>NC_137823.1:51624462-51691962 GCF_963921795.1 Nannobrachium achirus
TGGGTGCATGTCCCCCCCTCCCACACACACACACACACACACACACACACACACACACACACACACACACACACACACACACACACACACACACACACACACACACACACACACACACACACATTTCAAAGGTCACCAGCTGAAAAGCCCCTGTGAAACCTGTCTCCAGGTGACATACTGTATGCTGTGACGCATGTTAATTTGCCATGGAGTTTCTTTAAATGGCACGTATAAA
Source organism: Nannobrachium achirus (assembly GCF_963921795.1). Lineage (NCBI taxonomy): Eukaryota > Metazoa > Chordata > Actinopteri > Myctophiformes > Myctophidae > Nannobrachium > Nannobrachium achirus. The sequence continues at coordinate 51,624,698 of NC_137823.1, forward strand.
GGGCACATCAGAGACACATCAGGAATCAATGTAGTATGCATGATAATCCTTCCCGGCTCTGTGGTAAACGTTTCCAGTTGAGAAGTTAAGGCTCTCACACATATATCCTAAACTGAAGCAATGAGCCCTGCACTTGACAATGATCAGTATTAAGTTTGGATTTACAGACCATGAACTCTGCTTGATGGTAAAGAAAGGAGTGGGGAGGTGGGGGCAGAGAGATGGGGAAAGAAAGAAAGAAAGAAAGAAAGAAAGAAAGAAAGAAAGAAAGAAAGAAAGAAAGAAAGAGTGGAATTAGGTCTGTGATGTATGTATGGCTGATCGGTGGAAAACTAGTTAAAAGAATTGTAACTGTTTGTCTTTGACTGGGGAATTATGAATAGAAGAAACCTTGTAAAACTTACATCCAAGGGATGACATCTTCAGAAGAAAGAGAGAGAGAGATAGAGAGACAGAGAGAGAGAGAGACAGACAGAGAGACAGAAAGAAAAAATCGAACCTCTGTTCGAAGTGGAGCTGTGTGTGTGTGTGTGTGTGTGTGTGTGTGTGTGTGTGTGTGTGTGTGTGTGTGTGTGTGTGTGTGTGTGTGTGTGTGTAGCACCTCTCTGGTCACCCAGGATCATGTGTACCGATTTTTGTGACATTTGAAGAAAATATGTAGGAAAAGGTGCAAAAAGTGTGTTTTGGAGAAAATTCAAGATGGCGGAAAATCTATCCTGGCGCAAATGGGCGTGGCCTATATGGGGAGATGCGTCTTGACCCAAGGAATCCAGGAAAAAAAGAATTTTAATTGTCCGATCTACGGTTCAAGAGTTACGGGGCAAAACGCAAAGTGGGCCGTTATAGCGCCACCATGAGGCCGAGTGATGTAATCATTTTTGGATTCATTCTTAAAATCATTATGAATCTCCTCTCCGAGGTTTGAAACTGTAGCTCCTATGGTTTACGAGAGAAAAATACTTGAATGTGAGTTTTTGCAATTCCCATTATAAGTCAATGGGGAAAATTAATTCACTAATAAATTAATATCAATTAAACTATAGAACCTTTCTCTTAGCAAGTTACTAGCACACGATTCCCGAGTAAGCCGGTCGATTTGACATATGGCGCGAGTGTGTGGTGCAAAAACTGTGGGAGCAGTAGCGTGCCAAACTTTGAGGCTACATACAGACAGACACGGACGGACGGACGGCCACACACACGGCCACGTATAGGGAGCTTGTGTTCCACACAGCTCCAAGATCATGTGTACCGATTTTTGTGACATTTGAAGAAAATATGTAGGAAAAGGAGCAAAAAGTGTGTTTTGGAGAAAATTCAAGATGGCGGAAAATCTATCATGGCGCAAATGGGCGTGGCCTATATGGGGAGATGCGTCATGACCCAAGGAATCCAGGGAAAAAATATTTTTAATTTTCCGACCTACGGTTCAAGAGTTACAGGCCAAAACGTAAAGTGGGGTGTTATGGCGCCACCATGCGGCCAAATGACACAATTATTTTTTATTTAATCCTTGAAATCATTATGAACCTCCTCTCCAAGTCTTGAAACTCTAGCCCCTATGGTTTGCGAGAGACAAATAATTGAATGTGAGTTTTTGCGATTCCCATTATAAGTCAATGGGGAAAATTAATTCACTAATAAATTAATATCAATTAAACTATTGAACCTTTCTCTTAGCAAGTTACTAGCCCACGATTCCTGAGTAAGCCGGTCGATTTGACATATGGCGCGAGTGTGTGGTGGCAAAACTGTGGGACTAGTAGCGTGCCGAAGTTTAGGAAGTTCAGGCTACATACACACAGACACACACACAGACAGACAGACCCACACGGCCACGTATAGGGAGCCTGTGCTTCACACAGCTCCAAAAATACCGTCTGGTTGCGCTGCCTGAGCACCTCTTCTCTGCTGTCCAATAGGCCTACTTGGTCAATGGGACTCTGTGCGTGTGGTCTCTGGCTTTCTCCCTCTCTCTCCCCCCCCCCCCCCCCTCCATCAGCCCTTCTCTCTTTCATCCTGTCTCTCTGTTATCTCCCTCTCTAGGACCACTAGGTCTGTATAGGACATCCCATCCATCCATGCATGACAATTAACCCATTTCTCAGCGGACGCTTCATTCATGAAAGCCGTAACATAAAGCAGCAACATTTTTCCGCTGATGAAGTCCATTAATAGAGAACATTTCCTATATGCGTTACACATGCAGAGAATACCAGAAAGTCAGCTGTGGCTACAGCGCTGCTCTCCAGCCTAATTGCAATAAATCTTAACAGATGTTCACAGTCACCATGCAGCTTTAAAACAAGTAGTAGGCCATCGCCAAATAGCAGGATGAATTCATTAAACAGTTCATCTTTTGTTGGCATAATTTCTATTAGAAACAGGTCATGATGTGAATAAAACTGTTCTACTGTCTATTATCTTTTGTTTATTTATACCAATCTTCTCTGACAGTCCCATTTGAGTTTATTGCGGCCGTAGGTCGCAGTTTACTGTCAGAACCGGCACAGCTTGTCCGTATATCGGTAACGCCTGACACTGTGTTCCCCTGACACATCACTGTGACATCACAGGTGACATCACAGGTAACATCCCAGTGATGTCAGATACTCAGAGCAGCATAACACCTGACACTGTGGTTCCCCTGAAACATCAATGTGACATCACAGGTGACATCACATTATCTACATATATGGGCATAAACAGGTGACATCACAGTGGTGGCTGGTTCAGACAGGGATCTCCATGTATGGGGATAAAACGGATTGTATGTATGATGTCAGATGTGATAAACCTCATAGGATTTTCACATATTACGAATAACTGAGTAAGCATGTTTGGGGTCTCACAGCATATCTCCATATACAGTACATGGGTCTCCAATGCATATATGGGTAACTGGTCTGATATACATCACTGGCCCTGAGGGACCCTCATAAGAGAAGATTTTGGCTAGCCTAGCAGTGATTCTCACACCAAGGACCCCCACCCCAGTTTGACATGCATTAGGCTCATTACATTTCTCTGGGACCCCAATTGATATTGTAAAATCAATGTTAATTTAACTCTGAGAGTGTAGGCTACAACCCTATCATTGATTGATTGATTGAAGAATTTATTAGAAGTTTGCAATAGAAAAAAGTACAGTTTCATGACAGTACAAATCACTGGTACAAGGTCAACTAAAAGGAGATCCTAGAAAGCCGAGGCTTATTTCCACAGGAACCACACTTTGAGTATCTCATATAACATTGAAAGACAGACGGATAGAACATAGTACTTTATCTAGGATAATATCAGTTTCAAAATTTAGCAGGGGGACCCCCTGATACTCCCTCAAGGACCCTGGGACCGTCCCTGGCAATGCATATCTTTTCAAATGGGGGTCCGCGGGCTATAATAGCCAGTGTCAATTTCGGGGTCCTTCTTGACATGAAAAAGTTTGAGAACCCACTGTTAAATACTGCACTTTTTCATTCATCTTTGTAAAGTAATGTAAAAAAGTTATTTATGGATATAATTATTATAAAAAAACAAAAACAAAAACAAAAAAAAAGTAGTCAAATTGAAATAGCTCAGGGATAATTCATGATTGTAGCCTATAAATCCATGCAGATAACGGATGACAACAGCTTCCTTACCGTCTCGGTTGTCGCAGAATCACAGGTGCAGCTGCTTTATCATAATTCTCCCCCCAAAAAGGCGCTCTTCGCAGCAAAACGCCAACTCCAGACAAAATGTTAGGCTATTCTTCAAGCAGTCAGCTGTCAATAAAGTCCTTAAACTGCATGAAAAAGTGATGCAACTTAATGTTGTGGTCCTGCAGAGTTCACTGTGCACTGTGCAGTGTGCAGAGTCAACAGCTCACTGATGTAGAGTGACTCAGTCTGTTAGAATATGGACAGTCAGGACCAAACCCACTACCATGTGACGGGAACACAAGTCTTAAAAACAGCTAATAGTCGCTCAACTCGTGCAGTGTCCTCACTGTATGTTTCTGCCTGGTGGAAACTGGAAAGTAACTAAGTACATTTACTCAAGTAGGCTACTGTAAGTACAATTTTGAGGTATTTGTACTTTTCTCCTTTTACTTGAGTATTTCCAATTTCCAGCAGCCTACTTTTACTTACTCCACTACATCTTGGATTCAAATATTGTACTTTTACTCCACTTTTTTTCCTTCTTTTTTTAAGCAATATGTAGTTTTGATTATTATTACAAAACATACATTTTCAGCCCTATACATCTATGTGCATTATGAGCTTGTAGATATGCTATTTTCAAAGGATTTCTGATTTTGTTTAAATGGGACATTCTGCTTAATGAGTAGGCCCTATAAGCCTTTTATTTTTGGTACTTATAAGTAGACTATAGCCTACATTTTTATGCCAATACTTTTGTACTTTTACTCAAGTAGCCTACATTTAGAATTCTGGACTACTTTTTACATTGCAGTATTGATACTTTTACTCATCATCATCAAGTAAAACATTTGAGTAGGCTACTTTTTAGTTTTTCCATCACTGTTAACTTACTGTATCTGCCTTAAAAGTACAAAGTTCTATGAAGAAGAAACTTCAGAACGTTGTCACGACGCTATTGCTCCCTCTAGTGAGCGTATTGCCACATTGCATTGTGCGTTTCCAACACATGGGCTATCTCCCCATGCAACACAGGCATTTAATACCTATAGAATCCCGTGACATCAACAGTCGTTGAATAAATACATAAATAAATAAATACATAACTCGAGATTATTTTCTTCTTATATCAGCCAAACGCATGTTTCACCTGACTGTACAACAAACCATCGATGCTAAATTCTTTAAGCAATAGAACTACATTGGAGGTCACAGATTTCGATAGGTCACTAATTTCGGTGAGAAATTAGTAAATGTTATTCGTTGCGTGCGTCCGTGTGCAGGCGGAGTCATAATAAGGGCTGGGCAGGTAAGATGTTTTGACATGTCGATGCTATGCATTTTCAGGTAGAAACCCTCCTGCTTTTGGTTACATTATATATTATTGTCGATGTTGGTTAATATTTCATGGTTCGATACGGTTGGGATCTAAAGCCTCTGAGTCGTGTATGATTGTTATGAAAAGAAAAAGGACGGTGCCTGGAAACTTTGTGCAGCTTGTAGTTTTTGACAAAGCAACATGATCGAGGATAATCTCCAATGAACAGCATGGAACAGTTTGGATTCGTAACTTATGTAGTCCTATACAGTACAGAACTATGCTTTTATGTTTAAATTAAATGTAAAGGTGGCTTAACCATACCATGTGATGTTACAATGTACCACAAGGTGGTAGGATTGTATCACTGGATTTAGTGCCTGGACGATATGGGCAAAATCAATATAACATGGCATTGTGGCCTATTATAAAAAATACCTTTAACATATTCATGGGTTGCATTTGTAGTCCTACACCAGCCATTTTGAGGACCAACACAGGTGTTTTGATTAACTTAGAACATTGGTTCTATGCCAATCAGACAAATTGAACACCTGTGTAGGTCCTCAATATGGCCGGTTTAGGACTACAAATGCAACCCATGAATACCGGTAGTCTATTTGAGAGGGGGAGTGTTCTCTAGTCTAGACTTGAAGCTGCTGCAATGCTGATTCCTTTGTTGACTTAGTTAAAACCATGGACTCACTGTCTTACACACATTGTCAAAACATGTACAGTATGACATGCTGCTGAACTCAAGGATTGTGTAGGCCAGTCTTGAGATGTAACTGATCAAGCATGGTGGTTATGCTATTTGAGATGTCACTCACTGATGCCTGTTGTAATGGGAAAAACAGAGACAGCATGCAATGGGGAAATAATAACACTGTTATGCTGCATCTGCAGAGTGGTGATACAGAAATAATGGATGCTTTCATTCAGTATTATTTTGTGCTGGGACTTATAAAGGTTAATTGACGCATGATTCCAATTTAGACTGACCCATTATCATCCAGGACCATTCTGCCCCTCAGACCATGTAGTGGTTTTTATCCTTTTTGTTTGTTTTTGGAACCCTTTCTCCTGTAAAGGTCTCCACTCTCTCTGTATGCCACTTACACCCCTGGGACCTTGGTTTTGCCTCATACAATCCCAAACCTCCTTTAATTACAACAGGAAATGTAATTCCTATACTGTATTTATTAACAACCCGCTAACAAGACTCTGGCCCACTGAAAAGGTCACATCAACAGTTTACTATAGTTTTTGCCCTATAGCAATGCAACCCAGGGGGATATGGCTGGGAGGAAAGCCAAATGAACCTCGGCCATATAAAGGTCTAAGAATTAAATATACTTTTTTTTTACCTCCCGTTTTTCGTTTATCGAGCCATCTAATGTCACCTTGCCATAATGTCACACTGTAAATCCTCATAATGTTCAGATTATTGTTTAATTCACTAATGGGGGGGAAAAAGGTTTATAGGAAATACTCTAGGACTGTTGGCCACACCACGCATTGTGGATAGAGTCCGGTAAGGAGGGGGCTAATTGGCAGGTAAAGTCACCCCCCTTATTATTACAAAGTACTTAGAATCTCATTACGCATACTGCACACAGCATCTAGGATAATTAAGGGGGTACAACTATGATTCTAGTTGAATTTACAGAGCTTGTCACCAAGATGACCTTCGTCAGTGCATGTAAACAATACAATACCCTCATAATCACATATTCTCACTATTCTGGGCATGTCATAATAGGAAAATGTTTGCTGAAAAGAGCAGATCTACAAGCTCACATTGCGACACATTGCGATGAGTTGTCAGCTTGTAAATCGTATTTTTTTACTGGGGAAAGTAAGAAATAGGGCTTAAGTAGTTAAAGGTTTTATTTGGCCTCAGTAAATAAAATAAACTTTTACAGATTACTTGTCATGATTGTGTCATCAATATAATATTGCACTCACAGTACGCTCCCTTTCTCCTTGACTGTTGCCCTAGGGAGTAGAGGCTGAGATTGGCTGGTGATGGTGCCGTCGAAGCGCGCGTCCCTCTGGTCTGTTCAGGAAGTGTGTGAATGGATACAGGAGCAATACCCAACCACGCTGAGCACCCTCCACATGGCCATCATCAAGCACTCTATATCAGGTAGGAGTCATGCGTACAGGTGCCTTGTATATGCCACAACAAACTACTTTATACTTGATACTTTCCATTCATTTGATAATTTGTTTATTCATTAATCATTTTCCGTCGAGCCCAACGGCCGATATATCGGGGACTGCCCATAAGTCCGAAGGTTCATTAGTCCGAAGGTTCATTAGTCCGAATTTAGTTAGGGTTACTGAGGTTAAGGTTAGGATTAGGGTTAGGGTTAGGCATAGTATTCTTAACAAATTCGGATTAATGAACCTTCGGACTAATGAAGCTTCGGACCAATCTGCCCTAATTGGTATCATGGACATTGGTTGGCAATTATGCCGCTTTCAATCTGGTGTATCTATTTTGCATTTTACTTTTGGTGCATGTTTTAAGGCTATTAGATCGGCTATATTGAAATATAAATATATACAGTATACTTTTAGATTTTCAAATTGACAAAGTAAGTACTAGCCAAAACATTGATAAATGGTGGACTAGTAGGGTCAGCAAAATCTGACCCTGCATCCGACCCACAAACCTGGCATTGATGGGGCTCTACTTTTATTAGAAGTGCTCAAACTAAATTAACTCCTCAGCTCTGTTTTCCAAATGTCACACCATCCACACACACACACACACACACGCACACACACGTACACACGTACAAACACACACACTCTGTGCTGCTCCAGGCCGGGCGCTGCTGAGGCTGAAGGACCACCATCTGGAGCGTCTGGGGGTGGAGGCTGAGCGGCACGAGATCCTCCAAGATGTCCTCCTCCTCAGGGTCCAGGAGGAGCTGGAGAACCTCAACGACATCTACGCTGGTAAGAACATGGTGATCGTTACACATCTCTATGTCGGCACTGTCGGGCAGAAACCTCGTATCTCCCAAGTTTCAACTGTGTGTTTTCTTCGTAAAGTAAAGACTGTTGCACAAAACTAGTGCACAAAACTAGTGAAAATAGCCGATCTATTGGCTATTTTCACTAGTTTAAAAACGGTTTTGGACAAGGTTTTCACCCGACAACAACGATATGTAGGCCTACCTCTTGTAGAGCTGGGCAATATTATGACTTCATAATAACTTTATTCTATTAGACATATTATTATTATATATACCATATTCTTTTTAAAAAGCTGTTTTTGTTAAAAATAATAATAATAATATGGATTCATTTAGTAATGTTAGTGCTATTGATTGCCTAGATTGTTGCTAATCATTTGAGCATGTCTGCCTGTTACCCAAAGTGTGAATGTTAATCACCATGAAGTACAAAACTACACAACTACCATTGAGAATATGAGACAAATATGGGTACATTATAATTAAAGCACTTGTAGTATTGTCCGCTAGGTGAAAAACCCTTAACCATTGCATGTTCTTATCACCCAGGTAAATGCTGTTTGCCAACTAATGTTCTATTGTCTTTCTTTCACTAATGCAGAATGTTTTTCTTCATGAGAGAAGATGGCCTTAAAGAAGTCCAACGCATCACGTTCAGTCCATCCATCAATGTGAAGGAGGGAGAGAGGTTGGAAGAGAAATAATTAGCATCTGTTAAACAGAGGGAGCGACTGAAGGACGAAATCTTTTTTTTCATCATGTAAAGTCACTCACAGAGCAAGAACGGGTTTTCTAGATTTATTCATAACCATTTTAACCCTGGCATCTCTATTTTGGGAGATAATAGCTGATCTACAAGCTTGTACATTGGGCATGGGCTGTTTATTTCTTTTAACTAGGGATTAAGTAGTTAATTGTCACTTTGTTCTAATTTGTGTATCTCTTTTTTTTTCATACCTTTCATACCTTAGTTTTACCCACTGAAGTTGCTTTCTCTCCCTCCTATTTAACCCGCCAGGCCGGAACGGCCGGAGGCAAGAGATTATTTTTCTGCTTCTGTGAGTCTATCCGTCCATTGAACCATCTGTCTGTCCATCCGTCCTTTCGTCCTTCCTTCTGTGAGCAGCTAATCTCTGGCACCTCTGGACCGATTGGCATCAAACTTTGCACACACACTCCCAGTAGGCCAAGGAAGAAATCATCAAATCAGCATCATGATGATGCTATAACAGGCCAACATTTTCTAAACACACTTTACTTTACTACTGCTCCTACAGAGTTTGTCCAAACCTCAGCCAAATTGGTACACATAATCTCTGTAGTCAAGTGATTTTTATATTCCATTCTGATTGGCTACGATTGACTTTCAAAGTTTGCGGGAGGGGCCTGTTTTGCAAAAAAAGGCACACAAACGCAGTATCCGATTGGTGATGGTGGTGAAACTTTGCACACAAACTCCCAATAGGTCTCATGGTGGCACGGCATAACAGGTCGCAGCACAGCCTGGTGGGGCTCTGTGCTCCGAGGAGTACACTTTCCTAGTTCCTTTCCTGTCTTTGCCTTTCCGTATCACTTTGTCTCTGTCTCCTTTATCACTGGCTCACTTCCTACTTCTACCCGGCCCGTGCTCCATTCCTCAGTCAACTTGATACACTATCTGGCTGTTATCTCCGCGAGGCACAACATCATTTCCCCGCATGAATCAGACACATTGCTGATGGTTGGCCATTCACTGAGTAATGGGCCGATGTAGCTTGCTAACAGCATGCAATATGTGCAGCTGAGTAAATTAGAAGGGAGAGAAAGAGAAAGCAACAGAGATATAGGTCAAACGAGTGCATTAGTGTACTGTACTTTCTGGACACATGGCTATTGAACCACTTATACCCTAGCGTCCCTATTCTGGGCATGCCATGATAGGCGTACAACGGTTTTAGACATACAAGGTTTCAATCTGACAGCAATGTTTTACATATGTTTTAGCCCTGCTTCTGGCCAGACAAAATCCAGGCATTTCCTTTTGAAAAATAACAGTCTGATATGTTTGATATGTGTGCATACGAATATCACAATGTAACCATTTGATAAATAAATATAAATGTTTACCACATTAAACCTGGCATGCCTATTTATTATGGCAAATTGTCAACATAAAAAAAGCTTTATAGGACTGCTATTTTCACTGTCAAGTGTCATACGACAAAGGTTGTATGTAGATCACTGTCACTTTTTCCCTTGACAAATCAACTCTTAATGACACTACATTTTGAGAGAGTAAGAATCTGTAAATAACACATTTAGCTCATTCACAGAGTGCATAAATATGATTCCAGATCACAGTTCATATCACGCTTGTATCATACCTCTCTCCCAAACACAAATATCCCCTCAGCATGAGGAGAAATAAACAGACTTAAATACAACTTACTGTAGATGGGCAATTTGGGCAAACCAACAGCAAAGAAGATAAATAAAGAGTGTACCATTTGATAGTAGTCGCATATGCCTTGAATATTATTCAGGATTCTTGCAGGATATTATGTGTACAGGACCACAAACATATAGCGACAATAGTAATGGAAATATTAATGTGATATTGGTGTGGGTGTAATGTATACCAGTGATTCCCAACCTGTGGGCCAGGGCCAACCGGTGGGCCAAAAGTGGGCCCCCAAATAATTGGCAAACACTATGACCATCATATAACATGAATATTTAAAACAATATGTTTAAAGAATTGCATACTATGAAATAGTAACTTAAACTATACTACGCTGTTTCCATTAATTCAAGTCGGGAAACATAATCAATTGATTGACTAAAATAAACATGTTCTGAAAATGAACACAGCCCACCCATCTGACCACTTAACACGACAGATGGTGTTGGATAAAGATCTGTCCAGACTAGAAGAATGATATCAAAATGTGCTGACAATATGGGCTAATCAGGTCTGAGCCACTACAGACATGAGGAATATGCTGTGCAGTGCAAGATGCAACATGTCTGTGAGAAGCAGCCAATGACACTTGTGTAACCGTTACGCTTCTGTAGCCTTCCCTTTTGAGAGCAAAAAAACAAGCTTTGCTGTCATTGTGTGATATCTCTTTTCACTTTTTGAGGAGGTGAGTAGCCTCCTCCTTAAAGGATCACTTCGCTGAGCTTGATCGTAAATTCCATTGCTCTGATTTGATATGGCATATGTGGCAATAAATGCCTTATTTATTCTGTGTATTTCTCTGTAACATGGGAAAATGTCCAACTCAGGGCACCCACACTAATGATTGACTTGCCAGTCTCCAGGATTTCTTCTTCAGAATAAGTAGGACACTGATTTGCGATGCGATGCAAGAGTGTGGTCTAGCTCAGGGGTTTTCAAAGTGGGTGACGGGGCACCCTGGGGTGCCGCGACGGCAGTCCAGGGGTGCCACGAGATCATTTGATAATATTTGGAATTTATTTGGACACTTGAAGAAATATTTAGTATCATTTTAGTACAAAGTTATTTTCAGTCAGTTCTAACCAAAATGGCTATTATCGCAACGTTTTCCTCGCAACATAATCACTAAAATATCGTCACTGTCACACAAAACTAGTGAAAACAGCCGATCTACAAGCACACAGTTGTGTGCTTGTAGATCTGCTGTTTTCACTAGTTCAGTAAATTCTTTAGATGATAAGTACAAAACGAACGGTTTTGGACATACAAGGTTTCCACCCGACAACGACAAGATGCTATAAATTTAAGGTGCTGGGAGTGAAAATTATAATGTAGGGGTGCCTCGGATTAAAAAAATATTCATGGGGTGCCCTTAGCTCTGGTCCATCGCTTTCACCTCCCGCATTGCTCCCGGTGAAGCTCTGACAGACCCGTCGGGAAACGCATGGACTCGAGATTGTCGGCCCCGCCGAGCGCTCAATACTAGTGAAAATAAACAAAACCGTTTCACTACTCACCAAACCAAAGGTCGTTTTGCGCTGTTGAAAGTCTATTCTCCGCGGTGGTGAACCCCTCAGCACCCCACCTACTCTGTAAAATACATTATTTTTGGCATGAAATAAAGTGCATCCAACTCGACCGCCGCTTATTTCCGGGTTGTGAACCATTGTATCTGCGGTGGCCGCTAGGTGGCCTGAGGTGTGTGCGTTTTATTTCATGACAAAAATAATGTATTTTACAGAGTAGGTGGGGTGCTGAGAGGTTTACCACCGCGGAGAATAGACTTTCAACAACGCAAAACTACCTTTGGTTTGGTGAGTAGTGAAACGGTTTTGTTTATTTTCACTAGTATTGAGCGCTCGGCGGGGCCGACAATCTTGAGTCCATGCGTTTCCCGACGGGTCTGTCAGAGCTTCACCGGGAGCAATGCGGGAGGTGAAAGCGATGGACCAGAGCTAGGGTGCCCTGAGACAAAGAAGTTTGGGAACCCCTGGTCTAGCTAACACCAAGTCAGGACTCCTGTAACGCTGCCCTCCACACATCTAACATCAGCATCTTGAGATCTACAGAGTTGTTAGTTAAAGCCATACTGTGTAAGTTGCCCAACTAGTGGTCATTAGCCCTATAGCAAACCGCGGTCGCGTCCGCGTCTTTCGTCCGTTTTTCGTACCTTCAGACCCCCGCGTCTGCCTCCACCTCGCTGAGATCTATCTTTTAAGGGGTCCCTTGTTCCTGTGCGTTCAGTAATTCCAGAGATACGGACTCCTTCACCCTGCCTGGTAGGCGAAATTACCTAGAGAAGGGATGGTACAAACGGGCGACAACAAATATGGCTGCCATAGCGACCCCACTTCAAGATGCGCTGTGATTGGCCGGCAGTTGTATAACCCTCGCTGTGATTGGCCGGTAGTGTGATGACGCAATTTTGGCGCGAGTTCCGGTCCACGGCAAGGATCTCAGTTTACATATAGAGAAGGCTTTACAGGCTGAAATTCACGGCGCGGATCTTCTAAAACTTTTGTGATTTAATAGCTAGGAGAATTTTAAGATTTGTTTTATAAAAAAAGTTACATAGTACAACTTTAAGCTGTCGCGCCGCAGTGCATCTACAGTACGTACTGTAGGTGGTGCGCTTCTTGCCTTTCCTGGCTTTCTCCTTTAAATGTAACCTCGTGTCACGACCAGTCTTTTCACCTCGGAGGAAAGCCTAGTATTTGTTTTAAACGGGCCATGTGATCCGGTCTAGGCGTGGCCTAAACCTGGAACAGGCAGAAGAAGCAGCGTCGCTTTGTTTTTGTCCCCCCTGTTTGTTTCCCCAATCCCTAATTAAATGCTAGAGAATTAAGGTCTTTGCACACTGCTGCGTTTTTCGGGCCGAATATCGGAGTGAATTTCGGAGTGCGTGAATAAAAAAATCAACCTTAACCTGATTTTCGCAGCTGTTGCACTGAGTCCCTTGCTCTCTCTGTCTTTCCTCTCTCTCTCCCTGGCCTCCGGCTTTCGAATTTCTAAAACGCAACGAAAACACGCAGTGCAGTGTGCAACCACCTTAAGTCTTGCCAGTTGCTGCGAGTTGGACTAAAAGATGGATATACCAAACGAACCTTTCAAAAAATAAGCAAAACTACGCTGCATCAAGGGTTTTATTGTGTAGGCCCTAAAAGTATGTCCTTGAGCGCGGGGATTTGTTTTGGGTTAAAACTGGTTCCGGTTTGGTAGTTCTGGCCAATGTAGTCCACCTGATGGCTACAAAATGACGTAGGCTGTTTCCGCTCCCGACGGGATTAGAAACCCGAAATTGGAAGTGATCCCAGGCTATTTAAATGTTATTGGCCATTCAGAATGGTCTCAGTTATAGTATGTGTGGATGCATGTACTGTATGTGTTACTGAGTGTGGTGGTGATTATGGGTTGTCGCTCCGGAATGGGTGTGTACCAGCTAGCTGGAATACTACACCATTCTTATGAGGGACATCAAATTACCTCAATAGTTGGCAGACGGCCCTTCCTGTTCCATAAAAATGGTTTACATTTCCTCCATTGACTCCTCCCCCTGTGTGTGTATTCGAGGAAGGGCTGAGCGTGCGCCTGGAAAGGACGTGCGTATGGTTTGTGTGTCTGTGGCAGTACCACCAAATTAGACGCCATGATTAATGTCCCCTGAGATGGCGTGACATTTGATTTCCAACGTTATAGGGAGGGCCGGGGGCCGGAGATGTCAGCTAAGCGCTGACTCAGGCCAAAATGTAAATCCACCTCTGGGAAAACCTCTACATCACTGGTGACAGAGTGAGGTGCGGGTGACGGGAAAACTCCAAAGGTTAGCAAAACTCTGTTGCTGATCTCGAAGAGCCGCGCTGTAACGAAATGAACGGTGATAGATAGAACACATGATAGAGTATAAATGCTTTTGTGTACAAAGTTCCTCACACAATGCAAACACCAAGCAGAAGAGGCACAACAGTCAATCCTCCTCGGAATCATAGCTGTAAGAGAGTTCCTTTAGTTATGGAAATTACACAGTGAAATTCTCAGTACTCATTTGACATCAAAATATTTTAAAAAGGAACCCTCACAGGTTTGTACACTCTTTGTGTAGAATGTAGTTTCAAATGGATAATTTAAACATTAAGGAATTTACTGAGTAACATCAGGTTCTGACATTTTAGAACCTGTGCAACTGCACATATTTACAGTGCATGGCTCTACGGCTAGCTGTCTGGACTATAGACAGCTAGCCGACTTCTGTGTTGACTTTTGTTAATGACATTGTCACGCCGAACAAACATACACACATGAAAATAAGTTCTTAATTTGGTATTTTTTGCTGCTGCCTTATCCCTATTGGCCAGTTAAAGGGAAGAAATGGCCTACAGCAAAACACGGCCCTGACTGCGTGGTGCCCCAGACAGCCACCTAGGGCCGGCCCTGCGCCACCTGCTCAGCCACAGTAAAAGTAGATGATCAGCGAGGCATTTTTGTATTATGGTTTTTACACAATTGAACAACGGACACAGAGTTAGCAGAAATGCGGACAGACTGGCTGGTACGTATTCTGATTAAGATAGTGAGATTATATCCAAGATTTATCATTAACAAAAAGGCACGCATGAACACTAATGGTAAAAATATATATATATAGTTACTGGAATTTGAATTTTCTACGCCACCTAAATAATAACACAACCTCCTCCAGTCCCATGCGATGTGTGGCCATGTGGACAGTGGAATGGATGAGCTAAGCGGCCGTGGCCCCACCTCCCCACCCGGTCTGGGCTGTCTGAAAGTGAGTTAGTCTTTTTTAGCACCAATATAATAGGAGTCAGGACAAATCAAATGGCGAAAGTAGCGATCTGAGACATGTCGACCCGTTGATTGTTGTTAATATTTGGGGTTTTTGATGTTGGAAATTACATAAATGCCTCGCTGGTATGTTTTTTGTGTATTCCACTATTCCTAATCCTACCCCTGCTCTCCATTGCAGAAAGCAAGATAACGATTGAAGCTTGCACGTTAGAGTAGCGTCCCTCCGTCAACACAATGTTACATGTGTGGGCTATTTAGTTACACCATAGCATTTGCACGATCGCGAATGTGTCACTGTGTGCGTTCGGTGTGCGTGCACTATTAACACATTATTATGATGCACGATCCAGCGGTTATGGAGTGAGGCAATGTTTTTTGTGAACATGGATCGGAGAGAGACAGAGAAACAGACAGGTTTTCACTGCAGCGCACGCACACACACACACACACACACACACACACACACACACACACACACGGAGGACGGTGTATCTTTCTCTGTCTCTGTATCCGAGGCATTAAAACGGTCCGGTCGCGCCCCCTGCCGCCGCCGAAAACCGAAAGAGAAAAGGTGTTTCTAAAAGCTGTTTATGTGTTTGCAGCGTGTGTATCTTGTGCAATAACAATACTATCCGTGTTGTGTCCAAAAATGCCATACGATTGTCTGCCTGCTGCGGCTGCTGCTGCTACTGTGTGTTAGAGATGGGACGTTCGCGAACGAATCGAGTCTTGTGAACGGCTCTTTGAAATGAACGATGGGATCCGGTTCGTAGTAGGGTGCCGTTCCTTTTGTAAATGAACAGTGGTGGGAAAAGTACTCAAATTCTTAACTTAAGGAAAAAAATGTCAATACTGCAATCAATGTGGAAATACCCTGCCACAAGCAGAAACTTGGAATGTTAAGTAAAAGTACAAAAGTATTGGTGGTATCAAAATGTACTTTAAGAATGTCCTGTTTCACAGGTTTTCCAATGAATAAAATGTAAAAGAAAGAAAAGAGGGAAAAAAAGCATTTGTGAGCTTGTAGATCGGCTATTTTCAAATGGCAGGGGCAGGTATCTATGTAGGCTACATACTGTATGTATGTCAGAAATACATTTATATAGGGTTGAAGTTATTTGTAATCATAATCAAAATCTACATAGTAACTCAAATGAGCCAGTCTTTTGAACAGCTCTTTGAAACGAACGGATCCCAGAGATCCGGCTCACTTCAGAGAGCCATAAATCCCATCTCCACTGTGTGCACTGCAGTCGCACATGCGCAGTAGAGTGGGAGGGGGGTCCTAGCGAGAGGTGGCTCAAATATATGCCTGTATAAAAAATGTCAATTTATATTAATTGTATGACATTTAAGTACAATCATGGCGGCAAACATAGCTTAGTAGCTTGCCAGAGTATTGAGCAGTGTACATGCCAAGCGGGGAACCGTTACGTTTACTGGTTTGCTGGGAATAGCCTTTCATGGCCTCCATGGCCTCGCTCACAAATAATATTATAAAGATATATATATATATATATATATATATATATATATATATATATATATATATATATATATATATATATATGATTTATTTATTTTTTGTAGAAGAACAAGTTCTATAATAATAAAAGAAAATTAGAACCTACAAAAGAAACAATAGTGATAGTCAAACTCTGATTCTAAATCAGACCAAAGGCTGTCATTATATTTAAAAAAAAGAGGTGAAATCGAACTCTGGAGTGAACGAACAAGAGCAATTCTACTAGCACTGCTTATCTCATCATCCTAAGGTACTGCATCCCACCCTAAAGAACTGCATGCTGCTTCTCTCTCTTCATTCCAAAGATGGATCCATCCTGTGGCCTGCCACTAACTCATTTCTCCGTCAGAAGCTATTGATCAGTCTCTCCTCACTGGTGCAACTATGAGTAAATCACTAGACAGTGACAAACAGGCTGCTGGGGCTGGCACAGAATGAAGGGACTGACTGTGGCAGAGGCCCGGGCTTAAGGGAGAGCAGAGGGCACATTTGCCTTAGCTGTGGGGAAAAGGATAGTGGGCAGAGAAGGGAGAGAGAGATATAAATCAAATCTAACTTTATAAACCACATTTACAGTACAACAACCAAAATGGACCATAAATTGACCATATTTATAACATAATGCTTCCGCATTCTGAGAAAGTAGGGAGCATTGTCTATGGCAAGGAGCGACTCTGCTGCAGCAGAACGCTGTGCCAGAAACCGTGGCAGAGCGCAAAAGTGAAGAGTTCAAAATTTTTCACTTGCTTTGACAAGGGGTGGGGGGTCTCTTGGTACTCCCCACTGTT
The DNA here is from genome assembly GCF_963921795.1 of Nannobrachium achirus. NCBI lineage: Eukaryota > Metazoa > Chordata > Actinopteri > Myctophiformes > Myctophidae > Nannobrachium > Nannobrachium achirus. The sequence goes on from NC_137823.1 coordinate 51,642,209, forward strand.
CCCAGGTCAGCTGTAGTCTATGTGGTGTACACTATTGTCCTCTGTTAAAGAGAGAGGTGAAAGGACAAAAAGAGAAGGAATGCATTAATGAAGAGAAATAGAGAGAAACAATTAAATCAGTAGTTCTCAAAGTGAGGTTCAGGAACATCAGGATTCCTTATAGTGTATAAATGGACAAATGGAACAATGATTTTATCTTGCCGGACCCCCAATCTACACTGCAGAATTCTCAGTGTTCATTTAAATCTGAGTTACAGACCCGTAAGGGTACATTTGGAACCCCTGGTGGAGCAATGGTCTCTATGAATCTGAAACGTACACACATTACTGTCATGTTGACTGTCCATGCAGTTATAAACCTTCATGAATAGGCTATAGAGTCCACATCCACAATATGTTTGCAATGTAATCTACTGAGAACATTGTTGTAATCTATGCTCAACATCAAATAACACGCAAAAGGCTGTATACAGCTATGGTACTGAACACGGTGATCATGTCATGTTAAATGAGCATCTCTATAAAGCGGTGTTGCTCTTCAGATGAATATTAATCCACAAAATGATAGAATGAATCATCAGGGGTTAGCCATGAAGGTACCCCATAAATCAAAATCTGAGTACATGTCTTTGGCACGCGCACGTGTGTGTGTGTGTGTGTGTGTGTGTGTGTGTGTGTGTCTGTGTGTGTGTGTGTGTGTGTGTGTGTGTGTGTGTGTGAGTGTGTGTGTGTGCGCGTGCTTGTCAAACCTATTGAAACATTAAAGTTGACAAACCTGAGTGTTCTGTGGGGTGTTGTGAGTAATTGAAATGCCAACATTTCAAGATGTCTGTTTCATGTTCACACCACTTTACAGTCCCACATCATAAGTCATTAAGGACTAAACTATTGATGAAGATGCTTTGATGGTATCATGGCAAGGATTTATCCAGGCGAATAATCCTAAAACTAGTGCAGACAAGATCCATCATAACCAATCTGGGCTGTTTGCTTGAATTTAGTCTTATTTCATAAACATGGTTATGTTATTACATTCTCAACAGCCTTTCTGTTGAACTTTCTTTAAAGGCAAGCATGGTGGTCAGTGTGGGTTTGTTTAAAATGCACCATGATGTCATGCTATCACAACCGAGGTTGAAAACACTCTGGTTTGTGGCCACATAAGGAACACTGGGAACAGTGTCTGTACCAAAAACTCTTAATTGATGAATCTCCTGAAAAATATATTTGCAGTGATTAACCAGCCAACGTGCATGCGTGGCAAGGCATTATAAATGAACACGTTTGTGTGTCTGTCTGTCTGTCTGCCTGCCTGCCTGCCTGCCTGTCTGTCTGTCTGTCTGTCTGTCTGCCTGCTTGCCTGTCTGAGAATAACTCAATAATGTTTGAGAAGATTTTCACAAAACTTGTGAAAAAGGATCAGTAGGCTGATGAAAAAGATCAATGGTCAAGGACACAAAGAAGGCCAGATCAATGGCCATGCTCAAAACTGAGAACAGGTGGGTGGAATTTCATAAAACATGATTGGTAGGTTGCCCCAGAGAGAATTAACTTTTTGGTGGAAAAGGCCACGGTCGATAGACAGTCCATATATTAGGAGGAGAAGGTGTTTCCTGTACCCATAATTGCTTTTCTGACTGTGAATAAGTTCAAGTGTATTGTTTATACTCTGTATACCGACATTCTGGACTTTGGATTCAAGCACTGAGACACATGTTGTTTCAAGTGCGGAGGACATCAAAAGCAACTGAAAAATTTTTTGGGCCTTTGTAATGTATGTTACAGATCAAATAAAGAAATTGAAGTGTGTGTGTGTGTGTGTGTGTGTGTGTGTGTGTGTGTGTGTGTGTGTGTGTGTGTGTGTGTGTGTGTGTGTGTGTGTGTGTGTGTGTGTGTGTGTGTGGTGGGTGTGTGTGCACGCGTGTGAGTGTGCGACTGCGTGTAGGCTGTAGGCCTTAAAGAAGTCAGTGCATGTCATTTGCGCAGGGCACTATAAAGAGATACTGGAATAAATTACACTTAGATTGATATTGTGGTTTTGAGATGTGCCATGTTTGGGGGATTTTCCAATTTCACATTCTGCATTTTTGACAGTTTGGGAAGAGAATCTGTCACAGAGACAAGACCTTCTATCTGTCACAGATGTGTAGGCATGTAGAAACAATTCACTCTCCGATGCTCTTGTTATGGAAAATTAAACCCATCTCACTATGGCACAGAGGGTGTCCTCCTTGTGACATGGAGGTATGCAAACCTCCACCAGCGAACCCACGCACACACACACGCACGCACACACGCACACTATTTTGGTTGGATGGACTTCTTAATGTGTCTGTCAGGGATCTGACAGGCAGGAAAGAGATTTTGACAGTAGAGGAAGAAAGAAAAGGAATAAAGAAAGAAAATTATAAATAAAAACTCTGACTGATGTTCTTCTGCCTGTGGATCTCAACCATAGACTGTAGAAAAATATGGACGATGCGAAGCCATTGGTTTCTATGCAGCGCAAATGGCCCTTTCTACCCCTTGGGAATGCGTGTCGCCATCATAGAATTGTAAAGAATCTCCATATACCGGTATACCCATACCAGTATATGGAGATCTGTATATGGAGATATGCTGTGAGAGCCCAAACATGCTTACTCAGTTCGTTATTATGTGAAAGTCCTATGATGTCTATGACATCTGACATCATACCCTGTTATGGCCATACATGGAGATCCCTGTCTGTAGAACCAGCCGTTAGTGTGGTATGTGGCCGATGTGGCCTCCATAAATGGGTATACAGACCTGATGAAGCTACAGAAATAGGGGTATTTTCTTTTTTTCTTTCTTTTGCTCTCTGACATTTCTCTATTTGGGCAGAAAGGGCATGACTCTGGAGAGGAGGTGGGAGTGATGTGGTGAGTCAACGACTGGCAAGGTAAGAAAGGAGGCATAACAGGAATGAAGGATAAAGGTTTCAGGCATGACAGCCGTCCTGTTTTCATTTTAGGTGTCAATCTACCGTTGTCATTCAGAGCACAGTAGAATTCACGGCATAAATGTATCCCTGCTGCAATTTTCAATTTACTGCAAAGTTAAATTAACAAATTTTACTATCTGAGGAAAAAAAGGTCTCTGGTCTCTCTCAGGGACATAATGTTAACAGACTGACTGGCTGCAACCTGTATACTTTTTTTTTTAATGTTGTTGTGTATTGTGTTGCAATGTTGTATCGAGTGCATGAATACATCTGTGTGATTTATTAGCACTTTAAATAAATAAAACTTGAACTTATACAGGACTTCTAATACAGGACTTCTAATCTTTTTTTTAAATAATTTTTATCCCACGATTTTGCAACCCATTTTTTCACCCAGTGCCAATTGCCTATGTAATCCTGGGCTCTGCTCTCCCTCTGCCTTGCCTGGGGAGACAACGGACTGACCTCATGCTTCCTTCAATGCATGAGTAGTCCAAGTTGTTTCTTTTCACCTGACAGAGGGGATTTTCCCCGGGATGGACGTAGCGCGTGGAAGGAACATGTTATTCCAACCAGTTCCTTTCCCCTCCATCAAGCGCCCCGGCTGGCCAGGGGGAGGCATTATTGAGACCAGGATTACTGCATGTTTTTGTGAGGGTATCAACCCTAGGAGACACAGGGAGAACATGCAAACTCCACACAGAAAGGCCCTATCGCCGACCCCACCTAGGGCCCACCTAGGGTGTGGGCACTGATGACGCGGAGGGAGAAACACGCCCCCAGCACCCACAGCGTCCCCCGGCAGGAATCAAACCCAGGACCTTCTAACTGTGAGGCGAAGCGCTAACCACTGTGCCACCGTGCCCCCAGGACTTCTAATCTTGTGGTTGAAAGACATTGAAGTCTAAAACAAATAGCTGAATAAGGGAGGGGCAGATACTGTATCACACCAATTCACCTGCCTAAGGCCTTTGTCTCACGCTTTTACAGTATAGGCCTGTAAGGGATCAGTGAACCAATAGTATTATCCCATTCATTTAATAATTCATACTATAAAACATATAATATACGTTTTAGTTTATATCCATGTGTTTCCCTCCGAGATTGTGTGACTGCCCGAATCAAACCAAAATAAATTTGTCTCTGCATCGGCCCTAAGCTAAGGCTCTTCCTCGAAACTTGAATAGAGTATGCTTTTTGGCTCTTGAAATAGTGTATTATTATTCTCATGTTGATAATAACCCTGGTGAAGCATCTCTGTTGGTGTGGTCTGAAGAGCAGCAGATGGTATGAAAATGGGAATTGTTTTGGCTGCTTCAAATCCTTATAGCTCAAGCATCAAACAATAACAGATTGTATTGAAGGAGAGGTTGGCCCAGCTGGCTCTGTACTAAAGTTTACTTGGCGTGTGCCTTTTAGTTTTGTGGTGGGATTAAAACAGAGAATTTTGAATCTTTCACAACTGCCCTCAGAGAAACTCAGCTTACTAATGTTATTTAGAAGGGAGTCACATCACCACCAGTACCTGTCTGTCTACCTAAGCCAACAGGAAGACAAAACTGCCAAATGTAACCAGCTTGTAGACAATTATAGTACCAAACACTACACTGAACCAAATTTTAACGAAAGGAATCCAAAATGAAAATACATAATTTGTGTATTTCTGCAACAGCTGTGTTTAAAAATAAAATCTTTAACCATGGTGTCCTTGTGGCCCAGTATCATAACTCAATCCACATTTTCATTTCCCATCTGGTACCCCTGCTTGCTGGAACAACATTACAAACTTGCATCACAAACTTGAAGCATACAGTAGGAGCGAGATCATTTAGCGACCTCCAACCTGGTCGCAACCTGGTCGGTAGTTTTCACCGACCGGGTCGCTAAATCTACCGACCGGGCTGCAAAATCACCGACCAGGTCGCTAGATCTACCGACTGGGTCGCTAAATCTACCAACCGGGCTGCAAAATCACCGACCGGGTCGCTAAATTTACCGACCGGGCTGCAAAATCACCGACCGGGTCGCTAAATCTACCGACCTGGTCGCTAAATCACCGACCGGGTCGCTGGTCGCTAAATCACCGACCGGGTCGCTAATGATCTCGCCCTCTCTCGAAGCATATTTGATCAACAGTATGAGTATACCAGTGCAGACTATATTGCGAGGAAGAAATGAAATAGATATTGCCAAAAACTTACAATCTGAAGAAACAAACATGGCTGTCCCACTGTAAGTGGAGCACTGGAGACAGGACTTTAGTTCACATTGATACCTCTTAAGCCCCAGGGGGGTCCAGGGGAAAAATCCGCCTAAAATGTATGCCCAAATTGGAACAGTTTTGGACACAAAACTACCATGATTGTGGCTACTCTTGACTCACCAAATGTCAGCTAACCCCTGAAAATTCACAAATGCAGTGTAAAACATCACATTTCTCTGACCAAATTGTCCTGCTGTGATCATTTACCAAGGAAAAGATGATTGAAAAAGACCTCCGCCTATGGAAATTTTGCCTTCTGAATAGTGAATGAGCCTCAAGACCTCATTTAAAACATATATAGTGAGTAGAAAAATTGTTCACCAAGGTGTCACCAATTGATAGGCAAAATTGTATGAATATATTGCAAACTATGTAAACTCTACAGATGTTTTAGTGAGAGTAGTGCTGTAATATTAGTAATGTTAAAGTATAGGGTGAAAAATGATAAAAACGAGTAACAATAAGTAGTAATAATACTGTAATAGGAGTAATGTATGGATGAAAAGTACAATGGCAGCTGATTACTATGCTGTAGGACCACTGTAACAATAATCAACAAAGAAATTGTAGTTTGATTTGGTCTCTATTGATTTATTGACATTTATTGACAGCTGTTCAGAGGTCAACACCTTTTGCCCCCGCCGGCGGGGGCAATGGGGCTCAAGAGGTACATTGATATTATTATTATTATTTATTTATTTAAAGGTCAGAGATTATCCTTCAAAAAGCTTACTCTCAAAGTTGAGGGGGGAAAAATCATCACAAATTCCATACTTCAAGAAGTAGAATGACATACTTTTCGGGTAGAAAAGATGGAATGCAGGCACCTATCACTGCCCACATTCCATCTTTCTGTTGCAGGTACAGAACTGTATGGTTCAATGTCTGGCTCAAGGACACTTCACCAGAATGACTGCTATTGAGGGGATTGCGCTCGGGACATTTCCTTTAAAGGACAGTCATAATCATCACCACCACCAGGCTCACATGGAAAATAATATGTCTTAAATTCCTGTCCACCACTGTGGAAGCTATGGGGTTTGATTCGTCTGCGGTGCCTTGTGTGTCTACAGTATGTGAGCGCAATTGGCTCTACACACAGCAGCCATATTGGAAAGAAATCGGGCCGCTTCCTTACTTCCTTAACAGGTGTTACAAATGATTCTCATTAAGGCTCTGATTCATTTGGTGTACTGTAGCACAGTGGTTCTAAATGTTTTGATTTCAAGGACCACCATAACTCAAGTGTACAAAACATAAGTGTTTAATGGAAGCAAATGGACAGTTACAGACCCATAAGGGGCCATTTGGAACCCCCTCAAGAACACTTTGAGACCCACTGCTGTAGCAGAGAACTGCAGTTTCCAATGAGCCAACATGCACAATATCAGCACCATGACTGTTTGACCAGAATGGACAAGAGCCTTAGGCTACTCAGTATCATTGGGAACACCTGGGAAGGAAGTACGGAATTTCTTTCCAATATGGCTGCTGTGCATAGAGCCTATTGGTCCGAGCGTTTCAGGCAGAAATCGTGCACTTTACGATAAAAGCATGAAATTTGGCACACAGTTAGGACATGCCATAGGGAACATTTTTGGGGACATTGCAGATCTGACTTGGGAAACTTGTGTGACCCAATCAAAGTTGGGGTCTCATAGACTTTACTATACAGTAAAATTATACAAAAAAGAAATATGCTTTAAGTAGCATGTGAGGGGTCAAACTAGTTTTTTTTTCGGGATTCTGAATCCAATGCAAGCATTTGTTTTGCACGGAAAACTTTCTTTTCCGAAAGACGTCCCCACAAAACTGTGAAAAGTGATGACTCATCACTAAACCAGACAAAGAGTAGAGGGGGGAAAAGAAATTCAGGCATACTTAAAGCTATACTGTGTAAGTTGCTCAACTTGTGGTCAGTAGCTCTATAGCAAACCTCGGTCGCGTCCGCGTCTTTCGGACGTTTTTCGGTTCTCACACCCCAGCGTCTGCCTCCACCTCGCCGAGATCTATCTTTTGAGGGGTCCCTGGTTGCTGTGCGTTCAGCCATTCCGGAGATACACTCCTTCACCCATGCTTCACCGTGCACCCGAGTATAGAGACACACGGGAGACTACAAATATGGCCGCCCTAGCGACCCCACTCCAAGATGCGCTGTGATTGGCCGGCAGTGTATAACCCTCGCTGTGATTGGCCGGTAGTGTGATGACGCAATTTTGCCGCGAAAACCGGTCCCCGGTAGGGATCATAGAAAACATATAAAGAGAAGGCTTTAGAAGCTGAAAATAACGGAGTGGGGGTTCTAAAACTTTAGCGATTTAACAGTTAGGACGATTTGTTTTATAAAAAAAGTTACATGGTATAACTTTAAGAATAGTTGGGTGTGGCCACATAAAAACATAATTTTAACACTTTCTGTACACTTTTTTTTTACTATTCCTCCATGAATAATCATTACCTGATGATTATGTTGTAGGGGGGAATCACGGCACAGTGTCTTTAAGTGTGTGAAACTTTTAGGTTTCATATTTGATTTAGGGGTCAGACCATTTCGAATGACAACTCGTGTGTGTGTGTGTGTGTGTGTGTGTGTGTGTGTGTGTGTGTGTGTGTGTGTGGGTGTGTGTGTGGGTGGGTGGGTGTGTGCGTTTGTGACGGGAAGTGCTGCAACATTGTGTGGAGAGTGGGTGGGTCCAGGTTAACCTATAACCAACTTCCTTGCCTATAACTGAGCACTGTTCTGTCCTGTGTGGATCAACGACAGTCTATAGGAACAGGCCATCTGTCTATTTAGTCATCATTACCAGTTTGCTACTGAACTCAAGACAATATAATTAACAGACCTCAAACGTCGTCAACTACTGTAGCACAGTAGACCGGAAGGAGAGGAACTGTTTCGGGGGATTTTCTAAAAGAGAGATGTCGTCCAACAGCTTTTTAACGGAGTCGGAAGAAGCCATGCTGAAGCAGCCTGTGATTAAGTTACACAGAATAGGTGAGTGCATGTTTTTATGTCACTGTTTTTCATTCATCCAAGATTCATTCCTTCGTTATACTCATTTGCAGTGTGTCATCAAGTACCTACTTATTACAATGCAATTCAACAACCAACGTCACTGTTGAAGATAAATCTAGAAAAGACAAAATTAAAAATTAAAACAACATAAAAAACAATTACTTCTAATACGTTTTTTTCTGGAAAACATTATGTCCAAAACCGTTCCCTTTTTTATTCCTATTCTATTTTTTAAACGTGATTATTTGTATCGGCTATTTTCACAATATTTGCGTCTTTCTTACATAATATTTGATTCGACATCTAGAGCTGTTCGGGTTGGAGTTATTTAAATAATCATATTTGAACATTTTGTGTCTACATTGTGGTATTGATACTTTTACTTAAGTAACAACTGGGGGTTTGTCTTCCATCACTGACGATGTTGCACATGTAGTGTCGCACACATACTGCTGTCCAAAACACATGCCCACATAGCTGACCTCATGTACTGAGGTCTCCAGTACACCTGTCCTCAAGTACATTTACAGGACATAGATCATCACACACGTATACACACCCGCTGATGTGGAGCTCCTAAGACACTCACAAATGGCAGAGCACGCGCACGCACGCACGCACGCACGCACGCACGCACGCACGCACGCACGCACACACACACACAATTCTGGGAAAAGCATTTGTCTTGTTATTAGGGGCATTTCTAAGCTTCTGGGAGCTAAAAATGCTTAATGTGTCATGTCCGCCTAGGCAAGCTGACTGACATTATGTCAGAATTTGATTTGTCAGTATTTGAGCCTCAACCCTAAACCTAGCTGCTATCGCTAGGTTAGGGTTCAGCTCCCTCACCGTGGTGGTTGGAAAAGGAAAACTTGGACCATGCTTATCTTCTCTGTATTGTTCCAAATGTAAGAATGTCACAGACAGTGTTAAAATTGGGACTATACAGAGATGATTAGCATTGGTCCAATGCAAATCTTCTCTGTGTTGTCCCAATTTTAACAATGTCAACATTCTGCAGAATCTCCACATACTATAAATTTAGTTTAAATACTATAATATACTGTAAGTTACTGAGAAACTTTGAGAAGGAATACAGTAAGTTACTGAAAACCCTTTAACAGGAATACAGTAAGTTACTGAAAAACTTTGAACAGGAATACAGTAAGTTACTGTTGTGATTAAACACAATGCAATCACACTTAGACAAATTCATTCTAGTTCTTGCTTTATTCCTGTGACCTCCTGTGATCTCTGTGGTCGCTGTCTGAGACATCTACTGTCTGGTGCGGCATGGTTCAGGCGGTGTTTCTCAATAAGTTTCCATATGTTTTTCTAATGTTTCTCAGAAAGACTGTTGCTGTACAAGTAGGCTCTATAGTTACGTGCAGAATGCAAGCATCTAACTTCCTGCCATCCTTCAGTTAGGAGCCGCGACCCAGATAATGTTTCCTGCACTGTGGTTGCACGTCGCTCCATCTCCTATTCAACTTGCCTTGTATTTGTGAACCACAGCGAGCATTTAATCAGAAAAGTGTATCTTTTGATGTTTCCACGTGACTAACACTGGGACGAACCTCCTACTATGTATATAGTCTGAGTGTATATCTTGTCTGAGTGAATAAACGCAGAGCATATTGAACTCCAACACCTGTTTGTTGTTTCAGTCTGTTCTCCGACAATGCATTGTCTGTTTTCCTGCTGATGACTTGTCACTCTGCGTTTTCATAATTTCTCTCCACATCACCATAATCAACTCAAGGGACAAAGTAGCGATTTTGCAACAGTTACTGGAAAGACTTTGAGCAGGAATGCAGTATTTAACTGTACATCTATTTTCAGTAATATACTGTTATTCCAAATACAGGAAGAGACTGCCAAAAAGACAGCAATTCAAAGATAACGTGCAGCCAGTACTTTACTGTAATTATGCAGTGAAAAGTCCTCGAAGCATAATTATCATATCATAATAAGAATCATAGTATTCTCATAATATGCAAAGTAACTATGTACTACACGAGGCTACAACTAAGATTAAAGGATATGACTTAGAGAGGAGAGAAGCAAAGAAGGATACATTTGAGGGATATCTCATCAGAGTACATGTTTGACCCTTGACACACATGCATACAGAGATACCAGTGTTATAAAGTTAAAGTTAACAGGCCCTACACAGAGTCAAATACACTGACAGTACCACTCGACAGTGCACATACACGTGTTGCATAAGTAGATTTGGAAACACAAGACGCAGCACCCCTGGACTTGCATCACAGCTAGATGCAAGTCCAGGTTGACAACCTTGACAACCTTGAAATTCTGTGCTGATGGATGTGGATGGATGGATGGATGGATGGATGGATGGATGGGTGGGTGGATGGATGGATGGATGGATGGATGGATGGATGGATGGATGGATGGATGGGTGGATGGATGGATGGATGGATGGATGGATGGGTGGATGGATGGATGGATGGATGGATGGATGGATGGGTGGGTGGGTGGATGGATGGATGGATGGATGGATGGATGGATGGATGGGTGGGTGGGTGGGTGGATGGATGGGTGGGTGGGTGGGTGGATGGATGGTGTCGTTTTCTGCTAGGGCATCATCTCTTCAGGACCACTGAACGTCCCTTAACTAAATCCTCCAAAACATTCATTATGCTATTGTATCCTTTTTTCTCTCCTCGTTCTCCACCTCAGATGTCTTTCCTGCCCAACTCCCACCACTGAAGAAACATGTCTACAGCGAAAACAGTCACCAGAGAATTCACACAGGAAAGAAGTCCTACTACTGTGACCAGTGTGGGAAACGGTTCAGCCAAAGCAGTAATCTGAAACAACACCAGAGAATTCATACAGGACAAAAGCCCTACCACTGTGACCAGTGTGGGACAAGTTTCAGCCAGAGAGGTAATCTCAAAGTACACCAGATAACTCATACAAGGTTGAAGCCCTACCATTGTGAACAGTGTGGGACGAGTTTCAGCACGAGCAGTCATCTCAAAAGACACCAGAGAATGCATACAGGAGAGAAGCCCTACTACTGTCACCAGTGTGGGAAACGGTTCAGCCAGAGCAGTGGTTTCAAAAGTCACCAGAGAATGCATTCTGGGTTGAAGCCCTACCACTGTGACCAGTGTGGGAAAAGCTTCAGCTGGAGCAAAAGTCTCAAATATCACGAGAAAACTCATACAGGAGAGAAGCCCTACCACTGTGACCAGTGTGGGAAACGGTTCAGCCAAAGCAGTCATCTGAAACAACACCAGAGAATTCATGCAGGACAGAAGCCCTACCACTGTGACCAGTGTGGGTCAAGGTTCAGCATGAGCACTGAGCTAAAAAATCACCAGAGAATTCATACAGGAGAGAAGCCCTACCATTGTGACCAGTGTGATAAAACGTTCAGCCAGAGCAGTAATCTGAAACAACACCAGAGAATTCATACAGGAGAAAAACCCTACCACTGTGACCAGTGTTGGATAAGTTTCAGCAGGAGCAGTCATCTCAAAAGACACCAGAGAATGCATACAGGGTTGAAGCCCTATCCCTGTGACCAGTGTGGGACAGGTTTCAGCACGAGCGGTCATCTCAAAAGACACCAGAGAATGCATACAGGGTTGAAGCCCTATCCCTGTGACCAGTGTGGGACAGGTTTCAGCACGAGCGGTAATCTAAAACATCACCAGAGAATACATACAGGAGAGAAGCCCTACCACTGTCACCAGTGTGGGACGAGTTTCAGCAGGAGCAGTAGTCTCAAAAGACACCAGAGAATGCATACTGGGCTGAAGCCCTACAGCTGTGACCAGTGTGGTAAAGGGTTCAGCCAGAGCAGTGATCTCAAAGATCACCAGAGAATTCATACAGGAGAAAAGCCGTACCACTGTGACCAGTGTGGGTCACGTTTCAGCAGGAGCAGTTATCTAAAAACACACCAGAGAAGGCATACAGGAGATAACCCCTACTACTGTGACCAGTGTGGGACAAGCTTCAGTCAGAGCAGTGATCTAAAAAGACACCAGAGAATTCATACTGGGTTGAATCCCTACCACTGTGACCAGTGTGGTAAAGGGTTCAGTCGGAGAGATAAACTCAAAAATCACCAAAGAATACATGGAGAGAAGACCTACAACTAACAGATGTTGAGTGTATAGCTTCTCTGTAAAGTGTAAAGTCACCTCAAGCAACACCACACAGTAAGCTACTTAACTGGACAATGTAGTGACACAGCCTTACCGATGCCACACACACACACACACACACACACACACACACACACACACACACACACACACACACACACACACACACACACACACACACACACACACACACACACACACACACACACATATATATATTTGTCATTTTCTTCAGAAAGTGATGCCATATTTGACTGTGTACCTTTAAGACCCTTTTAATAACCCTTTTAGCAAAAAAAGAAAAGGTAAAGAAGAAAAAGAACTGGTCAAACATTACAGGACCTCAATGGAAATAAGTTTCAGCCAGGACTTTATTGTGACATCCTCGAATGCGGTTACCATGTGGTTTTTATTGAGAAAAAAAAGAAAAAGAAAAAAGAGAAGAAGTGTAGCCCTGTTAAAAGGTTGAAAACCACTGCCCTAAACCACTCCAGGCCCAGATATCTGCCTGGTTTTCCAATACAATCCAGGTAATTGGAGAATACTTGCTATCATTCTGACTGTTGATTCATTTTCACTGCATTCATACTCTTTTATTGTAATCCCATGAAATGTTGTGTGAAATAAATGTGTGTAATAAAATAATCTGTTGTCATTAAGTAACAGTCTCTAATATTTCCAAACATTGCCAAAGCAAGTGTCAAACTAGAACGATGCTATTCTTTGCAAATTAATTCCAGTTCAAGTCATTGGGGAACATTAATTCACAAATAAATGAATAATGTAATGTTTGTGTCCTGCCTGAATAACAATTTTTTGAAAGTAAGTGGTAAATGTGTATAGCGCCTTTATCCAAGGCGCTTTACAGAGATAAGGCGCTTTACAGAGATTGTGATTTACATCCACACACGAATGGCAGAGGAAACCATATAATAATAAATTAATAATAAACTTTATTTGTATAGCACCTTTCATGACATGAAAAATGCAGCTCAAAGCGCTTTACAGAGCAGAAGATGAAGCACAAGTGCTTAACCCTGCAAGACCCGAAATAATTTCTACTGGCCAATTTTTTTTTTTTTAATCAGATGGTGTTGTAGGAGTCCTAATCACAGGAAAATGTAATGTTAAAAAAATTAATAATGTTTTTGTAAGGTTTTATAGCCATAAATCATAAATTATGCTCTAATTTGCATTTTGGGGATATTTTTCACAATAATAACACATGTATGTGTTCTAGACATTCTAATGATCACGAAAAAAATATTACAGGCATTTTACTTCTGTTTTTGTGAGGAATAGCTTCAGTTAAAAAGTGAGATGTTGTTCGTCCAGAAGCTGGAATTTCAACTTCTCTGGGAGGTGTGAAAGTCAGCCTCTGTGGGGGGTATTTATATGCAAATATCGTGACCAATGGCATTGTAATACTAAACAATAGGATTTAATGGTGATGTTAATGTGAAAAAAGAACAGGAAAACTAATTATAATTTTTTTTTAAAAATTTAAAAAATGTTGCCAAAAAGCAACGCTGGGCCTTGCAGGGTTGAGAAATAAATAAAAATAAAAAAAATAATTACAATGATTACAATAAAGCAGGAACATAAAAACATAAAACATTGAAGAACAATTTCAGAACAGTGCGGGCATCGATTAAACTGCACAGGGATTTAAACATTCAGCTAAAAGCAAGAGTAAAGAAATAGGTCTTGAGCTGTGCTTTAAAGCTATCCACAGAGGCTGCCTGTCTTAGGTGTAGTGGGAGTTTATTCCAAGCTGTCGGTCCGTAGAAGCAGAAAGCTGCTTCACCATATTTATATGTCATTTTTGGCGCCTCAAGTAGGTCTGCTCTAGAGGACCTGAGTGGGCTGGTTGGAACATATCTATGCAGGCAGTCATAGAGGTATGAAGGTGCCAGACCATTTAGAGCTTTATAAACACAAGTAAAAGAATTTTAAAAACAATCCTAAAAACAACTGGGAGCCAGTGTAGCGACGCTAAGACTGGAGTAATATAAGGCACCAACCTGCTCACCGGGAGCAACTAGGGGTTCAGAGTCTTGCTCAAGGACTCTTTGACACGCTGGGGAAAGCCCAGGATCGAACTGGGAACCTTTCAGGAACCTCTGTTTCTAATGACGGTTTCTCTACCCCTGAGCCACTGCTGCTAGATGAAATTTACGTCAATGCTACTATTCATGACATGAATAGTGTACTAATGAACAGGCTGACTTCCTTCATGTCTCTCTGATGTACATTAATGCCAAATAAATCTGAAATGCATGAAGAAATATTTTGGAAGTAATTTGAAACAGGGGCTTAAAAAAGAAAGAAAGATTCTATGTTCTAGGCCTCGCTGAAAGGTTAATTTGTTAAATTCTTCATAAAAATCAGTGGGCTGGCCATGCCTGCACCCACCCATTCTCAAGCGGCCCTGATCAACGGGAGACCAGAAAAATATGTTTTGGAGGCGGGGGAGGAAAGCTGCACTAGCTGCACACACATGCACATAAGATACAGAGAAGAGGAAGTGGGAGGTCTTAAATCTAAATTGTAATATGGTACAGTTCAATACCATAATAATAATTTGGTACAGTTTTGTTTTAGAATCCTGATAGAGACCTGATGAAGTTAATGTTGAAATACAGTAGTAAGAAATATGGGTAGGACCGCATAAGCACACACTTCATTCCTATTTATTTTTTATTACATTTTTTGCTTTCTGACATTTCCCTATTTGGGCAGAAAGGGCATGACTCACACTCTGGAGAGGAGGTGGGAGTGATGTGGTGAGTCAACGACTGGCAAGGTAAGAAAGGAGGCACAAAGGAATGAAGGATAAAGGTTTCAGGCATGACAGCCGTCCTGTTTTCATTTTAGGTGTCAATCTACCGTTGTCATTCAGAGCACAGTAAAATTCACGGTGTAAATGTATCCCTGCTGCAATTTTCAGATTGCTGCAAAGTTAAACTAGAAGCAGTGCTCTTCCGAGCACAGGTCTCCACCAGGCCGTGCGTCCTGGTGGTGCTACTGTATAATAGGCCAATGTAAAAAGGGTGGCATATGTGCCCGATTCTATAAACTTTGGAAGCCAATCTTAGCCAATGAAGATGGAATATGGAAAATCAGATGGATCGTACTTGATCACATGACTATAGAGATACTGTGTACCGATTTGCATAATTTTTGGATAAAATCTCAAGGAATAATTGGAAAAATTGTGTTTTACATAAGTCGGCCTCCTGGTGGCGCTATAAAAGGCTGATGTGAAAAATGCAGGTAAAGGGTTTTTCCTTGGCCTCTAGGGAATGCGCTTACAAAGTTTGAAACTGATCGATGGAGTTATAGGTAAAACCACAAATCGGCCTGTTATAGCGCCACCATGAGGCTGATTTCAAAAATTTGAAGTGGCATTTCTTCTTCAACCTAGTGGGAACGTGTGTGCGCGATTTCATGATAATTGCACTTTGCGTTTGGGATTTGAGGCATTTTGTTCCAAACGGCTCAATCCTACAAACTTTGGAAGCCAATCTTAGCCAATCAGGATGGAATATGAAAAATCGGACAGATCCGTGTCGATCACATGACTGTCGAGATACTGCCTACCGATTTGTAGGATTTTTGGACAAAATCTGTAAGAGTAGTGCACAGAAATGTGTCTTGCGAACATCGGCCACTAGGTGGCGCTAGAAAAAGCCCATTTGAAAAATTTAGGGCAGAGGTTCTAGATTGGCATCCAGGGAATGTGTGTGCTCACTTTGGCAGCGACCGGGCCAACGGCGACTGAGATTAGCTGCTCACAAACTGCGAGGACACACGGACGGACGCACGCACGCACGCACGGACAGACACACAGACGGACGGAGGGGAAAACATACTCTCCCCCATGCCTTCGGCTGGTGGAGACAATTAACAGATTTTATTATCTGAGAAAAAAAGGTCTCTGGTCTCTTTCAGGGACATAATGACTGTTAACAGACTGAATGGCTGCAGCCTGCTATATATATTTTTAGTATGTTGTGTATTGTGTTGCAATGTTATATCGAGTGCATCGAGACATTTGTGTGATTTAGCACTTTAAATAAATAAAACTTGAACTTGAACTTATACAGGACTTCTAATCTTGTGGTTGAAGGACATTGAAGTCTAAAACAAATAGCTGAATAAAAGGAAATAAGGGAGGGACAGATATCACACCAATTCACCTGCCTAAGGCCTTTGTTTCACATCTTTCAGGACTCATGGAAGGTTGGAAAGACAAAGAATATTAACCATACTTAATTGACAAAATCAAAAACCCAGCCATGACAAAACAATAACATTTGTAATGCTGTAAATGCTGTAGTTACCAGCTCAGTGACCTTGTAGTTTCACTGTCAGCCCGGATACTGGGAGGTCAGGGTTCAATCCCCGGCTGGGTCATACCACAGACTCTGAAAAATGGGACCAAGTGCCTCCCTGCTTGGCACTCAGCATCAAGGGTTGGATTGGGGGTAAGTCCCTGCAACATACTAGCGTCATGCATTGTGTAAAGTCTGGGTTTCCGAGGCTATGCATTGTGCATCAAGCTGCCTCACGCTGCATAAACAGAAACAGGAGATAGGTTCCTGTCCAATGGGCCTCATGGCATTAAATGCTGTAGTACAGTAGTAGGAGTCGGACAGTAACTGAAGTTTTAAAAAGAAGCTGAATGCATAGATTATCATCCAGGCTTTTACAGTATATACGTAGTTGGGATCAGTGAACCAATAGTATTACCCCATAATATACATTTTATTAGTTTATATCCATGTGTTTCCCTCAGAGATTTTGTGACTGCCCGAATCAAACCAAAATACATTTGTCTCTATGCATCGGCCCTAAGCTAAGGCTCTTCCTCGAAAGAGTATGCTTTTTGGCTCTTGAAATAGTTTATTATTATTCTCATGTTGATAATAACCCTGGTGAAGCATCTCTGTTGGTGTGGTCTGAAGAGCAGCAGATGGTATGAAAATATTTTCTGCTGCTTCAAATCCTTATAGCTCAAGCATCAAAACAATAACAGATTGTATAGAAGGAGAGGTTGGCCCAACTGGCTCTGTACTATAGTTTACGTGTGCCTTAGTTTAGTTTTGTGGTGGGATTAAAACAGAGAATTTTGAATCTTTCACAACTGCCCTCAGAGAAACTCAGCTTGCTAATGTTATTTAGAGGGGAGTCACATCACCACCAGTACCTGACTGTCTACCTAAGCCAAGAGGAAGACAAAACTGCCAAATTTAACCAGCTTGTAGACAATTATAGTACCAAACACTACACTGAACCACATTTTAACGAAAGGAATACAAAATGAAAATACATAATTTGTGTATTTCTGCAACAGTTGTGTTTAAAAATAAAATATTTAACTATGGTGTCCTTGTGGCCCAGTATCATACCTGAACCTGAACATTTCCCATCTGGTACCCCTGCTTGCTGGAACAACATTACAAACTCGCAACTCAAAGGATATTTGATCAAACATTATACCAGTGCAAACTATATTGTGAATACAGTGGATTGCCAAAAACTCCCTAACACATTGATACTGGGGGGGGGGATATCATCACAAATTCCATACTTCAAGAAGTAGAATGACATGCTTTTCGGGTAAAAAAGATGGAATGCAGGCACCTATCACTGCCCACATTCCATCTTTCTGTTGCGGGTACAGAACCGTATGGTTCAATGTCTGGCTCAAGGACACTTCACCAGAATCACTGCTATTGAGGGGATTGCGCATGGGGCATTTCCTTTAAGGACAACTCCACCCTAAATCACTTCTAGGCTCATTTTCCTACAAGACTTTTTTCCCAAAAGACCATATCCATGGGGTCTATTCGTCAGAAATGCCCCTGTTGTCCATTTTCCCCAGCAGAACCCAGCAGCTGTCATAGCATAGAGTGGAGCATATAAGCCTATCACTTTTACACTATTTTTTGTGGTCAAAAATGATTATCTTTTTCATGAATATGTTACTAGTTGTCATTACAAACACATCCATGCCCTAACCCCTAACCCCACTTTCTGTACAACTTTTTTGAAAAGGACTCTTCCTCCTGTATGTATGTATAATCATAATACCTGGTGATTGTGTTGTAGGAGGGGGAATCACGGCACAGTGTCTTTAAGTGTGTGAACCTTTTAGGTTGCTGATTTGGGGCGAATATTGATTTAGGGGTCAGATCTTTTCGAATGACAACTTGAGGGGAAAAAAAAGGTTGGATTTAGTTTACAGACACTCATGCGGACTGTCTGGAATCAATAGATTTGAACCCAAATGTAGGATGCCACAGGGCACTGTGTGCCTGTGCGTGTGCATTTGCGTGTGTGTGTGTGTGTGTGTGTGAGTGAGTGTGTGTGTGTGTGTGTGTGTGTGTGTGTGTGTGTGCGTGTGCGTGTGCGTGTGCGTGTGCGTGTGTGTGTGTGTGTGTGCGTGCGTGTGCGTGACGGGTAGTGCTGGAACAATGGGTGGGGAGTGGGTGGGTCCTCCTGGTTAAACTATAACTGAGCAATGTTCTGTCCTAGGAACAGGCTACTACTGTCTGTCAAGTCATCATTACCAGTACTTCTACACTGAAGTCTGAACTCAAGACTGGAAGGAGAGGAGCTGTTTTGGGGGATTTTCTAAAAGAGAGATGTCGTCCAACAGCTTTTTAACAGAGACGGAAGAAGCCATGCTGAAGCAGCCTGTGATTAAGTTACACAGAATAGGTGAGTGCATGTTTTTATGTCAATGTTTTTCATTCATCCAAGATTTATTCCTTCGTTATAATCATTTGCAGTGTCATCAAGTAGTACTTATTACAATGCAATTCAACAACCAACATCACTGATAAATTACATCTAGGAATTGAAAAACAATAAAAGGCATACGTGTGAGATAAAAAGTTACAAGACAAAATTAAAACAACGTAAAAAAAACAATTACTTCTAATTAGTTCTAAAGCGACTCAAGGGTGCAAGATAAGTTAACATCAATGTAGTCTCCTCTCCATGTGTTAGGGTTGTAGGGTCAGGGCCACAGAAGATAAAAGCAGATCTAGCAAATTCAGAGTTGACTGTGGGCATCTTGAAAGTGGGGAAACTACTTGATCTGGTGTGATAGGGTCCAGGGGGGCCCATTCCAAAATGCTGAAATGTAGCTATAGAACAATCTCCAAGTATGTAACAAGGACAGTATCCAACTTTTCCAGTGGTTGATAAAATATATACCGGTACACACAAGTAAATACTGTTTAAATGCTTACACAACATGTCGATCCTACACTTACGGCTCACAGGAATGCTTCATTTGGCGCTAGAGACAGAGGGGAAATATGTTTCTGAGATGAGTGCATTAGTCTATTTGTCCAATAACAAAAAAGGGTTGCTATACTGTATATATTTTTGCTGTCAGGTCGAAACATTATGTCCAAAACTGTTCCTTTTTTATTAAATTTCCGACACAACAGGACACAGACAAGATATACACATGCACACGTGCACACATATGCACATCCATAACAGAGCATACACACACACACACACACACACACACACACACACACACACACACACACACACACACACACACACACACACACACACACACACACACACACAAACACACACAAACACACACAAACACACACAGGCCTACAGCTATACTGGCCTGATAAAGTTACGGTCACATGCCCCTATTAGTCAAACACACAGCCATGCACTCGGACACAATGCTCATATACAGTACATGTATGACACACTCTTCACCCACATACAAACATATAATAGAACACCTGTGACACTGCATGCATGCATGGACATACATAACAATGGTGGCTCTCTTCGGAGTTGACAGAGATAGCTTCCATTAAACAAGAGAATTGTGCAATGAGTACATTTGAATACTCTCCAGGACCATGCTATCTCTGCGTATTCTTTGAATGGTGAAGTTAAAGGACAACTTTAGTTTTTTCAACAAGGGTTCATATTTTAGATTGTAATTAAAGAATATAAAAGATGATTTTTAAATTGATTTAATTTACTTCTTTCTATTGTTTTAGAGATTCTTATTTCAGTGGTTGGGGGCATGCGTACAAGTACTAATTATGTAATTTTACACAGAATAAGCCCATTCCCAAGATACAACGCAACCTTTCATGGTTGGATGTGACTTATGGGGGCTAGAAGTGTTACTGTAAATAGTAAGGGTGTCGGAAAAAATCGATATGAATCGATTATCGGTTTCAACACTAGCGATACGGCCGCATCGATGCGCGTTTACCCGGATCGGTCCAAATCGCGGCCGTATCGGTCGATGTATCGGTCCTAAAGTAATTAATCGGATTAATCGGATTTTAGCATTAAATAATTAACCTGCTGTGAAATTCTGAACTTACTTACTCATCGTTTACTGTTACAAATCATTACTTCAAAAGTGAGCGCTCTGCTAGCACAGTCAGTGCTGCAGTGCATGCAACGGAAAGAAAAAAAAGAAAAAGCTGCCTGCTGCTCTGTCCTCCAAATAGAGCTGTGTTTCTGCGTACTGCAGTCACTGTCCTGCGGGAAGCCGCAGATCTACAAGCCCACAGGGTGTTGCATGTGGATGGGTTGTAAACTTATAGATCTGCTACTTCCGATGCAGCGTGTATGACGCTCGCATGTGCGACACACAGCGACTTGTAAACAAACCAACAACGTGTTAGTTGAGTTCCATCACTATGGATTCATTATTCCAGTGGAGAAACGCAAGTTTGGATTTTATAAGAATGCGACCTGAATGCGACAGTAATGGATTGGATTATAACACTTTTCCCAGTAGAACCCGGTTCTACTAGAACCATCAGAAGTCCCCGCGCTTGTCGACAGCAAAGGTAATAATCACAGCATCAGCTTTTATGGCAAAGGGCTACTATAGACTATAGAGTATTGGTTTTCAAAGTGGGGTCCGGGGACCCCCAAGGGTCCTTGAGGGAGTTCTAGGGGGTCCTCGGCGAAATGATAGGAACCAAATGGACCCTTGGGTATGTGTAACTCTTGTTATGTGTAACAAATGGAACCAAATGGACCCTAATGAACCCTTGGGTAAACTTAAGACAGCCTGATCCATGTCAAACTGGAGGTCCTTGACATTGATTTTTTTTAGAACTACTGCAGTAGAGCCATAAGATAACAAGTAGACATGATGTGTGCCAGACTTCAAATGTTGCACTTATAGCCTACTTTATACTGCTGTTGTTACTGTTGTAAAGTGGATCTCTTTGAAATGATCTTATTGACTGAATAACAGCAGGCTCTTTTACTAGTTTTATTTGGTGATCTGATCTGTGGCATTGCTGAGGATTGATCTGATCTGTGGCATTGGCGAGGATGTATTTTAGTTTTTCAGTGTTATTATAGCAGCTTTGCAAAGTACAATTATTACACTGTACTGAAGCCTGAAGGGCCAGGCCTTTTGTGTGTTTGTTTTATATTTCTCCACCTGACCAACTGTAACTGCTAAAGTGAAGTTCTTAGAAATGGGTGTGTGAGACAGATTTTCAAACCATGTCAGTAGGCTTTGTAGTTTACATTAATTATTTTTTGTATCTACATGTCTGTGTCTATTTTATGATTTGTCATCCATCTTTCTTTACAATTTTCTGTTATTCCATGGTCTTTTATGAGATATCCATTATTTGAAGGTCAGCAATGCTACTTTATAGATTATAGCTTCTTAATTGAATGGAAAATTAATGTTTCATTAAACGTATGTATCAGATCACACCGTATCGCATCGAATCGTGTCGAATCGTATTGAATCCAATCGAATCGCATAAAATTCCACAAAATCGAAATCGTATCGAAATCGTATCGAAATTGCACCGTATCGAATCGTATCGAATCGTTCTGTATGTAAGCCGTATCGTTTCCGAATCGAATCGTTAGCCCATGTATCGGATACGTATCGAATCGCCTTGTAGGGGATGGATACACACCCCTAGTAAATAGCAATAAAGAAAGTGCTGGCTTATTGTGTTTAAAAAGACATATTTAGCCACTTGTACGCATGCCCCACATTTTAGCACGCTAAACGCGATAAAACAATAGAACGAAGCAAATGAAAACATTTTAACACTCACTCTTTCTTTTCTCTAATTACAATCTAAAATATGAACCCTTGTTGTAAAAAAACAAAGTTGTCCTTTAAGAGACAAGAATATTAGCGTTAGAATGTATTTAGTCAATAATTAGTATGTTAACAAAGATGATAAATGATTGAAATGAATAATAGAATTTGTTTTACAGAGATCTCTCACACACTCTATCTGTCCCTGGAGCCCTTAATATACTTTCTATACGATGCATGGTTATTTCCAAAAGATGACTAATGATCACTCCGAGTCTGGGTGACTTCTCCATTCTTGGGGTTTAGTTACGGTCCTTAATTCTAAGTGCTGGGTGACGCTGGAACCTATAGAAAATAGAGGAAGCCTAGGGACGCCTAGTCATTGCATGAACTGTTGAACTCTTTGACCATCTGTGTGTTTGCCACCACAGTTTCCTCAAAATGTATTTATGGCTGACATTAAGTGTCGTCTGTCCCAACAAGGGGCCGTTTATCATTACCCAACAAGGGGCTGTGTATGAGTAGGGAAACACACAGATGCAGTAAGTTATACAATGAGCATATTGTTTGCCGTATGGCTGTCTGGTATGTGTTGTATGTGACATGAAGAAAACCACAAGCATGGGACACAGTCTAGTTTTATCACAGAAGCATAATCATCATATCATATCATAATCATAATAAGAATCATAGTATACTCATATGCAAAGTAACTATATGTACTACACTAGGCTAAGATTAAAGGATATGACTTAGAGAGGAGAGAAGCAAAGAAGGAGACATTTGAGGGATATCTCATCAGAGTACATGTTTAACCCTTGACACACATGTACGCCTGCGTCAAAACCTCAAGACTCCTGATCCAGTTCACTTCAGCAGCTCTGGAGTGTTTTGGAATTATCGTTTTTTTTTTTTTTTTTTTTAGGGGCCTCTTTTAGAAGTTCAACTCTGGGTCTCTGCTTAATTCTGACAACAGCTGTATTAAGTTGTTTTTCTGTGTAACCTCGTTGTCTGAATTTGTCAATCATGATGCCGGAGTGTTTAGCAAAGGCATTTGGGTCTTTGCAAATGCGCTTGAGTCTGCAAAGCTGACTATACTGTAAACTATTCTTTAGAGGAAGTGGGTGCAGCTCTCTGCTCTGAGGAGGCTATTACGGTCAGTGGGTTTGGTGTATAAAATCTGTGTACAAAATCTCTTCTTTACAGATTATTCAAGTATCCAAAAAACAAACTTTATGCATATCGAAGTTCACAGTAAACTTTAAATGCTCTGAGGCAGATTTAAGGAAATTACAGAAACATGGTCTACAGAGCCATTAACCTCTTGAACCCCATGGTGTTGACCTCTGAACAGCTGTCAATAAACTTCAATAAATCAATAGAGACCAAATCAAACTGCAATCTTTTTGTTGATTATTGCTACAGTGGACCTACAGCATATTATAATCGACTGCCATTGTATTTTTCATCCCATACATTACTCATATTACTGTTGTCAACCCACTGTTGAGTTTTTTGCAGGTACCGGTACCTCCAAAGTTACATGACATGTTAGAGCCCATAGCCACACCTTTTCTCTGCAAAAAAAAAGAAAAAAACGTCCTGGAACATAAAAAAGTTGGTCTGCACCAACTCAGCCAGGGTGATGATGATGCTATGATTTATTTGATGAGATAGCATTTGCACTTTTTTTTTTATTCTTGCTATGCATTAGCCCTGAAATAAAGGCTTTTTAACTTTCCCCCAAGTGTGCCTTGGTCTAACCTTTTTTCACATCTATTTTGTCATCTGTGCACCAAAGAGCACCTTGTTTGGGAGATTTTTACTCATTAGCCAAACAGCACTCAAACACTTACTCTCTTCTTTTTTCTCTCTTTATTGAGAACAACCAAAGCGTCGCCTTTATCGGCTGAGCGAATAATGACTGAGGAGTCATTGTGGTTTTCTGCTAGGGCATCATCTCTTGAAGGACCACTGAATGTCCCTTCAACTAAATCCACTCTCCACCCCAGATGATTGGCCTTATCTGCAACATTGTTTTTTACAAGTTGGTATTACAACACAGCTTCTATGATATCTCAAAACATTAATTATTATGCTATTGTATCCTTTTTTTCTCTCCTCATTCTCCATCTCAGATGTCTTTGCTGCCCAACTCCCACCACTGAAGAAACACGTCTACAGTGAAAACAGTCACCTAAAACATCACCAGAGAATTCACACTGGAAAGAAGTCCTACTACTGTGACCAGTGTGGGAAAAGCTTCAGCTGGAGCAAAAGTCTCAAATATCACCAGAAAACTCATACAGGAGAGAAGCCCTACTACTGTGACCAGTGTGGGAAAACCTTCAGCTGGAGCAAAAGTCTCAAATATCACCAGAAAACTCATACAGGAGAGAAGCCCTACTACTGTGACCAGTGTGGGAAACGGTTCAGTCAAAGTAGCACTCTGAAACATCACCAGAGAATTCATACAGGAGAGAAGCCCTACTACTGTGACCAGTGTGGGAAACGGTTCAGCAGGAGCAGTCTTCTGAAACATCACCAGAGAATTCATACAGGGGAGAAGCCCTACCACTGTGACCAGTGTGGCATACACTTCAGCCATAGCAGTAATCTCAAGAGTCACCAGAGAATGCATACTGGGTTGAAACCCTACTATTGTGACCAGTGTGGGACATGTTTCAGCACGAGCAGTAGTCTTAAAGTACACCAGAGAATTCACAAAGGGTTGAAGCCCTACCACTGTGACCAGTGTGGGATAAGCTTCAGCCAGAGAGGTAGTCTCAAAGTACACCAGATAACTCATAGAGGACAGAAGCCCTATCACTGTGACCAGTGTGGGACAAGTTTCAGCCAGAGCGGTCAGCTGAAACAACACCAGAGAATTCATACAGGACAGAAGCCCTATCACTGTGACCAGTGTGGGACAGGTTTCAGCAAGAGCAGTCATCTCAAAAGTCACCAGAGAATTCATACTGGGTTGAAGCCCTTCCATTGTGAACAGTGTGGGAAACGGTTCAGCAACAGCAGTCATCTCAAGGAACACCAGACAATTCATACAGGAGATAAACCCTACCACTGTGACCAGTGTGGGACAAGGTTCCGCAGTAACAGTGGTCTCAAATCTCACCAGAGAATTCATACAGGAGAAAAGCCTTACCTCTGTCACCAGTGTGGGATAAGCTTCAGCCATAACAGTAGTCTCATATGTCACCAGAGAATGCATGCTGGGTTGAAGGCCTACCACTGTGACCAGTGTGGTAAAGGGTTCACCCATAGCAGTAGTCTCATATGTCACAAGATAATACATACTGGGTTGAAGCCCTACCACTGTGACGAGTGTGGGAAAAGCTTCAGCCATAGCAAAGAGCTAAAAAAACACCAGATAATACATACTGGTTTGAAGCCCTACCACTGTGACCAGTGTGGGAAACGCTTCAACCACAGCAGTAATCTCAAGGCACACCAGAGAATTCATACAGGAGAGAAGCCCTACCACTGTGACCAGTGTGGGAAAAGCTTCAGCAATAACAGGAGTCTCAAAAATCACAAGAAAACTCACACAGGAGAAAAGCCCTACCACTGTGACCAGTGTGGGACAAGCTTCAGTCAGAGCAATGATCTAAAAAAACACCAGAGAATGCATGCTGGGTTGAAGCCCTACCACTGTGACCAGTGTGGTAAAGGGTTCAGCCGGAGCGATCATCTCAAACGACACCAAAGAACACATGGAGAGAAGACCTACAACTAACAGATGTTGAGTGTACAGTTTCTCTGTAAAGTGTAAAGTCACCTCAAGCAACACCAAACAGTAAGCCACTTAATTGGACAATAGTGACACACCCTTACACACAAACACACACACACACACACACACACACACACACACACACACACACACACACACACACACACACACACACACACACACACACACTTGCATGTAGTTGTGGAAAATAAGTTGCGTTGGTGGCGTCCATATTCACCCCATATTTATTGTGAATATATTTGTAATTTTCTCAGAAAATGATGCAAAGTACCAGCCATATTTCAGGACTTTTAAGACCCATTTAACAACATCAGTGCCGGTCGACTTTTAGATCGACATTGTCAGTAAGAACGTCGGTGCCGAGCGACTTTAATCGACTTTTATATAAAAGCATTGTTTAAGCTTTTATTTGGGTTAATAGCCAACACGAGACCGTGAAAAAAAAGGATACGATTATGACGTCACCGCTAAACCAGGCCTTCCTGTTTACATTAGCTTCTGCTAGCCGTTAGGCTAAATGCAAACCATCCGACCCTTACGCAGCTTCACTAGGTCGGATTTTGATTCGGAAACTTTCTGTGTGGCGTCTGTATACGTTCCGCTGCCAGACCGATGGTGGTTTTAGACGATCAAGCACGAATTGAACAGGATTGAGCACAGATGGCGGCCCGCAAATCTACCATTGTGAGTCAATGGAGCGACGTCACTTTCCCATCCTTTAATGATGGTTTTAACATGGCTTCTTCTGTATGTTTTAGTGTTACGATGGCACACTCTAGTGGTCTTTTTGTGGTGGTGTATCATCATGGCTTTGAAAACAATGAAATTATACCCTATCATGTTGATAAAATATAGCTATTTCCTGGCGTAATTAGCGCACATTCATATTTTAAGTTGGCTGGCAATGATTAATAGCTATAAAAAAAAGGAAAAGAAGAAAAAGAACTGGTCAAACATTACAGGACCTCAATGGAAATAAGTCTCAGGACTTTATTGACATCCTCGAATGCTGTTACCATGTGGTTTTTATTGCAAAAAAATAAAAAATCTGGGTTTTATTTTGCATGGTGTAGCCCTGTTAAAAGGTTGAGAACCACTGCCACTCTAGGCCCAGATATCTGCCTGCTTTTCCTATACAGTCTAGGTAATTGGAGAATACACACTTTCATTCTGACTGTTGATTCATTTTCACTGCATTCATAATCTTTTATTTTAATCCCATGCATGTGACATTTTGTGTGAAATAAATGTGTGTAATAAAATCTGTTGACATTAAGAAATATTCTATGATATTTCTAAACATTGCCAAAGCAAGTGTCAAACTGGAAAGATGCTATTCTTTGCAAATTAATTCTGTCCTACCATTTGAATTGTCCCAGTTCAAGTCAGTGGGGAACATTAATTTACTAATAAATGAATAATGTAATGTTTGTGTCCGGCCTGAATAACACTTTTGTAAGAAGTGTTTGGGAATTGGAACATATTTTCATCATGTTCTGATCAGTCATCCAATTTGCTGCTGCTGCCACTGCCAGTGCCACACAATGTAGGCATGTTACTAGCAGGCAGGACACAATTTTTTTCACTTGTTTATATTACATATTGCTCTGTTTGCTTTGTTTAACACTATTGTGGTCGTAGGTCACAAGTTTACTATGAAAACCGGCACATCTTGTCCGCGTATCTCAGTCTGTGCGGCCCTGACACTGTGGTTCCCCTGACACATCACTGTGACATCACAGGTGACATCACCTATTTAAAAGTCAATATATGGGTATTCCCCAGAATCCCTTTTATGCCCATTAATGAAGATCCCTGATTTCATCGATATACATCACTGGCCAGATGGCCAAGACATGGCCCATATCTGTGTGGCTGGTTCAGATAGTGATCTCCATGTATGGGCATAAAAGGGATTGTATGTTGTGATGTCATGGGAACCATTCAGAATCCCTTTTATGCTCATATATGGAGATTCCTGATGTCATCGATATTAAGCTCATATCTAACAGGACTTCATATGGGAATGCCCATATATGGAGGAAGACAGCCCATATGTGTGGCTGGTTCAGACAGGGATTGCCATCTTAGAACATGGAGGGTTCCTGAAGGGTTCCCAGTTCGATTCCGGTCTCCCTCAGAGTTACAGTAGTGTCCTAGAGTCGTTGAGCACTCTGAACCCCTAGTTGCTCCCAATGAGCAGGTTGGTGCCTTGCATGGTTTCCTCTGCCATCTGTGTATGAATGTGTGAATGTAATGCACAATCTCTGTAAAACGCCTTGGATAAAGGCGCTAATATAAATGCACCATTTACCAGGGGGGTGGGGGGGGCACAGTGAATCCTTGTGCCCAGGGCCCAAATTTGGTGCAATATTTATCACTGCACCAGCAACTTCTATGAGCTGGGGCGGCTGCTGCAGCGGGAGGTGTTGAACGGCGCTAGAGATCATGCATTACATTCACACATGGCAGAGGAATCCATGCTATATCCCTTTAGGAACCTCTGTGATCTAATGACAGTTCTCACTTAGTTTGTTTATTAAAGGAGCAGTTCACCCCCCAAATTACTTTTTTATTGATTACTCACGCCATGGACACTAATATTTTTTTGTATTTGTTGAATTCCTAAGACAAAAATATATATAATAGTACATTTGCCCCCATTGATTCCAGATGGGGATCCAAACTCATTACTCCCCATCCGGGTCTCCATCCGGAATCAATGGGGGTAAATTTACTATAATCAATTTTTTGTCTTAGGAATGTGACAAATACCAAAAAAAAATATTTAATTCAATGCTCCATGGCATGAGTAATCAATAGAAAAAAAGTCATTTTGGGGTGAACTACTAAGGTGACTTACTGACTATTGATTAACTTGTTAAGCAGTGTTGGGTTGGGTATCAGTGCAATACAAGTACAAGTAGCTTACCACAAGATGGCGATGTTCGACACATGATGAACCTTTGCAACTGATGCATACACATTGTAGTCAATAATTTACTAATGCCAGCAGTCTAGGTGAATTAAATTATGCTTAATTGCTAATATACTGAAGATTTCATATCCTCATTATATTAATTAGATTCGTTTTGCATATTAAGTAGGCTAAATGTAGGCTATACTACATTAACAATTGCACAAGATGACAAGAACCCATGTCAATTTGAAAATGCCTGTATAACAACATTCACATTCTCTCTCTCTCTCTCTCTCTCTCTCTCTCTCTCTCTCTCTCTCTCACACACACACACACACACACACACACACACACACACACACACACACACACACACACTGACACACGCGCACACATCTGTAACCTTTTAATTAATCTACCTTTAATTGAACAGACCTGCTTTAACCCCACTATGAAATGACTGTCGGGGGAAGCTTGATAAAAGTTGTAAAGGTCTCAATATAGTCCGCACTCCGCTGGACTATAGGAAGCGAGAAGTAAAATTACATTTTCTAAACGAGTCAATTCAAATTAATAGCCTATAGCCTGCTGTATTAATTAATTTGCAGCATTTGGACGAAACATTTTAGACTACAACGGCCGTAGTCGTGAACTAGTAGCCTATTGAATCAAGCAAGCTCACAAACTTGGATTCTTGTTGCTTCCCTCCCTCGTCATCTCTCGCAGCATGTGCTGTGCTTCGCTTTACCTCTGGGGAGGGAATGATGCAGTGGCGTCAGTTCAGCAAAAGCTAAGGTATGGCAACATGACTGGTGTCTTGCCATACCTTAGCAACAGGCACAATGAAAAGTACATTTTATTATTTCCTCCTGTAGCCAAGGTATGGCAAGCTGCCATAGCCATAGCTTGCCATACCCAATTGACGCCTCTGGAATGATGTTGCGAGCGCTACAACCAGCCCAGGCTCCTCCACGAGGCTGCTCTGCCAACAGGCGCTGCCTGCAGCCCGCATCCACATCCCAGCTGAGCGGAGCCGGAGTCGGGGACCACGGACCGGAGGAGGAGAGCGATGTGAGAGGAGGACGGTTTACCCGGGGACCGCTGCGGGTAGTGGCGGGAACAGTCTCATCAGAGTATATCATTTATCAGATTATCACCAGAGGGTTTCATCTTGGACTGGCTTATTGAATTTGGCCCCGAAGCGATTGATTACAGGAGTAATCAGTAATTATACTGTGGCTGGCTATACAGAACCGAGTCGCAGGTGTAGGCATTAGTGACACACCGAGATTACTGGACTATTTTATCTATGTTATCTTTTATATGATGTAGCCTACGTGTACAATGTTGAGTTAAAGAATTAATGCGTTTGGAAATTGTTCCCTGGAATCCGAGAGGACTGGTTGAGCATTCAAACTGGACTACTAACTCGATACGTTTTGTGAATCATGCGTGCTTTTTGCAAAGTAGCCTAAAATCACGAGCGTGGATTTAAAATTACCGAGAGGGCTGACGCTGAAAAAGTCTACAGACTGAATGACAACAATTTGTTTTGCCTCAGTCACGGACCTATCACACGCGGCGCACGGGGAAGGCGGCAAGGCGCTCATCACTCCGCGGGAAACTTTGTGGTTTTGAGGATGACAGCGCACCTCTCCTCCTCCTGTGTACAGACAGACTGTAGACTTCGGTAGCCTGTTATTAATTTCGCCCCCATAACGCAATAATTAGAGTAGACGGTCCTCCGTTGGAAGTGGAACTACGTGGTATCAAGACTCAAGAGAATGTGTTTCCAACCCAGAGACCAGCGCAGCTGCTGGAGGGGAGGACACCTGTCCGAATCACTTGCTGGGACCACAGGTGTTCTTTGTGAAAAGGTAGGTTATATGGATAGGCTACTAGCCTAGTAGCCTACTAGGCTAACAATAGACTTTCTCAGTCACAAACTAACAATACTTTTAAGACACATTTTGTAGTTTCATTATTCTTATTCTTCTACTTAATTCTTCTTCGTCTTCTTCTTCTTCTTCTTAGGCTATTATTATTAGCCCTTCAAACATTTGCACATTTTAAAGCAACTGTTTAGTCCTCGACACGTAACCAAAATACAATTTCGATAAGGCCTAGCCTATATTCTGATGAGTCCAGATAGCAGGTGTTCTGACTCAATCAATTAGTGAACAAATGAACTAGGCCTAATTATTAGTTCATTGGTTTCAGGTGTGAACCACTGAATTAGCAAACAGAGTTGACCTTACATGCTTAACCATAGCCTAGCCATACACCTTTGTTAGCAGCAGTTCTCATTATGCCACAGTAATGTTTCATAATACTGTATAGCCTATTGCCCATAGGCTAATTAAGACTTTTATAGACAGCAGAGCACTGTCTGAGACCAGAGCTTTCTCTCCCTATCTCTGTCACTCTCAGCACATGCACACTGCACAGTGAAGAAAAACGCACGCACGCACACACACACACACACACACACACACACACACACACACACACACACACACACACACACACACACACACACACACACACACACACACACACACACACACACACACACACACCATCTGTGACTAATGTTAATATTGGTTACCCTGAGACCTACTTTAGCCCCACAGTGATTTGCAAGCATATTCTCCATCTCTGGCCTTCATATGAAACTGAACCAACAGGGACTCATACAGATTAACTCCACCGCCTTGTATTTGTCCCAAAAATGTGTGCTGTAAGTGAAGTGAATCCATTGCAATTGACCTCGCTTTCTATCTCTTTTCCACCCAGTGACTCCAAGTCCGAAAAATGCAGAGCTGTGGATAGAGAGCCTGCTGCCCTGCGGGTGGAGTAAACCTCACCCTGCCTCCCTGTATTCCCACCCCACCCCACCCTACCCCACCCTTCCCCCTCCCTGTCTGCTCTGACTCTCTCCCTGTCCACTTCCTTCGCGCATCCCGCCCCGCTACCATTCCCCGCTACGCCTCTGTCCTCCTGTCTCCCACCTCGCGCCAGCCTCCCCCCGCTCCCCCACCCACCCCCCCGCAGCCCACATGCAGGCCAAGAAGCGGTACCTGCTTGTGTCTGTGGGGGCCGGTTTACTCTTGCTCGTCTACCTGTGGGGGCTGCAGATCGGCGAATTCCAGCAGCAGCAGCAGCAATCGTACCAGCAGCTGCAGTCCCAGCTGGACCACCATCACCGCCTGCAAGATTACCAGTATTACTACCAGCAGCAGCACCACCTCCACCACGACCAGAGCCACGAGCTCTACTGGCCCCAGCCCCGTCCACAGCCACAGCCCCAGGCCCTGAGAAGCCCCTCCAGGCAGCCCAGGCGCTGGCCAGAGACCACTGACTCGCTGGAGCCCTACCTGGAGGACGGAGAGCAGGAGGTAAGACCCATGGAGACTTCCAGCTTCTTGGTTGGGTTGGAATGTGATTAACTTAAAAATACATATCGTCGTTGTCGGGTGGAAACTGTTCATTTTGCATTTATCATTTAAAAAATGTACTAAACTAGTGAAAACAGCCGATCTACAAGCACACAACGCCTCGCACTGTGAGGCGTTGTGTGCTTGTAGATCTGCTGTTTTCACTACTTTTGTGCGACGGCCTTGTATGATGAAGCAGGGCTTTACTTTGCGAAAAACATACACATTTGAAACTTGGAGATACAAGGTTTCTGTCAGACAGTGACGGTATACAGAAATGGACTTTTCCGCTCAAAGCAACATGCGTTCATGATGTGTGGTATTTTGTGCAGAACAGGCCACCCTTGCAAACTTTGGAAGTCAATAATAGCCAATCAGAAAGGATGATGAGAAATGTGACCGCTATGTCTTGATCACATGACTACAAAGATAATGTATTTCGATTTGCATGAGTTTTGGACAAAAATCATAGGAATAGGAAAAAATGTATAAGTTTAGCATATACCTGTCTCATGGTGACACTATAACTGGCCAATTTGAAAATATGTTTTGTGGAGATTCTTAATTGCTTGGCCTACTGGGAGTGAGCGATGTTGTGCAAAATGGGTCCGTCCAGTTAATCAGATTCAGAATAGAATCTGAAGAATCTGACCGATACATCTTGATGATGAATAGACCTACAGAGAAATGGTGTACCAATTTGGGTGAGGTTTGGACAAAATCGCAAGTACATGCAACATGGTGGAAAACTTGTCAGGTGGAAGATTAGGAATAGGATAGTACCAAATAGGATGGAATATGACAAATCTGACAGATCCGTTTTGATCACAAGACTATAGAGATTATGTGTACTGATTGGTGTGATGTTTGGACAAAATCTGTAAGAGTAATATAAAAAAGGTCTCCAGGGACTGTGTGCCCAGTTTCACGCCGATTGGTCCAACGGTGCCGGAGATTATCTGCTCACAGACAGACGGACAGGGACGAAAACAGTTTTGGCCAAGCCTTCGGCCTGGTGGAGTCAATGAAGATGTGTTGGTTTATGAGAGTCATCTGGTCCCCCAGCCAATTAGCTACTATTGCTGTGAACATGGAAGTTTGCTTATGCCGTATCTTTTTTTAACACAGAGAACAGTACCTGTACAATAACAGTTTATGTTGATATGTATTCATTCTTCATGTGCATGGTTGTGTGTATGTGTGTGTGTGTGTGTGTGTGTGTGTGCGTGCGTGCGTGTGTGGCATTGTTTCATTCCCGCAGGAGGACAGTCCTCGGCTCCACCACCAGCATACCTCGCCCCGCGAGCGCCGGGCGATCCGCGACAACATCTACAGGAATCGCCGCTGCCGCATGGAAACGTGCTTCGACTTCAGCCGGTGCCAGCAACACGGCTTCCAGATCTACATCTACCCTCCCCAGCGGGGCGAGGAGATCTCTGAGACCTATCAGAAAATACTGTCCTCCATCGAGGACTCCCGCTTCCACACCACGG
Organism: Nannobrachium achirus; assembly: GCF_963921795.1. Lineage (NCBI taxonomy): Eukaryota > Metazoa > Chordata > Actinopteri > Myctophiformes > Myctophidae > Nannobrachium > Nannobrachium achirus. The sequence goes on from NC_137823.1 coordinate 51,676,328, forward strand.
ACCCGTCCCGGGCGTGCCTGTTCGTGCTGGCCGTGGACACTCTGGACAGGGACCAGCTGTCTGCGCGCTACGCCCAGAACGTGCGCGCTCGCATCCAGAATCTACCCAACTGGAACGACGGGAGGAACCACCTCATCTTTAACCTGTACTCTGGCAGCTGGCCAGAGTACACAGAAGACCTGGGCTTTGAGGTGGGCCAGGCCATGCTGGCCAAGGCCAGCGTGGACGTGGGCAACTTCCGGCCCAACTTTGACATTTCCATCCCCCTGTTCTCCAAGGATCACCCACTGAAAGGAGGGGGCAAGGGTTACTTGACGCTCAATGACATGCCGCCTTCCAGGAAGTACTTGCTGGTTTTCAAAGGGAAGCGCTACCTGACCGGTATTGGTTCCGAGACCAGGAACGCTCTGTATCACATCCACAACGGGGAAGATATTATTCTGCTGACCACCTGTAAGCACGGCAAGGACTGGGAGAAACACAAGGACGCCCGCTGTGACAGGGATAATGAAGAATACTCACGGTAAGATATACTTCATTTATTATTCTCCTTTCCTGCTTTTGAGCTTGTCTTGGTTTGCAGCGTGAAACAACATTGCCTTTGATCATCCATACCTAATTTGTATGATTTTCAATGATCTTTGCTGTCTCTGCCAGTTCATGCAGAGTCTGTGGCTCACAGGAGAATACCTTCAGGGTGATTTATATGTAGTTGCACTGAAAATAGCAGATTTACAAGGTCAAAATGCGTAGCAACTTGTAAACCGACTATTTTCGCTGTGCAACACTGGCAAGCAGCGAGTTAAGTGATTCCTTGCGTTATTGTCTCATGACCCATGGTAACAATGAATGGCCGTGTTAGGTGTTACTGCTGTGCTGTTGATTATTACATCTGTTGAAACATCACTGAAACCTCTCCTGTTACTGAGAGTGCAGAGAGCATTACCCAGGTCAGGTTCTATGCACAGAGCAAAGTTTAGTAAAGCACTTTGATTTGAAGCCTGCTGGCTATGTATATTATGACATTTTTGAATTGCCTTGGGAGATAAGCTTTGGTGCCAAGCCCCTTGCTGTACTATGCAGGGACTGCGTGTGTGTGTGTGTGTGTGTGTGTGTGTGTGTGTGTGTGTGTGTGTGTGTTTGTGTGTGCGCGTGTGTGCGTGGCTGTGTGCGTAGCTCCATGCGTGGCTGCGTGCGTGGCTGTGTGTGTGACAGAGAGGGTTGTAGACAGCAGAGGCATCAACAGTTGAGAGCTTTGTCAGCTCAGCGAGTCAGTCGGAAGAAAAGTATTCTGAGCCAAAGAGACGAGTTCACCTTTTGAAAATGTTTTCCTCCTCACAGAGCTAACAGTTGAAAGAAAGGAAATCAATGTTGTGAAGAAAGGAATGGAACAAGAAGGAAAATCTCTTTCGCTTTCAGAGTGTGTTAGCTGTAGAGTTATCTGTTGCATATTTTAGACTGATATCCAGGTTTAGACAGCAAAGCAACAAACACCTTGGATCCATCCAAAACAATATTTCAAAGGCCCGGTGTGTGAGACTATTAGAGTGGTATTGCCCTGAAAATGTACTATTGTAGGACATCCTGAATTCCTGATAATTTGACTATATAGATGGTGATTGCAGATCAAGTGGATAAAAGTACGTCTCCACATTTGAATGGATATAATTAGCCAAGTGTTTAGTTGAAATGTGGTGGCTTGGCACATGGTTTACTCGTTTTCATGATCAAACTATGCAGAGCTCCACTGGTACCCTAGATGGAGTTGGATAGATTGCCATCTTGGATACTAATTATCTTAGGCACATCAGACCCCATCTCCAACTTGACAAGTTCACAACATCTCCTTTCATATGGTCTGATTACAGCAAAGAAGCTGATTTTAACTCATTGGGAAAAAGAGGAAGCACCTGCATTTAAACACTGGCTTAATGAAATGACTAGTACACTTCATCTTGAGAGAATACGATATTCACTTAAAGACAGAGAGGCACAATTTGATAAGATCTGGCTGCCCCTTGTCCGTTACCTGAGTAGAAGGAGGATGTTATTTTAAACTGACTGTCTATTCTAATGCATGTACATGATTCTAGTATGTCCATGGAACAATTCATTTTGATTCTCTATATGCGTTACGTCGCTGAGCAGTAGGGGTGGGAGGGTATGAAGGGGTTGTTTTTATGTCATATGTTATTTTGTTTTGTATTTTATTTCTTGTTTGTTTTCTGCTCTTCTTTTCTCTCTCTTTTTCTTTTTTCTTCCTTTAATTATGCTGAAACAGAAACTTGTTAATCTGATAACGTGTCCAATTCTGTTGTTGATAATCTGTTGGCAATAAAACTTATTTGACAAAAAAAGATTGCCATCTTGGAGGAGACCACTCTCAAGTGGTTACAAATGCGCTGGATTATAAGTCATCACTCATGTGCAGTATAAAGTGAATGCTTTGCTCAAAAGGTTGCATTATATAGTTAATGGTTTTCAAAGGCCATATCAGATACAAACGTAAACAAATGTTTTTTATTCTCGAGCTGATTTGTTCAGCCTTTGAAAGGACTAACATAGACAACAGAACATAATACATGTTTTAAACTGTATTTGCATTACTTTATCGTCTGTGATGGGAAGATTTGTAAATTGAAAAACAGACCTATTAGCAGTAAGACTCCCTAATCGGGAGCAAAGCGACTGTCACAGACACAAACTTTAGAAGGCAATCGTAGCCAATCAGGAGGGAATATGGGAAATGGGACAGATCCATGTTGATGACATGACTTTAGAGATACTGTGTACCGCTTTGCGTGATTTTAGGGCAAAATCTGTCCAAAAATGTGTTTTGCAAAAAACGGCCTCATTGTAGGGCTAGAAGAGGGCCATGTGAGAAATCATATATGGGCATAAAAGGGATACCCATATATGGACTTTTACATAGGTGATGTCACCTGTGATATCACCTGTGATGTCACAGTGACAAGGGAACCAACCCATATGTGTACTGACTGACTGACTGACTGACTGACTGACTGACTGACTGACACAGTATGAATATCCAGGGTTTGATCTTGTGACATCACTTCCTGTTCTGACTGAAGGACGGACAAGCTGCGCCATTTCTCATGGTATACTGTGACCTACGGTCGCAAATATCTTGATTTACGATGGTTAAGTTAAAGTTACACATAGCATATTTTATATTCAAAACTAACCTGGATTAGGCCTTTAAAGTATTTACATTCAATCTGAGGTTGTACTATACTGACACCGAGTTACGTTGAGCCGATACTGAGATCACCGAGAGAGGCTGCCCGACCAGGAGAAACCGCCAAGCATCTCCAAAGCTCCACAACAGTCGATAATTGGCCTCCAATTGAATTAAGCCGAGACCAGGGGGGTGGGGCTCTGTGGCAGGGGGAGTAGTTTATATATTTATATATTAGATATAAATCTCAACCTCCCACTGAGCCGAGCCCCATGGAAGTCAGGCAGCTCTACTGTACACAGATAACAGGCTGCTGAACAAATTAGAGACACACTGTATTGCATCCCCAGCGCGCTCTCCCCAAAGAACGCTTTTCCGTATCGCAGCCTAATGGCTCAATTTACAGCCGCGCGAGATAAGTTGCTCGATGGGGTCGTCTGCTCCCGAGGTTTTTTTCCGCTGTGGCTTTCAAAACAGTTGAGACATGACAGGGGACGCGACGGGGAAACGGGAGAGAGTCAGAGAGGGTGATTTTGTCTGAGAGAGAGAGAGAGAGAGAGAGAGAGAGACAGAGAGAGAGAGAGAGAGAGAGAGAGAGAGAGAGAGAGAGAGAGAGAGGGAGAGAGAGAGAGAGAGAGAGGGAGAGAGAGAGAGAGAGAGACGGAGGTGTCCCGCTGGCATGTGCTATTGATTGAGTGTTAATAAGTGAGGAACAGAGAGTACAGCCACGGGGAGGGAGGGAGCAGGGGTGTCACACTAAATTTTGGGCCCTGGGTACAAGGATTCACTGCGGGGCCCTCCATGAATGTTCCTCATAGGGGGAGGGGGTTTAACCCTTTTAGACTGGGAACGTGTTATTACGCATTATTTTGTGCTATTTAAAAATAGCAGATCTACAATGCGAGCTTGTAGATCTGCTATTTTGTCTTTGAAAAACCTATTTTATCTATGTCAGTGGTGCTCAAACCCCCAAAATTATATGTATTTGGCCACGGACCCTCATCTCAAAATATTTAGTTCCAGGGATCCCCCCAGAAGCAAAATGTAATGTTCTCTTAAAAAATGCATAATTATATCAAAGATTTGCAGACATTTTCACGACTTATACTATACTTATGATATACTTATGTATATCTGCTATTTTACAGCAGTGATGGCTGAGTGGTTAGTGTCCATACCTAGGACTCCGGAGGCCCCAGAGGTCGCAGGTACGATTCCCCGCTCCAGCTATCACTGCTCCCCCCTCACGCTCCTTGTGGGCTGCACTGGATTCAGCTGGGTTAAGCTGAAAAAAAGCAGTTGGGCTGCGTCTGCGATATCTGAATTTCCCTCGCGGGAGGAGTAGGAAACTATCATATTTTTCAATAGCTGAAGTATCAAATAATTAAGGTCCCTCCACTTTGGGCCCTAGTAACTCAGTCCCACTTTCCCCCGCCCTTGTGACGCCCCTGGGAGAGAGCGAGAGAGAAAGGGAGAGGGAGAGAGGGAGGGGCATCCTGCTGCTCAGTGGTATTGATAGAGAGCTAATAAGAGAGCATCCCCGCTGGGCTCCATGTGTGCTAAAGCTTCCATCTCACCTCAGAAACAGCACATTCCCTGCCGGGCTTTAATCACAGACTTTTCTTCCTCTTTCTCTCAGTCTCTCTCTATACCTCTTTTTCTTTCTTTCTTTCTCGCTTTCTCACTCCCTTTCTCTCTCTCTTGTATTCTCTCTCTCTCTCTCTCTCTCTCTCTCTCTCGCTGTCTCTTGATCAGAGGGGTCGAGAAACCTTTTACACAGCAGCAGACTGCCAGGGTGTACGATGCTACATGATCGTGCAAAACTAAGAACAAACGCATGACCATGTTGTGTTCCGTGGCCCTCTGTCCTCTTCCTTTGTCCTCTGTCAAACTGTGGTCTAGAGACACATAAGGATACAGTCGGTACAGTACATAGATAGATAGATAGATAGATGGATAGATGGATAGATTGATAGATGGATAGATAGATACTGTAAAATCTACAGTATCTATCTACAGTGTAGATAGATACTGTAGATTGATTGATTGATTGATTGATTGATTCTCCTCAGCTGTGGGTTGAAGGGAACTTCAACCTCGGTGGTAGTGGAAAGCTGTATATTTTACAGTTGTTCAAGTTTAATCTTCATCACTCATGCTGGAGGTATACTATGATGAATATCAGAAACAATACATTTATGATTCAACCTTTTGTTTACCTCAAATTTAAACGTGTGAATACATTTAGCACAACGCAAAACAACCTTGCATTCACACAGAGGTCTCTGAGTGCCTGCTGGCAGAAAATAGCCAGAATATGCAGAGCTCAGCGAAGTTGGAACACTCAATTGATTTAAAATAAATACATTTTAAGCAATTGCAGCACAGGTATTCAAGGAAATTGGCCTAATTTTAAGAATTTTGCAACACTTATTTTCTGCCGTCGATAGTGTGAGTGCACATTATTTTCCTCTCAATTAAACATACAGAGAACTAAATATGATCATTAGTATCTACTATCTAGTCCTTGGGACTGATGGGAACTTTGGGAAGCTTTGGTTAAAGATCTTCAAGACTTCAAATCAAGTCACGTTAATCTTTCATTGTGTGTCACGGTGTGTATATACAGTATAGACACTGTATTTTTTATTTTTTTTTAACTTGAGTTCAATAATATTTTTAGTTTTTTTGCCTCATTCCTAAGAGAAAAAATATATTACAATGAATGTACCTCCATTGATTCCAGATGGGGACCTGAATGCATTTGGGTCCCCATCCAGAATAATTTTTGTCTTAGGAATGTGACAAATACAAACAAATACTAACTGTCTCTGTCTTAATTTACAAATTATATTTATTATGAAGGAGGTTACTTCATGGTTATTACAGAGGTAGGCTACAAGCTCACACAACAGCACAGAGAGCAATCCACAATAACACAGGACAGTATTATATTCGTTATTATTTTGACAATGTCAAATTAATTATTAATCTAACATTGCAGTTGTGACTGCTCAACTTACAATGGTCTCAATAGACCATGGCGGTTTTCAATTGGGTTGCACGATATATCGGCAGTCACATCGGAATCGGGCCGATGTCGGTTATTTTTTAATGAATCGGCATCGGTTCAGTGTTTAAAATGGGCCTGTTGTGAACAACCGATGATTTATTTCTTCTGTCTAGCTGCTGCGGTACTAGTGTGAGGCTGCGTGTGTGTGTGTGTGTGTGTGTGTGTGTGTGTGTGTGTGTGTGTGTGTGTGTGTGTCTGCCTGCATGTGTATGGACTCCAGTCCTGGGGCAGACCGTGTTATTAAACGACAACTCCTCCCTAAATCACTTCTAGGCCCATTTTCCTACTTATATTGATCCAAAATTACTGTCCATGCCGGGTCTATTAGGCACAAATGCTCCTGTTTTCCAGTTTGCCCAGCAGAACCCAGCAGCTGTCATAGCATAGAGTGGCTGTACTGGCCAATCACAGGGCTACTTTTCCGGGACTTGGCAAAACACATAAAAGCCTAACATCTGTTTAGCAGAGCGTGATGGCTTGTGTGGGACAACGATGGCATGGATATGTTTGTGATGACAACTACTAACACATTCATAAAAAATAAAAACTCTTTTGACCACAACAAATAGTGTAAAAGCGATAGGCTCATAGGCTCCACTCTAAGCTATGAGAGCTGCTGGGTTCTGCTGGGGTAACTGGACAACAGGGGCATTTCTGCCTAATAGACCCCATGGACAGTCTTTTTGGATCAATATAAGTAGGAAAATAAGCCTAGAAGTGATTTAGGGAGGAGTTGTCCTTTGAGCAGCGCGGGATTTATACAGACAAACAGTAAACACATGCAGTTACACTATGTACTAAAGAGAAAAGGAAAAGGCACACAGCCGTCTGGGCATATTTCACGCACGGTAAAAAAAAAGAAGACAATTTGTAGTACTTGCGAGGGTGAAGTTATGCAAAGTTATGCGAGCCTACTTTGCTGTGTGAATCATTCAACACTACCAATCTGATGAACTCATACCTGTAAGCACCGTCATGACGCTGTTTTACTAAGAAGTCGCTGGTACTTTAGAGATGTTTCCATCCCCACTTTATATGACGTGGTAGCCAGCCACACATATCCAGTAGTTGTTGGACAACAAATTGCGCTAAATACTGCATTTATACCATGCTGTTTGCGCGTTAAATAGCTCAATCTGAGCCTGTGAATAGTCGATCTGCAAGCTTAGAACGCGTCGATCCATGTTGTAAGCTTGTGTACAATGGTGTGGCTTGGTTGGCATGGTTCTTGCGGGGGGGGGGGGGGGGAGTAGTCGCATGGTAGTCGTACCAAAATACAGAAGTTGCTATTTTTTTTATCACTACTTAATGGTATAATATCATTGACTTAAATGGCGTTATATGACTTTATTTGGAAAAAACGACTTTAAATGTTTAAATGAGAAAATAAAGGTATGGTAACGAAGGCAAAGATGTGTTATTTGTGTCCAAAGTGACCGCTCATAGTATAACCAACTGTGTACATAGTGCCGGTTTAAGCCTTATCTCATTCTTTCACGTATATTTCCAACAATCAAAAAAATAGTTAATCTACAATGCATCACAATGCGACTTGTTGTGAGCTTGTAAAAAACAATATATACTTAGAAACTGTAATTTGCCTACAGTATAGTGAAATAGTCAAAATAGGAAGACAGGTTGGAATTGGTTAAAATGTTTGTTTAGGATATAGAATTTGCCTCCGTTTTGCGAAATGACTGATCAATGCGAGGCGTTGTGTGCTTGTAGATCAGTTGTTTTCACTACTTTTGTGTGACAGCCTTGTATGATGAAGCAGGGCTTTACTTGGTGGAAAATGTACAAATTTGAAACTTGTAGATACGAGGTTTCTGCCTGCCAGTGACGATATAGTTGTATAAATTGCAATAATAACGTGTGGCTGTCACACAATCCCAAAGGCACCCCTTTTGGGGACCACTGGCGACCGTCTCAGTGAAGGGGGGTTGGGCGGGGGGGGTGTTGGTAAAGAGGCAGTATATCGATTGGATTCTACTCAACCATGTTGGCCTACAAGAGCGTGAATGGAGGTTAATGGTCTTCTGTGGTCTGTGAAAGCAAGACATGCATTGGCATTTAGTGCTCTGGCATTTCTGTCTGCTGGCTCTCTATGCGTCAGTCAGTATTCTCTGGAAAAATGTTGCCATGGTGGGGGACAAGCACGAGCACACATAGACATCAAAGCGGGCTTGAGCCCCTGCCCTTTTACCCTTCTGTAAAAAAGTGCCCTCTCCAGACCATGAATGCAGTTTTCACTATGGTGAAACAAACGCAAATGCCCTCTTTCCATGCCATATACCTGAAGGCAGCATTCAAGAGAATTGCCTTGTCCAAACTCTCCTGAACTAGAATGCAGCATCTTATGTTGAAAGAATTGCCCTCTCTGCCGTTACGCCACATCTCCAGTATTGACTTGATTATGCTTCAGTTCAGTGTGGTATCAAGCACCGAAAAAGGCGAAAATAGCCGACCTCCAAGCTCACAACGAGTCGCGCTGCGACGTGTTGTGAGCTTGGAGGTCTGCTACTTTCGATATTTCCACCAAAAGGCCCTTTTGGAAATTTCAGCCCCTGCCTCTCTAACATTCTGTGCACGTCCCTGGTGGGGGAAGTGATCAGCGATTGGGAGCCAGCTAAATCAATGAGTTTTATCCCAAAGGTTATCGTCTATGTATGGTATATTGAAATGACTGAAGATGGTGGAACGAGGAAAGAAAATCCACACGCTGGAAGAGCAATCAGTCTTGAGGAAGAAAACGGCGTCTAGAATGTTGGTGGGTCGATGGCGGGATGTCATTTTCTCAGGGCGTATGACTGGTCGCTGGCCTTGTGACTGCGTCGTACATCACGCTCCTTCGCCCCTGGCACGGTAAAATGAGTTGGGAACCAAAAAATAATAATCGGACTCAATCACAGGTTTTTGTTCACTCTTTCCGTGCTCTCTCGTTTCCACCTCCCCATTTCCAGTGATCAGGCTGCTTTTCTTCCTCTCTCACTGCGTCTACATCATTTTATGTTTTTAGTTTTTAAGGTTTCAGTGGTTTTTCCTTTCTCTCTCTCACACACACACACACACACACACACACACACACACACACACACACACACACACACACACACACACACACACACACACACACACACACACACACTCCCTCTCTCCCCCCCTCTCTCTCTTTCTCCCTCTGGCCATTTGTCACCCATAAGCCGAGCGCCAATGATCGGTGGAGTCTGAGCGAAGGTGCAGGGTCGCTCGGCCCATGTTGCCTGCCATCCATCTTCGCCACGAGAGGGAGAAGAAGGAGAAGGGGGAAGCGGAGGGGCCGTAAAACACTCGCCGCGTGGCAGAAGGGATTGGGGTCCGAATCCATCACGTTCTCCCCACATCTCTCTGCTCCGCACAAGCAGGGCCGGGCGCTCTGTCACTGAAAACGAGCGAGTGCTATATTGTCTCTCTATGACTTTCCATTTGCCGTTTGTTTGGTACATTGTTTTCCTTGTCGGTCAGAGTGACTGGACGAGAGACTGACCGTCCATGCTGCTCGGGGTGTCTATGTCCCCAGTTGATCTAAAGTCCCACAATGCAACAGGATCTCAGCATGTCTCCATTTGGCCATTGACCCCCTGTAATCGTTTACTTTATACAGGGTCCATGATGACAAGTAGAATGGCATATTACAGAAACCAATTACTCTGCTATAAAACGACTGCATGTGTGTGTGCCTTGAGTGAAGCTATCGGCCTGTGTAAGTTGTGTCCACATTTGTGAATGTGTATACTGTGTACTGTTGCAAGTGCACGTAGAATGCATACCGTGTCAGTTTGAATACTGAATTCCTTTAACACTTCCACTGCTAAACATGTCCAGGAACGTGATAAGAATTATGGGGCAGCGGCGCCACGGCCCCGCTATCACGATTTTATTTCTGTGTGAAAATAAACATACATGTGGCCTCCGGGCCTCTTCAAAATAAAGCGTAAGTGAATGGCAGCACTCTATTGAGCAGTGAAGTCTGATGTCATTTACCCATCCTACCTGGTTCATGTTTTTTTCCCCCCATTCTGAATTCCCATAGACTTTTTTCATATTGCGTCATATAAGAACTGTGTTCCAAACATAAACAAATGATCTCCACGGTTTGACTCATATGGATATGAAGAATCAGCTGATGGTGAGAAAACGCTAATGTTACTTTTGCCGAATTAGTTAAATTTTCGCTAGAAACAGACTGTATCAAATATGAGTGACTGACTATCATAAACCATACAGAGCCACCTCCCCGAAAATATCGAGGACAACGTTTGTTTATTTTTGGACCACAATGCTTATATGAGACAATTTTAAGATGACTCAATGTTATTCTCCATAGAGAAATTACTTCCATGAACCGGGGGATGAGCGAGTGACATCATGACTTCACTGCTCTATAGCCAAATAATTACCTATAATACATACTACATATTAATCCTTTCCGGCAATAATATACTGTACTTAACAAAGTATAGCACTTTCAACCGGTGTCTTTATATTGGGGATGTCATTACAAGTGAAATGTTTCAAAACTTAAAAACGTATAGAGCTGGCGTAGCCGTCTGTGCACCTACAGTAGGATGCTAATCCAGCGTGTCGCGAGTTTGAGACACGATCCCGATGACCTTTACTGCGTGTCACCCCCCCATCTTTCTCCCCCATTTCCTGTCAGTCAACTGTATATCTATCAATAAAGGCAAAAAAAGCCCAAAACATATCTTTAAAAAAAATAAAACAAGAAATACGCCTTAAGGCAAGAAGTGACCGCAAGACGCGGGGAAACAACACTTAAAAAAATTGTCAATGTAAATCTGGCAATGTATACACACACACACACACACACACACACACACACACACACACACACACACACACACACACACACACACACACACACACACACACACACACACACATACACAGATACTTAACTAGGGCTGTCTTTGACTCAGGATGGCAGGGGTCGCAGCTGAGTGAAATCAGTGTGGAGCAGCACAAACGAGACAGATTGTGTGTGTGTGTGTGTGTGTGTGTGTGTGTGTGTGTGTGTGTAGGGGTTGCAGCTGAGTGCAATTATTGTGGAGCAGGGCAAACGAGACAGATTGTGTGTGTGTGTGTGTGTGGGTGTGTGTGTGTGTGTGTGCCGTTACAGGCAAGAGTAACAAGCTAGAGTTACAGCGTGACACAACTGCAGCAGGTTCTCACAGTAACTGCTCCCGCAAGCGGTCGCAATAATATGGCAGCCAGGTTTCGTGTGGTGTTTAAATTAACACTGAGGATTTTACTGTGTAAACATTGTGGAGGAAATCAAACTGAGGTTGTTTTCTTTTATCATGGAGTACTTAATCAAGGCTGAGGAATTGGCAGACACATTGGCTGTTAAGGTTGATGCCGTATGGCTTTTTATGTGCCGTGATAAAACGGAGCGAGCCATCATGGCCACCCCTTGTTATGGTGCGCTGTTAAGCTGAAGCGATTACGTTGTTTAGTGTGTGTGCATAGCATACGGAACATTAGCCAGAGAATGAGTGCAAGACAAAGTGTGTGTGTGTGTGTGTGTGTGTGTGTGTGTGTGTGTGTGTGTGTGTGTGTGTGTGTGTGTGTGTGTGTGTGTGTGTGTGCGTGTGTGTGTGTGTGTGTGTGTGTGTGTGTCAGAGCAGGCATGGACTGGGAGAAAGAGAGTTTTGTCCACCCAGGCCCTGCATCTTGTGCACCAACAACCTACCTCTCTTACTTAATACTGTCAATTCTCATTAGCCTCAGGCAGGTACTTGGACACAACAAAACTCCCTCTGACCACATGCATAACCAGTGTGCGGCTAGAGTCACCGTGTAGTGTTGTATTTTTATCAGCTGTTTCCACGAACAGTGTTTTGTTTTACTATAACAAGAAAAAATATAGCTGCAAGCAGCGATAAAGTGGCCAAGGCAGAAAAAGCAGGAAAGCAAAAAGGCATCAAGGGAAAGCAAAGAAGACATCAAAGAAAAACTAGAAGCAGTGTTCTTCCGAACAGGACTCCGGCAGGTCAGGTAGGTTTTTTTTGGCCTAGTGGTGACTCTATAATAGGCCAAAGTGAATGTTAACATCAACTCAACCCGATGTGGGGTTTGAACCGACAACCATCCGTATACCAGGCACAGGCACTGACCACTACACTACGGCAGTCACCCATAATGGACCTGTCATTTAAAAAAGAAAAAGAAAAGAAAAAAGAAAAATTTTCAAGTAATGTACTTGACGCCTTCTTTCAAAATGATATAGCGCCCCCCTTTGGCCAATTGGGGTAAGATTGGTTTCAGTGATATTTGGACTTACCCTCTACAGTAGTTCATCATGAAAATGTTACTTTGCATGTATGTTTTAGAGGCAGAAGAATAATTTGCATAAAACTTGCAATATTCATTGAATTATTAAAAAAGCATGTTTAAATTTTAAAAAAATCCGATCTGACAGATCTTTAGATATTGGTCCAAAGTTCATGTAAAAAAAGTTCCGTGCACGTGACGCAAAAGTTCCGGAATAAAAGCGAGTTTAAGTGTTTTACAAACTGCTCAAAATGGCAGAAAATCTAAGGACGGAGCGTACTTAACAAAGACACGGATGGCTTCCGCTTGAGTCAAGGCACGCGTGTAACCAAGTTGCATGTCTTTAAACAAAATGAGGCATGACTTATGCCCCTTTAAAGTTTGAGTTTTCAAACGCTTCGTATAGCGCCCCCCTTTGGCCAATTCGAGTAAGATTGCTTTCAGTGATATTTGGACTAACCCTCGACATATTTGCCAAATGCCATGAACGTGTCACTTTGCATGTATGATTTAGAGGCAGAAGAATAATTTGCATAAAACTGCAACATTGAGTGAATTATTAAAAAATAATGTTTCGCTTTAAAAGAAATCCGGCCGCTGTGCGATGACCGCATTGGTCCAAAGTTCATGTAAAAAAAGGTTTTGCGCACGTTACGCGAAAATCCCAGGAGGAGATAGATTTTGACTGTTTTTCATATAATTCAAAATTGTGGGAGAAGTAAAGGTCAGAGGTCAAAAGTCAGAGCATAAAAGTTGTTTGGCATGAGGAGACGCATAAGTGTATACAGGTTTCATTGCTGTACCTGAAACAGGGCATGAGCTACACCAGTTCAAAGTTGGCATTGTTCAAAGGCTTCCTACAGCGCCACCCTTTGGCCGATTGTTGCGAGCTTCGCGTTTTAGCCATTTGGCATAGTCCTCTGCCATACTGCCGAGTTTCGTAAAAAGCGACTGCACGATCTAGCCGCTAGAGAAAAAGTGGCGGAAGAAGGAGATGAAGTCCAATAACAATGAGTGGCCAAGGCATTGCCACTTCGTGGCCTTGGCCACTAATAATTCCTTTCACTTTCCTCTCTCTAGTGAAACAGAAATGTTTTCACTAACCATTTCACTGTAAAGTGTCTTAGTCAAACTAAAAACATAAGACTCTTCGGGATCTATTTTGACTGTCATAAGTACCAGCTCTTATGACCTAACTTAAAGGCCTGTTCATACTGTCTCCAACCACCGGACCTTTCGTTGGTCCGGTTCAACTACAAAATGACGTCACTTGTATCTTCTGAAAAGCATTACCTCGAATTTAGAGTTTGGAAAGCTGCACGTCAGAAAGTCAGAACTCTCCAACGAAAAGTTCGGTGGTCGGAGACAGTATGGACAGGCCTTTAAGTTAAGGCAAGCGTCTTCAACAGGGGGTCTGGGACCCATAGGGGGTCCTCAGAGTTACTACAGGGGGTCCTCCAAATCTTTTTTTGATAGAAGCTTTTTTTCCCTGGTACTTAAGACAATCAAAATACAGCCCTCTATCCGTCCGTTTACAAGAAAAAAAAAATCCCCGAATAAACAAAAAGGGCCAACTGGTTATCTCATAAAATAATGTGCTGCTTCGTCCATATTTTTTGTCTTGGAGGCAGAGTGCACCCCGCCCCACTGTGCTGGCTGCCCCCCTGCCTCACAACACCCCCCACCACGCAGCTATGTGGGATCAGCTTAATTAACAAGCATCACTTGTAAAGCAGGAGGTGCTACAGTGTGTGTAGAGACGGAGTTTGCCATGTGCAGCTGTTTATGCTAATGCTGACACACACAAGTGCATTTTATAACTATGCTAGTGAGGATTTTAATATTCATTCCCCTACCTTACGTTAATACTAACCTTAACCCTTCACCAAACCCCGATTGTTACAGCCTGGATAATGTAGAACAGGGGTCTTCAATGTTTTCAGGCCAAGGAGGACCCCTTAGTTGAGAGAGAGAGATGAAGCAAGGACCCCCACAACCTTTTTTCATAGATTCCATATAGTTTCATCATTTGACAGCACAATCGTCAGTGTATTTTGGATTAATGTGAATTTGTGTTTTCAGATATTTAACCACTTGAACCATCAATACTTATAAAACTTGACCCATTCACTCTGTACTTAGTCTGCTCTTTCCCCCCTCTACACCAAAGCTCTTTGCTGAAAATGACTCGCTTGTAGATCTGCTATTTTTGGCTAAAGTTCTCCCAATATGGATACTAGGGTTCAAGTGGTTAATATGATTCAGCCCGGGAAAAACAGTTGGAGAGGCCCTCATTGCGCGCTATAGAGAGAGATCTCTCTCTATAGCGCTGCTGCTACTCAAAGATTTGTGACAAAGTGACTGTAAGCCGGGGGCAATTACATGAGTTATATTTCTTCGTTGTCGGGTGGAAACCTTGTATGTCCAAAACCGTTTGTTTTGTATTTATCATTTAAAAAATGATTTAAACTAGTGAAAACAGCCGATCTACAAGCACACAACGCCTCGCGGTGCGAGGCGTTGTGTGCTTGTAGATCTGCTGTTTTCACTACTTTTGTGCGACGGCCTTGTATGATGAAGCAGGGCTTTGCTTTGCGAAAAAAAAATTACAAATTTGAAACTTGGATATACGAGGTTTCTGCCCGATATTTACTTTGTTGGCCGCCCAGCCCCCAAAATGGAACGACATTTTATTTGTATTTTTTTCGTAATGGCCGGCCTGGACCGGCTGGGAATGAACCGGCCGTTCGGGAGTTGTCCCGCTTTTCCCAATGGCCAGCACGTCCCTGACTACAGTAATATACCGGTACACACATAAAGCACGCACATGCACACGCACACATGCACACGCGCACACACACACACACACACACACACACACACACACACACACACACACACACACACACACACACACACACACACACACACACACACACACACACACACAACCATCTGTCCACTGCCTCCACGCCTTAAACTACTGTACTGCATCTGCGTTTTTAAGGGGTGGAGTTGTGTGAGTTTTTT
>NC_137823.1:51696962-51739462 GCF_963921795.1 Nannobrachium achirus
ACTTGCAAACAAGGGGTGGGATGTGCTAGAAAGGGAATGGAACCGTTTGTATTTATGGATTGTGCTTCATAACAAACTTGTGTCATCATTGTCTCGACATCTAGCCATGGAATTGATGATGAAACCGTGTCTCGGTAATACAATAATTAAAGGTCATACTATACTGTGAGATGTTGGCCCTGGTAAACCACAGTAAGAAGAGAGGCAAGAGAATCTTCTGAATAATTTTGTTGTAATCAAGACGGACATGGTAGAATATGGCCAAGAGGATTACTTGAGAGGGGAACATGGGGTACTTCTCCATGAAATGTACCTCATGTCCTTCCCCTCCTCAGCCTTATGTTGCTCTCTCTCTCCCTCTCTCCCTCTCTCTCTCTCTGTCTCTCTTTCTCTCTCGCTCTCCTTCTCTATCTCCCAATCTTAAGAGGGAACCAGGGTTAGATCCCTGCTTGCCAGGAACCACTCTGTGGGTGAAAAGTGATACATTTCTCCTTGGAGCCCTCATTCAGCTTCGCTCTCGCTCTCTCTCTCTCTCTCGCTCTCTCTCTCTCTCTCTCACTCGCTCACTGTCTTGCTCTTTACCCACCAGAGTGCAGGTTTGCCGCTACTGTCTTAATGTGGAATCACATGGTATATAGCGTTCTGGTCAAAACACCCTTAAATAGCTCCCATTTGCTACTCTCATGTTGTACAGTAAGCTGAATAAGCGGCCCACCTTTGTGATCACGTGGTATAGTTGAGTGGAAGTATAGTCTCAATGCTCAGTCCTAGGTATTGTGAAATTGCAGAATAACTAGCTATGTGCCATTGCGCAGAAGACCGCAGACAGTAAAAATACAATCCTGTGTTTCTTGCCTAGTACTGTGATAATGCTGTGATTCCTGAATTTCACTACAGGGATCAATACAAGTCTGTCTTTATACTGTTCAAGTTACAATCAGAGAATGGTCCTTTTTAATTAGAAGGGTAGCTTGATACTGTATTAATGGTATCAGATGAATTGGATATCCTTGCAGGAATTTCTAAAAAGGATGTTATTGCTTAAAGGTGTACGGTGCTGTACGCTATTATTCCAAACGTACAAGACGGTGGTTGAAGGAGCGCTTCTTTTCCGTTCACGCGCACCGAGGTTAGGGTTACTGTACACCTCCGTATGGTGTTCGGTGTACTTACTGCGAGCAACAGAACATAAGCAGGCAGTATGTTGTTTAACTGCTTGAATATTCTGTTGTTTTATAGTTACTCCATGTTATGTGTAAAGAAGGTAAAAGATACTTTTTCCAATTACAGTCACAGTAATTCTCAGGCCTGGTGGTGCCCGCCTCTGGGTTTGTACAGACACTTAAGCAAACAGTGTGTCTACTACCACTGCACACCCCTAATGGCTTGTTATGTTCTTTTTAATGGACCCAGATGTTATTCTGGGAAAACACACACACACACACACACACACACACACACACACACACACACACACACACACACACACACACACACACACACACACACACACACACACACACACACACACACACACACACACACACACACACAAAACACTCTGCAGTGTTTTGTGTGCTCAACTGTCAAAGTCAGATTGCCAATCATGTTCTCCAAACATCTGCCAGCCATGGGAATGTTTAAAAAAAAAAAAGAATTGTTCCAGGGGCACTCAGGTGGCGCAGGGGCAAAGTACCTGCCCACCACTGCGAAGTCTAGGGGTTTAGATCCACTGCGGTGGATCCGGTTTGACCGAGTATCTATACCAGGGGTCTTCAACGTTTTCAGGCCAAGGAACCCTTAGTTGAGAGGGAGATGAAGCAGGGACCCCCACAACCTTAGATTCCATATAGTTTCATAGTTCTACAGCACAATCGTCATTGTATTTTGGATTCATGTACATTTTTGTTTTCAGATATTTAACCACTTGAACCGTCAATACTTAATAAACTTACTTGACCTTTCACTCTGTACTTAGTCTGTTCTTTTTCCCCTCTACACCAAAGCTCTTTGCCGTAAATAGCCGATCTACAAGCTCACTGCGAAGCGTTGTGAGCTTGTAGATCTGCTATTTTTGGTTAAAGTTCTGAGAATATGGACACTAGGGTTCAAGTGGTATAAAAAAAGGAGAAAAAAACATTCTATCACTGAAAGATTTGGAGGACCCCCTGTAGTAACTCTGAGGACCCCCGGACCCCTGTTGAAGACCCCTGGTCTATACAAACAAGCGGCCATGTTTTGGGGAGGGGAGCCGGGCGGGGAGGGTGGTCTTTGTCATACTCCTACGGGCTAGGGTGGCACCGTGGCAGCAGGGAGTGCTGAATGGGAGGAGTAGGGCGGAGGCTCTATGTCCTCCCAGTAGGGGGCGCCTCAATGGCAGCTGAGCATGGAGGGTACAATACGTTGTTGTCTGGTGGAAACCTTGTATGTCCAAAACCTTCCTTTTTTTGTTATTATTTTAAAAACAATTTAAAGTAGTGAAAATAGACGATCTACAAGCACACAATGCCTCGTATCTTGATGCGTTGCTTGCTTGTAGAACGGCTATTTTCACTACTTTTTTGCAACACTTGGAGATACAAAGTTTCTACCTGACAGTGATGAATAAAAGTGAGGGGAAGAATTAATTGGCATAATGACTAAATCAGAGTGGCTACTTAATTACTTGGCTACTCTAAAGCCAAGTAAAACACAAACTATTGTTCCATAGCACATTTGCACAATTTCTAGCATGTGAAAATAACACATGGCATTTTAAACCTTGCATCAGACCTTGCAGTAACAGTTATAGTGGTTTGCAGGAGTCGAGTCTGTCGGAGTGAATGAATCTCAATGTTCAACATGTCCTGTTCTTCTGTGATGACAGCTGTCTATCTCTCCAATCTCCCTCTGTCTCCATCACGACCTCCTCAAGCTGTGTGTGTGTGTGTGTGTGTGTGTGTGTGTGTGTGTGTGTGTGTGTGTGTGTGTGTGTGTACAGTCTGTACAGTGTGTGTGTCATCCTCATTGCCTTTTCAGTGACCTCATCTCTGCTCGTTCTGTATTCCACACACACACACACACACACACACACACACACACGCACACACCGTCCCCATGCTCGAATCTCCCATCCCACACATTCCTCTTATGGATTGGCTAAACACACACAAGGGACGTGTGTGAGAGTGTACAAATGTAACCAAATGGACCCTTACAGGTCCAGAAATAGCAGGTCTAAAAGCTCTCAACGCTTCGCAACACGTCGCTGTGTAAGGTTGCAGATCAACTATTTTTGTCTAACAGATTTGGTATACGTAAAAAAGTACAGAACCAACTCCAGGTCCAGGTTTACAATGTACAGCCTGTATCTCACTTAGTCGTCTTACAACGTAAGTTACGATGAAGTATATCAGTCTTAATTAAGAAGTTGAATTAAATATCAAATCCCCTCTGAGGGAGTGTGTGTGTGGGAGAGAGAGAGAGAGAGAGAGAGCTATACGTACAACGACATAATTCTTTGTATTCTGAATATGAATTGAGGATGTCACATGTCCACATGAAGACATGGAGTGAATCTTCTTAGAGTTGACAGCTGTCTCCAAACTGCTGATGTCCTTTGTGTGTTGGGTACGCATCCACCAGTATTTTTGTCTGTTATGTGTGTGCGCGTGCGTGCGTGCGTGCGTGCGTGCGTGCGTGCGTGCGTGTGTGTCTGTGCTCACTGCACGCACATACACAACACATGCATGTGTGTTCCTGTACAATGCAGTCTTTTCTTGACCCCATCCCTGACATACTTATGCTTATTCCATCCATATGCACACACGCACACACACACACACACACACACACACACACACACACACACACACACACACACACACACACACACACACACACACACACACTGTGTAATCTGAATCTACTCATGGAACATATGCATCTGGTTGTTATGTTACTAAGCCCTTCAATAAATATTGGTTTACCGCATCGACACTTTTTGTTATGGCTTTGAGCCATACATTACTCCCACAGTAACATACTGTTCATTTAACTCAGAGAATTAAAACAATGGACATGAATGGACCTACGACTAAAAATCTACGTAACTACTTTCAACCTTATACTTTTTCTATTTTCAAAACAATCTTCAAAAATTGACAATTTCAAAAAAAGAAAGTGAGAGTGAGTGCAAAAAGAACAAAAAAAGAGAACATCAGCGCATGTACATGTAATTTTGTTGTATTCACACCAGCCTCTTTTCAGTATAGCTGCCACATAACATTATGCAAACAACTTCACAGTATCTTCTACTGTATATACAGCAGTTTAGGAGCTTTTTAGCAGTCTGTTGTCAGTGGCTCTGATACTGCGTAGCCGTTTTCCATGTGGCAACATCTTAAAACAGTCTGTGGTTGGGATAGCTTGGATCCTTGATGATTCCGCAAGCTTTGCTGACACAGCGTTTCAAATTGGCGTCCACGGCCGTATCAATTTGGGGGGCCTTTAGTGTGGGGCCTTAAGGGGAGCAAATGCTAAAGCACCAAGTTTTGCACAGATGTAGTGTGGGGGCCATTTGTAGCCCAAGGAATGTTTTTTGTGTGAAACAAATGCTTGCAATGGATTCAGCATCATGACAAACCCCTAGTTAGACCCCTCACATCCTACTTAAATACCCAGAAAAAAAATGTTTTTCTGGGTATTTTCCTCCTGTATTAAAGTCGATGGGAGCCCGACTTGATTTGGCCGCTGTGGTGACCCCGAAGGTCGTCGGCTCGGGCGCCCTAGCTAAATCATTAGAGCAAGCCCTGGGCTACATCTGTGCAAAACTTGGCGATTTTAGACTGATTTGCATTTGCTCCCCTTAAGGCCCCACACTACTTGACATGAAAATGTTTGAGAACTGCTGATCAGGCACATGATCCTGGGGTGAACGGATTTAACCGGGACACCGACGTGAAAACCTCCACAGCTCTGCATTAGAGGTGGGGCTTTGGGGACACATGGAAGACACATGGAAGCTTTATGAAGCACTACTGTATTATGTTGTCACACGTAGGGCTGTCACAATTATTGCATAATCGTCTAATCACAATTATTTGAGGTAATCACAATTATTTTGCATAGTCGTCATAATCGTTTCCATGTTGAGAAATGTTAATTTAGTTACACTTCCAAAAAGTCTCAATGTTCTTTTTTAAGTATAAAGTTGTCAAATATGTCATAATTTCTTTGTATATTTACGTTATGTGTCATAATTGCCATGTGCAACTTCAAAGCCTAAAAGCCAAACAGAAATGTAATTGTGAACGACAAATTCACAATTAAATCGTTAATCACAATTATTTGAGTGACAATTAATCGTCATGTAAAATGTCATAATCATGACAGCCCTATTCACAGGTGTATACACCACGTCTGCTGAATTTCTATCCTCAGCTTACTGCTGCGAGAAACACATCCCAGCCTTGAACCTTGAGCCATACTCTGTGTGTGTGTGTGTGTGTATGTGTGTGTTTGCGTGTGTGTGTGTTTCAGACCACATTTCCCTGAAATAGCATTGTAGAAATAGTAATATGTTACCGTGTAGCTGCCATAATAAGGAAAAGGTGTTTGTTTATGTATGTGCCATGTTTTGTAAATGCTTGCGCATTTGTAAAGCTTGTAAGTGTAAATGTGTGTGTGTGTGTGTGTGTGTGTGTGTGTGTGTGTGTGTGTGTGTGTGTGTGTGTGTGTCACAATGATCTTTACGCTTGGCTAATATAATAGGCGTCCTTGAGACTGTGATGCAGATGACAGCTAACTCCATTTCCCCACCGTGCACAGCTGGAGCCACATTTAAAAAATAAATCACTCCTTACCCAACACACACACATACACTCGCACGCACGCACGCATGCAACACACCGCTCAATGTGTGTGTGGGCCAGTTTTCGGGCTGTGATGTTGAACAAAACAGACATTAAAAGTTGCTGCCCCTTTCTTTCACATCCTCTTGACTGGCATCACTTTCACTCAGGAAGATCACGACCTTGACTTCATTTATTTAACATCTCACCCTCTTGTCTCTCTCACTCTTTGTTAAAGGCTTGATATACTTCCTTGCATGTGGTGTCGTACACTGTAAATAGCATATCCACAAGCTTGTACTGTATATCGTTGTTGTCGGGTGGAAACCTTGTATGTCCAAAACCATTCGTTTTGTATTTATCATTTTAAAATTGATTTAAACTAGTGAAAACAGCCGATCTACAAGCACACAACGCCTCACACTGCAAAGCGTTGTGTGCTTGTAGATATGCTATTTTCACTACCTTTGTACAACACTCTTGTATGATGAAGTAGGGCTTTGCTTTACAAAATAAAACGTACAAATTTGAAACTTGGAGATTCTGACCCCATTGACAGTCATTTGGGATCAATATAAGTAGGAAAATGAGCCTATAGTGTGTGCCAGCGGTGACGCAATTGTAGTCCTTAGCGGCCATTTCTTGGGTCAAAACACAGGTGTTTCAATTGTTTGATTGCATAGAACTAATGCTATAGTCTAATCAGAACACCTGTGTAAGGCTGTGTTGACCCAAGAAATGGCCGCTCTTAGAACTACATTTGGCACACCCTATATGTTATTTAGTCCGGAGTTGTCCTTTAAACCGGCAGTGGCATTAAATGTTTTAAAGGTCTGTGGGGTAGTTGATCCTTGCTCCGACACCACCCAGAACTCCCGATGGATACCCCTGACCTTGTGTGTGTGTGTGTGTGTGTGTGTGTGTGTGTGTGTGTGTGTGTGTGTGTGTGTGTGTGTGTGTGTGTGTGTGTGTGTGTGTGTGTGTGTGTGCGTGCGTGCGTGCGTGTGCGTGTGTGTACTCATACAAGCGACCTTTGGCAGCAGCATGACAAGGCCATCGATTGTGGCCTGTAATTGGACAGCATCAACAACGGAGGCATCCATAGAAAGGTGTGTGTGTGTGTGTGTGTGTGTGTGTGTGTGTGTGTGTGTGTGTGTGTGTGTGTGTGTGTGTGTGTGTGTGTGTGTGTGTGTGAGCTCAGTCCATACACTTCTGAAATATCCTACTAAACAGCTAAACAGAGTGAGATAGAAGTGAGTATCAAGGCATTCATGGACAAACAGCAACATTTGATGTCTCGACTTTCCACATTCTCACATTGCTGTTCGTTATACAACCATGTTTTTTGCCTGTTTACTGAAACTAGACTTGTCAATGACATGTTCAATTTTATAGTGACTTTTTTTTAAAGATATTTTTGGAGGCTTTTCTGCCTTTATTGATAGTACAGTAGGTAGACAGGAAACAGGGAGAGAGACAGGGAGTGACACGCCTGTGGTATGCTCCTGGACCGTAAGCCAGCTGATTAATTATTTTATGCTACACTGATGCTCATTAGCCAGTGAGAAGAAGATAGGAATGGATAGAAACTTTACTTAAAGATGGGGTGCCATGATTTCCCCCCCTCTAAGACATGATTATCAACTATTATGATTATACTAGGAGGAAGATTTTTTCCAAAAAAGTGTACAGAAAGAGTTCAAATTAGGTTTTTAGGTGGCCACACCCACCAGTTCATTAAAGGTGATACACCATGAAATTTCACTTTTCCTATTTTAAAACCTTTTTTTGGGGTCCCACTAGCACCTTCTATCCTCACAAAGTCCCATTTCTGACCATTGTGTCTTTCTCTGGTTTTGGGAAGGCGGAGGTTAAAAGCATCCCACGGGTTCTCAAAACAGGCTGTCCAGATTTGCTGACGTCGCTGACGTCATCGACGGCCGTTTTTGAAGAAAAACATTTTTTTTTCAGGCCAAAGGTGGTACTGCAGCTGAAAATGCTCTGAGAGCCATTCAAAAATGAGAGGCTCTCTATTCAGGAGTGGTAATTTAGCCTCAAACCTTTTGAAAAACGTTTTTGGGACATAAACAATATGACATAAATACTTTTTAAATGCATGGTGTATCACCTTTAAGTATGCTTGGTTGTCATGGTGGGTGGTGACCCAGCTGAAGTTAGCCACACCCACAGTGTTGGGTGAAAGGTAATTAGGGGAGGGTTTGATTCTACAATGTAATTGTATCTGTGTTTTTGGACCGGCACTTTTGATCCACAAGTTGGCAGCCTCCAGGGAAAAAAAACAAATAGAAAGGGAATACATAATTGCTCATAACAACCACACCAGGGGGTCTATGAAGTACTGTCAACCTCCTAGACACATGAAAAACTGAAAAAGTACAAAACTATGGCACCACCTCTTTAAGTAAGGCAATCAAGGCCTCCCTGCATATACTGTAAATAAAAAAGCAACATTGTTTGTGTCCAAAATAAAGTCAAATTCACATTGTGGCACAGAGTCAAACTGTACTACTTTGAACCCATTTTAGCAAAGAAAAAACATTTAACTTTCGGTCATCAAACAGAGTCTAGGCCTTGTGGCCTGCCCTAGAGAATGAGACATGCCAATCCTAAAGTGCTAAAAATGTCAGCATGTTCTCTTTTTCTGGCTTTAGTTGTGCTCATAGAGGTGTGAGAATGTGCCCACTGGCTCTAAACGGCTCCAGCTAGACAGCTTTTTTTCCAGTCGCTGGGGATATTCAGGATTATCCCGATAAAGGAATTTCACCACAATAAATAATCTTGTGTGTGTGAGCTGGGGCGTGTGTGCTCCACTCTGTGTGCAGGGAGTTACACAGGGAATTAGTGGATGAAATTGATGCGCACTTCATGGTGCTTCATGGTGCTGTATCAGCAGTCACAATCCATTATTCCTGAATTTGCCCCTCAGAGTTAACCCATTAAGATCTGAGAACGGTTCTAAAAATGTCTTCTAAATCCCAACAAATTTCTGAAAAACCTATGTCAAGGAACCTCAATATGTTGGATATTTGGCCACGGACCCCCATCTCAAATTATGTTGTTCCAGGGACCACCAGAAGCAAAGATATTAGTTAAAAATGTTCGCTTTAAAAGAATACGTTATTGAAAGATTTGCACACATTTTCTTTTCTTCAGGATTTTTTTTTAATAGCTAAAGTATAAAATAATGCTTGAAGTGGTTAAAATGTAACGTATGACACTGATGCGTTACCGGCATTACAGGGTTAAATTAACACTCAGGGACAGAATTACACTATTTACATAAAAGACGCAGTGATAATTGTCAGGCACAATTTGCGCGGTTATACCTTTTTTAGCTGCACTCAGCTTTTGAAGCAGCTTAAAAGGTGCAGTGTACTGACGGAAATTAGAGCTATCACCTGGTCAAGAATAATTGCTGCTGAAATTGATTAATGAAGTAACAGAACACCAGAACGCAATGCAACTCCAACTGAGAGAAATTGAATTTAGACTACTATTACTGATCAAATAAATACATTACGACGTATGAGTCACAAAACATTCTCCTGAAAACAGATGATAGAACAAGGATTTGATGTTGTTAATTACAGATGATTTTAACATTCATTTGTATGTATCAAAAACTCTTGTTTCATGCATTGAATGTTGTCAACATATCTGTTTGTGTGCCATAACCGCACAATCACCTGGAACAGTCACAACATTGTGGGCTGTGATATTCCAGTTGCGATGGTGTTGTCTCAAATCTATTGATTCAGATGACAAACATGGCTGTAGACAGATACTTATTTCATATTAAAAATCATGTACAAGGCGTCTCTTTTGCTTTTGCTGTGTGTGTGTGTGTGTGTGTGTGTGTGTGTGTGTGTGTGTGTGTGTGTGTGTGTGTGTGTGTGTGTGTGTGTGTGTGTGTGTGTGTGTGGCCCCTCCGGCGTCGCAGCCGAGTGTGATCTACAAGCTCACACCGGTTGCATCTGCGACGCGACGTGAGCTTGTATGTCTGCTGTTAACCGGAAGTGTCCCACAGATAATGCTACAGTAAAGTCTTGCGGAAACAGGTGGATAAGCCTTATACACATAGCCGTCATTCATAATTATGTAACAAAGTTTTTGATGAAAACAGTAGCTATGTGACCATATTAGAAGTGGGATGCATGTTCAACCACATTCTGAAAGAGGCACTCCTTACCATGCAGCTAATCTACCAGTGTATCAAGGATGATATTATACATCTGGGGTCCAAATTAAATCGCTCTTGCTTATATTTGGAAGCCACTGTGATGTCCAATTGTGAGAGGCCTGGCTGCAGATTGCAGGAATGCCCAAGCCAAGAGCTAAACAATTGCCAGAATTATGTTCAATGTCTGCTATACTTTGACAGTCACCATGGAGGAGGCTATGCCCTTTGTGTCCATGAACTGAGACTGTAACGATTGTCATTGAGATTCCCACGCTTGTGCATCTACTGTTGTTTGTGTTTCTTGTCAAATGCGAACAAAAATAGAGATATTAAATGTGAGTGTGTGCGTGTGTGTATGTGTATGTGTATGTGTATGTGTGTGTGTGTGTGTGTGTGTGTGTGTGTGTGTGTGTGTGTGTGTGTGTGTGTGTGTGTGTGTGCGCGCGCGCGCGCGTGGACACGCGTGCGTGCATGCGTGTATGTGTGAGAGTGTGAGTGATGAAAGAGAGTTCAGGAGTGGCCCCTCCCTCCCAGTAATCCTTTACTAACTGATGTGAAACTGATTGGCTATCAGGCATCGAGCAGGCAATCTGCGGTAAAGTTTCATCCATCAACAGACAGACACCACAGGAGCTCCATCCAGTCAGTTTATAGAATCCACATAACCTGTGTCATAACCGACGATTGTAAACATTTGACTTCCGAACCACAGATTTTTTACAGAGGCAAAGGTGCTTCAAAGATCGTCAACAATAATATAATTTATTGTTCACAAAGTGGCAGAAAAGGCCCTATACTAGTTGGACCCAAAGGTGTAAAACTTCACTATGTAGCTCGAAAGCCCACAGCAGCCACTGTAAGCCTAGGTGCAAATAATTGCTTTCATGTCCTTTCACAATCCCTGGATGGTGATAAGCAAATGTGTTAATAGATATTTTCATGAGCTTTATTTAAACTGCAAATGAAACATCATCTACATTAACACACAGGTTTGTCACGGCTCGTTCTTCTTCCACATGAATAGGGGTATTATTGGCATGTCATATGTCATAGAACATAGCTGAGATTTTCTGCCAAGGCATTTGATGTAGAAGGAAGAAATGAGGGGGCCAAGTACTGTACAGACCACTCTGCCATGTGACGAGTTTGACAAGTTTTGCATTTTGACGCTGGATGGCGCTGTTAGCTAGCCTATGTCTCACCAAATATTTTCCGATTCTACTGGACGTCACCTGACACGTCGATGACGTAAGCAGAACAAAAAAGCGTAGAAGGTGAAATAGTGACATCTGCTACAGTGTCATGTTGATGGGGCCATGTGTAATCCCTCTGTGTCTCATTAGATAATTATTGCTGGTTTTTGGTGTTCTACAAGTACTGTAGCTTTTCAGTTTTAAAAGATGCAGTAAATGAGCTTCAAATTATAATACAAAAAAGGAAATGTTTTTATAAGTTGAATTGCCAGTTGATAAATAACATAAGGATGCAGGATTAGTCTGAAATGAGACGCAAAGTCTGTCCCTCTGGAATCGTCTGGATTGTAAAAGTGCTTGTTTCTGCATCACTTTCTCCCCATCTAGACAACCACACAAAGACACATACCTGCATGCCTGCTGATGAATCCACAGATGGGACACCAGCCATATTAACAATGTTGACCACTTGCCTTTATTCTATTCTATTCTTTGTAAAACTGACCCGAGTTGCACTTGCAACTCTATTGGGACAGTTTTTTTCTATGTACAGTACACGAAAGCTCTTTGACGATCTGCAAGCTCACAAGGCGTCGTAAGGTGTTTTTAGCGAATGTTCCCCCCGGAATAGGGATGGGGTTCAAGCGGTTAACCTGCCTATCTTGAGCATGCCATTATAATAATAGCTTCCTATCTTATCCCACTGGGGAACTTCAGTTTTCATCTTCACCCAGCTGTGTGCTGCCCACAGGGGAGCGTGTGTGGAGGGGGGAGCAGTTAGGAGATTAGGTACCTGGGACCTCCGGGACCTCCGGAGTCCTATAGCGGGCTCACTAACCATTTAGCTATGGCCGCCCCCCATACAGTAGTTGACATTTTCCAGAAATGAATGAATGAATTGCACGTCAGATATGTCTCATAATAGACACAACCCTTTAGTGTAAAGGAAATGTACAATCAGGTTAGTGAACGTGGCCCAATGTGTTATACTTTTTTGAAAAGTTTTTAAAGTATAAATGTAATTACATGCCCAAAATAGATAGACACCAGGTCGAAAAGTGGTTAACTTTAAACCTTTAAAGTGGTTAACTTGGAAGGAATTCATCATCAATGTATAATATCAGGAGAAGAACAGATTAAACATATTTTCTCCTCTCACTTTCTTTGCCTTTCTCTCTCTTTTTTCTCAGTTGAACCAAGCTGTTCAGCAAATTGTCCAATTAGCTGTTCCTTTGTCGCCCCATGCCCAGAACAATGTTGTTTGTTTTCTTCCTCACAAAGTCAATTCACATGCAGAGAGAACGAGCGAGCGAAAGAGAGAGCGAGCGAGCGAGGAGAGAGAGAGGTCAGATATTAAATGATTAAAAACAGGTGTCAGGGGAATTAGCAGCTGTGCTCTACAGATGTCATCTTTAAACATTCACACACATGTGGTCACACACACACACACGTGCGCGCAGGCACACGCACACACACACGTGGGGCTGTGATTTCTGAGCTTGTTTGCCTACTGTCAGATTTATATTGCACCATGGACAATTTAACATTAATTTGAATATTCCATTGATTCACAGCTCCAGCAGGGAATTGTGTGCATGCGTGCGCCACTGGCATTAGAACACGCTGTCTCTGAAGAAAAGTGAGAAGAGGTGGTATTGCTCATGTCAAATGACACAATCTGTACTTCTCTGGGGTGCTAGTTGAAACTCAAAACTTTCAAAATGTATCATACATTCACAGGTGCTGATTCCAAACACAGGACATCACAAAAACATCGCTTTTATGTTTGGTCCATGACTTCATTGGTCAATTGAAATCTCATGTCCCAGCGCAAAACCAGCAGAAAACGCACTGGACACACATGTCTTCACACAGCGGGTAGCTGCTTGCCGCACAATTTGAGTGCTGTGACTACTGAAGCAGGCAGGACAGACAGATGGTGCTTTATAAAATCATCTCCGCTTCCCTGACGCACGCACGCACACACACACACACACACACACGCGCGCACGCACGCACACAGGCACACACACACACACACACACACACACACACACACACACACACACACACACACACACACACACACACACACACACACACACACACACACACACACACACACACACACACCACCATGATCTTCGCTCCTACTGACTGAAAGACAGAGACAAGAATGCATGCATAATAATGGTAATAAAACGGTTGGGGTTGATGGCAATGCTTTCTTTGATCTTTTCCAGAGTAGAAGAATGCACTCAAACAGTTACCTACCATTAGTAAATCAGTAAAATATTTTAATGATTGAGATTTTACCTCAGGGTGTGGATCTAGCGTTACCACACACTTCCAAAGATGCCATGATGTATAAATGTTTTTGTCTACAAATTGTGTGTCCAGTGTAGTCCAATAGCCTTGTTGACTAATATTCAGATGCAAGGTACCTGTACAGTATGTTTGTGTTATTTGTTCAAGTAATTTTAACATACACAGTATGTTCTCTTCTTGTCACTATAATTCCCTGGCATCTTACCCTGTAGTTATTTGACAAAATGTTCATGACAATTGTACTTTGTTAGTCATCACTCCAGATATGGCTTGTTTGACACTCTGTTTTGTAGTTCTGTTAAAATAGGGTGACTTGATTTTTTTCCTCCCTAAAACATGATC
Source organism: Nannobrachium achirus (assembly GCF_963921795.1). NCBI lineage: Eukaryota > Metazoa > Chordata > Actinopteri > Myctophiformes > Myctophidae > Nannobrachium > Nannobrachium achirus. The sequence continues at coordinate 51,710,858 of NC_137823.1, forward strand.
ATCAAGTATTATACTTGGAGGAAGACTCACTCAAAAAGGTGTACAGAAAGTGTTAAATTTATCTTTTATACTGGCCACACCCACCAGTTCATTAAGTATAGGCTACCTGGTTTTCAGGTGGGTGGTGACTCAGTTGAAGCCACACTAACTGCTGTATGGAAAATAGGGGAGGGGATGATTTTATGATGTCATTAAATCGGTGTATTTCATTTGGGCCTTTTGACTCAGAGGCTTTCAGCTTTCAGGAAGAAAACAAAAATATACAAGGACAAGACATATTTGCATATTATAACCACACCTGGAGGTCTAATAGAGTAATGTTAACTCCATAGACAGTAGACACGTATAAAACAGAAAAAGTGCAAAACTATGGCACCATAAAATAAAACACTCTTGGCTCAGTCTTTCTTTCCATCACTCCTTCCTTTGCTCAGGTTGCTCTCTCTCTTTCTCTCTCTCTCTGCGACTCAGTCTCATACATTCTTTCTCTACCTCTCTCCCATCACTCTCACTCACTCTCTGAATTTAACTGCCATTGCCTGTGTCTTTGGATCCTTCCGTCCCCTCCCTCTCTCTTAACAGACATTCTAATACTTAATACTTCCCCCAGAGCAAAATATTCACTTCTGTACTTTTGAGCCTAGAGAGAGACACACAGAGGGGGAGACAATGTGACAGATGGCAGTGGTGAGAGAAAGGCAAAGTCAGAGAGAGAGAGAGAGAGAGAGAGAGAGAGAGAGAGAGAGAGAGAGAGAGGGAGAATAGAGTGGGGGTGAATCTTAACATTAGGGAACGCCAGAGCCTTTCCTCACTATAGGCCTGTCTCCATGAAATGAAACCGGTATACAATAAATGTAGTTTCAGTGTCCAATGTTATATTAATCTAAAGCTGAAGCTTGCTTTGGTAAACAATCAAAAGTAATATATTTTGATATGTTTGATAATGTAACACAAGATCCAAGATTATAATGTAGAGATAATATAGAAATCAAAAGTTAACAAAGAGGGAAGCAGTTGAAACAAAAAGCAAGTTTTCAAAGGATACATTTTCACTTTGTTAGGAAATTTGAAGACATTTTAATATAGGATAGGATATTAGGACGGCTTCAAGTCATGGATTTCGTTAGCCCAACCATCTACTGTAGTGCAGGTCTTTTCAAAGTTCAATGGCTTCGACAGCAAGAGTTTCAGCCTGATTTATGCGTATACTCATTATGTCATCTAGACAGAGATGGTGTGTGACCTTGTACTGTATTTCTTGACTCTCCTTTCTTGTCCTTGTTTACCTGTTGACATCATATCTTGTGTCCGTTTCCTAATTCAAAAACCTAATTCAGAGTATGTGATTGATGTTTTAAAAGCCCCATCAGCTCTTTGCTTTGCATAATATTCACTTTCAGTGATGGAGCGCAAAGGGTTTGGGTTTCCTGCCTGCTTTGTATGCAGGACCCTAATGGCTTCCCGTGTGTGTGTGTGTGTGTGTGTGTGTGTGTGTGTGTGTGTGTGTGTGTGTGTGTGTGTGTGTGTGTGTGTGTGTGTGTGTGTTGTGTGTGTGTGTGTGTTTGTGTGTGTGTGCGCGCGTGTGCTCACGTATCGGTGTGTGTACACGTGTAAATCTATATGTATCTGAATTAGAGATGCCTCCGGTCGCTACTCGCTAATAGAGGAGCTAATGGCTGAGGAATGATTGATGCAAATGGAACCATGGTCTTGATTGAATAAGAAAATCCAGAATAGGACAGAAACAGTAAGTATACATTTACACAGCAGAGGCTAGTAATTGCAGCTTAATCACACGCGTTCCCATGACGGACTAGTGTCTACAATTAACAGCTACTGTATAACAGCTTGGCGGCTAGCCGTGCAGCAGTGTTAGCTTGATGTTAGCTTGAAACAATTACAGTAAGTGAATTACAGTACAGTGCAACGGCACAATAAAGGCCCGATGTTTCTTGAAGGCAGAGAGCTTGCCCCATCATCTTAAGCCTGATTTATAGGCTACTTAAGTTGTGCGTGTGAAAATAGACGATCTACAGGCTCAACATCATTCTCTGCACGCAACATTGGAGCACAACTAAGTATAAATTGAGCAAAGACACAATGGCACAGAGCGCTGTGCACAGGTGGTTAATGTGCTCATGTTCTAAAGCACACATTTGTATGAACAAATCGTTGTTGGTCGAAACCTTGTATGTCCAAAACCTTCCTTTTGTATTATTATTTTTAAAATGATTTCAAATTGTAAAAATAGCCGATCTACATAGCACATAACGCCTCACATTGTAGGGCTTTAGAGGGCTTTAATTGACGAAGAAACATACAAATTAAAAAGAAATTGGAGATTTCTGCCCGACAGTGACGAAATGATCTCTGTGCAAAAGGATCTCTCCGCAAATCTGCCCTCAACCCCCACAGTGCCCGCATACCTGACCAAACACCTACAAAAAATCAGCGTCACCCACAGCTACAACACTAGAGGGGGCGCACACAACGATTTAATCATACAAACCCATAGTACAAATATGGGAAAAATTCTCCTTTTACATCACTGCCACTCAAGTGTGGAATTCCTTGACGATTTCCCTTAAAACATGTGAATCGCTGGCCTCCTTCAAAACGGCCCTGAAGATTCACCTTTCAGGTGACCAGAGGCGAAGGTAGTCATCACTTCTCTCATACGAGAAGTGAGACCCCCCCCCCCTTTTACCACCCACCCCCACTTTATATATTGTCTTTTTATTTTGTAAATGCTACGGGAAAACAAATCTACTCAGTCCAAGTCTCTTAGGAGTTCAGAAATCCATAGTCTTGTGACATCATCGTTTGACAGATTTTTTAAATATTTTTGAAAAAATATTTCGATTTTTATTATCGCGAGAACAATAGCTTCCACTTTAACATTGCAACTTTTCAGGAATAGAAAGCCTGCATTTTCTATTAGCTTTGATTCCCCATTGATGATGTCACAAGACTATGGATTTCTGAACTTCCCACAGCTCTCCTAAGAGACTTGGAACGAGTAGATTTTCTTTTGCAATTTTATTATGAACATTAGTGAGGACCTATTATATGAAGATAGGTTGATAAGTGGTGAAGTAATCCTATAACATCAAATCCTGGGTTAGAGTTGGTTGTGTGTACCGACAAGCCGATCTACAAGCTCACATGTGTGACGTGCTGCGAGCTTGTAGATCAGCTGTTTTTGGTGTGCGACAGCTAAGTATGAATCACCCTTCACACACTGCTCCGCAGGTGAACCGCCTCGCCGCTGCCTCGCCGGTACAGGTGGGGCATTCATCGCAATGACTTTCTGTGCCTGAAGCCACAGGACCATATGAATGAATCCGTTTGTCATGCGGAATATTACCATTTTGCGTGAGTAACTTTCAAGGCAGTGAGATTTAACAACAGCTCACGGGGACTGATGGACTTGGGAAGGGGTGGGGGGGGGGGGGGGGTGTCTGCTGATGTCACCTCCTACTCTGTAACAGAAAACATGTTCTAATTGTAACATGTTAATTGTACTTCTAATGTGCTACCAAAAATGGTACCACATTATTATATGAGCATAAGTGAGGTAGCCTGGCGGTCATACACTTCGTTTTGGGAAGAGAGTCTGGGGTTGCAGGGAGAGATTCCATTTCTGGGGGGCAGGCTGAAGCCTGATTAGCTCAGCCAGAGCTCTTAACTCTTTTACTGCCACAGAATTGAACAAAAAGCTCAATCCACTGCCAGCTAAATTGAGAATTGTCGCTCATCTTTGAAGGCCTACTGGAGAAATTTGGTTTCGACTATAAAGACAACAATTATATGGCAACGAAGAATAGAATGTCTACTTTGCAACAGAAAAAGATTTCGAGTTTTTATCTTGTTCTGTTCATTAGCTAGAAGCTGCAGAATGTGGCCTAAAAACAGCTCTTTGAGAACATAAAGCTGAGAAAAATGCATTTTTGTGAAGAATACATTTTCAGGCAGAAATCTCTCTTTAGCCTTTTATTGTTGGCTTCAGTAACATCACACCTATGATCAGTGGTTGTTTACAAACAAATTCAAAAAAATAAAAACAAGAAAAAGTGTCTTTTTACACACTTTTAGTGTGTAAGAGAAGTAAGAGCAGTAGTAAGAGCAGTGCAGAACATTGACACAGTGACATGAGCTTCAGCCTGAATCCTGCTTCAGCTTTCAGGGTTCTCTTTATCTCACTGTGACACTACATGTCTACAGAGTGTATATGTGTGTGTGCGTGCGTGCGTGCGTGCGTGCGTGCGTGCGTGCGTGCGTGTGTGTCATTCAGCCTGCACAGGGCCTGGGGCTCCATTCTGTTTCACTCCAGCCAGGCTCCTCCGGAAGGGCTCCACCGGGTCTGCTGAACTCGTACACGAGCCCATGGTCGATCTGTAAATTATACAAATACATAATTACTATAAAATACATGAAAAATAGTACACCTTCAAGCTCACAACGCGTCACAGCAGAATGCGTGGAGGTTGGGGGCCTACTATTTTCATCAAAAGGCCGTTTTAGAAATGTCAACCCCTGCCTCTCTAACATTCTATGCACTTCCTGCTTACCACACAAATATATATATATATATATATATATATATATATATATATATAGTAATTATGTAAAAACAGCATTCATGGTCTGGAGAGGGCACTTTTTACAGATGGATAAAAGGGCAGGGGCTCAAGCCCCCTTTGATGTCTATGTGAGCATGTGCATGGTGCTAAGTCTGATTTACAGAAAAAAGTTTGTTTTTTCTTTACCTATCCTTGTCCTTGGACGACCACGATGTGGAAATGAAGAAGTAGGCTCATCATCATCGTCGACTCATCATCTAAAATCATAGCCAGGAAAATATCAAATAGTTTATATCTAAACAAATCAATTTACAATTTTGACATTTAGCAAATGACTTACAATAAGTTCATATATAACATAAAATGCAGTTATAGTAAATAGTTACCATGCATTTACTGTCACAGTGAAATTCCCTTTATACCCTGTATACCTATATAAAATGTCACAATGCAACATAGCTCTGTTTACACAAAGCTGTACTCCCTCCAACTGTATATATGTTCCCCATTTTCAACAGTTTTTATTTGTAACACTTGCTTTGGCAATGTAAACGTATGTTTTCTCATGCCAATAAAGCTCCTTTGAATTGAACTGAAAAGCTACATCATCAGCTACTGATGATGATGATGATGATGATGATGACGTTAAAAAGAAACCTCTCCCTCTCTCTCACACACACACGCATCGTACGCACGCACACACAAACTAAGCCAATAAATCCTAAATTCCCATCAAATAATCCTAGTAGGCTGTGCAGTGCACGTACACTACACGCGGTACGTGCACGCGCGTGATAGGAACTCCACGTGTGTCCTGAGTAGCGACAAAAACAAACCAAGCACGTGGATCCTAACTGCTTGGATCAAGTTACTGATCCGGTCCGGATACGGAAACATTTCTTGCATGTATGTGTACGTGTAAATAGCCGGATGCAGTAGGCGGGCTCTAGACCGGATCCCAATGTCGGAGTGGCAACACGTCGCAATGGAAAACCGTTACCCTATCTCACTGATCACTGACCATCCCCCCATCCCAGGCTTCCAGTTCCACACGGATGCTCTGTTATCACACAGTATACAACTATATACAGTATACAACTATACAATACATACATGCACTGGATTGGAAGTCTTACTTTGGACAGTAGAATCGTGGCCTCTGTTCTCCGAGGGGTCTCTACGCGGAAGCCATTCTTCATTGGCCAAATCGCCCAGTTCGTCCGTCTTTTCGCGGCGGTACATGGGTCTCTGCTGCTGCGGCGATGTGAGCCCCCGGGCAGGGGGATCCATCCTACACGGGGGTCGAGCTCCGTCGGGATCGGTTTCCACAATATCACGAGGCTCTTGATCCATTTTTGGACCCCGGTTCTTCGCGACTGGCACCATCTTCAATCTTTTTATCTTCAATAACAATGGCTACAGTGATCTTTTTCTCTTCTTCATCATCATTATCATCATCATCATCATCATCACGACCACCACCACCATGGGCGCTGGTCCTGGGTCACCAACACGGGTAGGTTGTGTAATCCTAATTCTAACAAAGTTTATTTCTATCGGTGGATCTGCTGTTGCTGCTCCTCGGCCAGGGGGGGTTGGGTCGCACTTCGGCGGAATGATACCAGCAAGTTGAGGCTGAGTTGGCCTAATACATCTCAATATTCTAGTACTGCTAAATACTACTACCTACTACAATTACTATACTACTAATACTATAAAACAACTGATTTCCGACAAAATGATCGCTTTTACCAACGTTTCTCTCTCTCTTTCTCTACTAACAGCCCGATGCATAAAACAATATAGTCCCTCAAGGCTGCTAGCAGCTAGCAGTGGCGTCAGTTCAGAACAAGCTAAGGTATGGCAACATGACTGGTGTCTGGTGAAGACACCAGTCATGTTGCCATACCTTAGCAACAGGCACGATGAAAAGTACATTTTTATTATTTCCCCCTGTCAAGGTATGGCAGCTGCATACCCCTGCCATACCCAATTGACGCCCCTGGCAGCTAGGCAGGCGCAGAGTCGCTCTGGGCAGGCGGAGCCAGGACAGTCTGTTTACTTTTTTTTTTTTATGAACGGTTTCCGGCTGTCCTCAAAACGACACCGACGACCAATTATGCATTCAAAAGTTGCGCAAGGACGTCTTTTATCATAATCCATAAAAAACATCAAACGAACGAACGGCCGTATTGGCCCTACTCGACCTCAAGAATTGGGGCGAACAGGAACGTTCAAAGCAGTATAAGAGTTAATTGCTCCCTTTGAACTTCAAAGGGGTTGTGCAATAAGGCAATTGATTGGGCCATACACGTGACAAGACCTTGTTAGTGTTCTCTCTAATCAATGAAACATCAAACCTGTCATAGAGGGGAGGGGGAGGGGGGAATGTTTTTGTGTCCACACAGCCTACAGCCCTGATTGGCTAACCCTTTCTGGTGGCTGGTGGAAATGGATTCTCAGTTGTGAGGCTCCAGACCACACTACACCAAAGGGTGGTGTTGTGCGGTCTGGTTTATTAACCAGGCTATAAGTGAGGACCAATATGAAGATAGGTTGGAAAAAAATGGGTGAAGTCGTCCTTTAAGAAAGGTTTTGCTTTCAGTTGTAATTTATTCTTTATTAATGTATCCATCAGCTAGGTCAGACACAGGCCAGGATTACCACCTCTGAGGGCCCCTGGGCACTGAAGCTCCAAGGGCCCCCCTCTGCGTACGCGCTACAGGGCTCCAGACTAACCGCTTTCAATATTTTAAAAAGTAACTTAACGATATCAGCAGCCAGTGAACACACTTAAGACAATAACAGTCTGAGGTAAGAAACAGTGGCAGTGTGGCCACTCACAATCAAAATAAATAACAATGTACTATTATAGTACTACTATATGGTCAAAACAAGACATATCCTTCCCCCCAAAAATGACAAAATACCATTTGTGACCACCAAATTGGGGGTCTTGGGGGCATAATTTAAATCATTTCATTTGGATTAGATAACAACTAAATGGCTGGGGGTTTTCTTTCTTTTTTTTTCTTTTTTTTTTTTCTCTCTCAACCTTTTTTTTTTTTTTTTTTTTTTTTTGGAGGGCCCCCTGGTGCCAAGGGCCCCTGGGCACGTGCCCAAAGTGCCCATATTGTAGATCCGGCCCTGGTCAGACAGAATCACAAATGGACAATTGTAATAGATTTGCCTTATTCTTGTACACCAAGAAAAAAATAAAAAACAAGACAAGTCTCCGATACATGGCCACTGTCTAAGGCTGTGTTTGTCTTTCAAGAAGCGTGTTGTTGTTGTTGTTGTTTAAATTGTATAGGACTTCGACTTCTTTTCCTTCGATGTTTCAAAGACCCTTTGAATCAGGAAGTTGGCGCCTGGCCCCGTCATCCAGTGGTGTCTCACACACTGGCATCTCCCTCCGTGTTGGGTTCCGCATCGCTGTGAGCTTTTTCCATGTTGGTTCAAAAAAGATTTATTCAGCCGCGCTATTGTATTTCCATTCCGCTGTGTGACAAATATGGTGGCCCCATTCTTTCAATATTCCAATTCCCATCTCTGCCTCTTCATTTGTGAGGGAGGGGAGAGGCAGAGAGGCAAAAAAACAAAACAAAAAAACAGAGAAAGTTTGAAGGAATAAGGGGAGAGAAAGAGAGGGAAAGATACGTAGTTTTGCAGATCCAGATTAGAGAGAGAGAGAGAGAGAGAGAGAGATAGAGAGAGAGAGAGAGAGAGAGAGAGAGAGAGAAACTATGAAATGAAAACAGAGAGAGAGAGAGAGATTGGAAGAATGAGGAGAGAAAGAGGGTTAGTTTCACAGAAGATCAAGATGAAAGAGAGAGAGAGAGAGTGCAAGAGAGACCAAGAGAGAGCAGGGACGTGCAGAGAATGTTAGAGAGGCAGGGGCTGAAATTTCTAAAAAGGGCCTTTGGTGAAAATATTGAAAATAGCCGACCTCCAAGCTCACAGCGCGTCACGCTGCGACGCGTTGTGAGCTTGGAGGTCTTTCACCATAGTAAAAACTGCATTGATGGTCTGGAAAGGGCACTTTTTACAGACAGATAAAAGGGCAGGGGCTCAAGCCCCCTTTGATGTCTATGTGTGCACGTGCCTGAGAGAGAGTGAGAGTGAGAGGCTGTGTGGATACTGGATAGACCCAGTCCTGGACCTTTGATAAACTGGCCTGCTTGACCATATCTGAGGCCATAAACAGTAGAGATGGCCACCATCCATTGGCCTGCATCGACCCACCACCACACACAATCGACCACTCTGGCTCCTCAGCCAGAGTAATGGAGTAATGGTGTGTGTGTGTGTGCGGAGAGGGTGGGGGTTTGCAGGGGGTTGGCAAAAGGATGAATTAGTCACCTTTGCCGCTGAAAGCATATAAAAAGACTTGCCTTCTAGCCGATAGTACTCTGCTTAATGCATTGATATGTTGAGTTCTGCTCTCTGGCTGACAAGCCTGTTTAGAGAAGCCCTTTTAAATGTTGTTTTTCTTTCCTCTCTTTCTCCGTCTGCCGAGCCCAGTAATATCTCTGATGATGGTGCGGATGTTACTATGGATGGAGGGAGGGAATGGGATGAGGCATGGAGGGGGAGGGCCATCTCATCCCCCTAACCATGCCTTATTGCGACCGTCAGGGAGCAGTTTACTATGAAAACCTCCACCGTCCGTCCGTCCGTCCGTCCGTCCGTCCGTCCGTCCGTCCGTCGGTCACACGTCACACGTCACACCTTTGCCCTGCTCATATCTCCGCATCAGTATGACATCACACCACATGTGTACACAAACCTTTGTGTACGTTGCTGTGGCAACAGTCTGTTGTTGCTGGTCTGTTAGTGTACGTTAGCAACCACCTTAGCAACCATGGTTTTACCCTAGCAACCAACTGTTTACCCTAGCAACCAACTGTTTACCATAGCAACCATGTTTTTTTACCCTAGCAACCAACTGTTTACCATAGCAACCAGATACGCAGAGCAGGGTATATATGGGCATAAACAGGTGACATCACACTGATGTCAGATACTCAGAGCAGGGATTTCTCCATAATATATGGGCATAAAAGGGATTCTGTTAGGGATCTCCATATATGGGCATAAAAGGGATTCTGTTAGGGATCTCCATATATGGGCATACAAGGGATTCTGTTAGGGATCTCCATATATGGGCATAAAAGGGATTCTGTTAGGGATCTCCATATATGGGCATAAAAGGGATTCTGTTAGGGATCTCCATATATGGGCATAAAAGGGATTCTGTTAGGGATCTCCATATATGGGCATAAAAGGGTTTCTGTTAGGGATCTCCATATATGGGCATAAAAGGGATTCTGTTAGCTGTTAGTGATCTCCATATATGGGCATAAAAGGGATGCTGTTAGGGATCTCCATATATGGGCATAAAAGGGATTCTGTTAGGGATCTCCATATATGGGCATGAAAGGGATTCTGTTAGGGATCTCCATATATGGGCATAAAAGGGATTGTATCCCAGATGATGCCCTGTTAGGAGATCCACACTAACAGAATCCATATATGGTCCTACCGACAGCTGCTATAAGCCAACCCTGGCGATAAGGTCTGAGTCGAAGAAATGCTTCTTTCCTGGCAAGAATTGCCCCTTTATACTGTAGGGCTCGTTTGTGTATTGTATGACATCACGCCACATCATCGGCTGAGGACTGTGTGATGTCATCATATCTCCATATATGGAGACATAAGTTGCTCATGCCCAAATATGGGCTGGTGAGGTCAGACTTAGTGTGATGCGTAGGTTATCTCCATATATGGAGATTCAACTTATGAGTAACCATGGCAAACTGTCAACTGCCCGTATGTCTTGATGTTGATAATTGGTAAAACAAACTGTTGGCCTATTTGTGGAGATAAGCGACCAACGGTCGCTTATCTCCCGATTAGGGAGTCTTACTGGTTTTATACATCTTAGTATGATGGTGTCATGATTGTAGATCTGCTGTTTTTGCATTTGTAATGTGGAAAATGTTAATGAAATGCTCTTCATCATCAGGAGAGAAGCACACTCAGCAATCTGTTTATTTATGTTACAGGTCCACACTCACAGTGGACCTACATGCTTTAAGCCCCACTAGCAACTGGATGTTGGCTGCCTGGTTGGTTGGTTGGTTGGTTGGTTCAATGTCCATCCATCTCTACTCTTGAACAAGATACCATATCTGCTAGCTGGATTGCAAATAGCAGGATTTCAGTGGAATTTGCTGTGCACCTTCATGCTCATAAACCCCTATACTGAGATCCTCTAGTTGAGACAAACATAAAGGGTCAGTACTCACAATATATCAGAGTTCAATGGTTTTCACATCCAAGCTTTGGGGAGTAACTGGACTGGTGATGGATTGAGCAATGTCCTTCTCCCTCGTTGCCAGAGGAGCCACCCGGCTTTAACCTGGTCACCGGGAGCACTATCTGGGCCCGTTCTAGCAGATCTAGGAGGTCTTGAAGGTCTCTCTTTGTCAACTAGCCAGGCTGGCTAACTGGATAAGCTGACTGTGTAAACTGACTGGCTAGGCTAACTGCTAATGTAAACACAAACTCAAACCACTGTTTGACTGCTTCTCAACAGTATCTGTGCAGTTACCTACAGCCACTCACTTGTAGTTTTACTTAGTCCTTAAAAAATGTATACAGCATTCAACATTCTTTTCCAAAACACATGTTTTCAACCATTTCTTTGTCTCTGCCAAAATCACTCTCTCTCTTCTCTCCACTCTCTCACTCAATTCTCCCCCTCTCCTCTTGTCCCACCTTCCTTCCACTCCCAACCAATCACCATGCAGAAAAAAACAACCAATTACATTTCCCCAAAACACTCAAGATAGGTTGTACTCTAGCTCACAGATATAAAGAGCTAGATGCCTCGTTCGCCTCTGCAGTTAATTGGAGCGATGTGCAAAAGTTCTAGACCGGACTTCCTGAAAAAACTAAGGGAACACTGTCAGTCAAAGTGACTACTGGCCAATCACAGTGTGTCTTTTCCGTGACTTATCCAAGGACCACAATTCAATTCAACAGAGCCAGTTCCGATGTTGCGCTGCTCAGCTGTTCTTATAGGCTGCATACGTAAAGACCAGCCCCCACCTGCCTCTGATTGGCTTACCGACTTCTGTATGTGTGACGCACGCGGAAGCAATGAACACGGAAGCGACGAAGATTCCCTTAGTTGCTCAATGCATACGCCCCCTAGCCGAAGGAGGCGTCTACCTTTCTATGTCTATGCTCTAGCTATACAGTTCAGCACCTGTGGAAAACATTCTCTTAAAGTGGCAGAGCAATGTTGCATGGAAATGCACTTTGAACAAAACAAATGGCCCAAAATAAAATATATTAAGTGGCCTGGGGCCACTTAATATAATTCCAAATAAAACAAATAAAAACATAAACTTCACAGTTACTCCCCTTACTACTCATGAATGCAGTGCCAAACAAGAAAAAGTGACCTTAATCAAATGTGTCCATAACAGTCACTGCTACATAAGTGTCTCACCGTTAACACATGCAATAATACTTAAATACTACTTAAAAGTGTAGATCCAAACAAAAGTGTCCATTGGTCAGTACAAAAAGCAGAAGTGACATGTGCTCCCAACTAAAAACGCACAGGAACAGTCAGTAACAACTATTACTGCAGTTAAGTTACAGTTGTCCTTACCAAACGACTGTTGTGTCTCATTGTATAAGATACAAGACCTTAAATGAGGTTGGTACAGTCTGAATATGCTTTTTGAGTACATCATTGTAGCCTACTATGAAGGCCAGAAGTATGCAGACTGTGTTAGCGCCTTAAGAAATGGTTCAATGATGTCCGGTGTCAAACACAACAGTAACATTGTGTGTGTAATAATCTATCTAGATGCTGATTTACAAAGGACACGCAGCTGTCCCCAAAATACTAAACATGCAGAGATTGCAGACAGGGACCGCTGCATGATCGTACACCTAGGACCGCAATGGAAACGAGTGCCCATGGACTTTTGTGTGTTATCCTTTTAGCCTGCTGTACCTCATGCTGTTTACATTTCTGACTAATAAAGTAGTCTACCAATAAATCCGCCTACCCCTTAAGCCTGATTTACACTTAATAGTAAGTATTCTTGGCCAAATGTTTGCCTTTTTTTTTGCAGAATGTTTTCCTATTTTTGCAGAATGTTTGTCTATTATCAGTGCACCGAATGTTTGCCTAATACAGTATAACATGCCCAGAATAGAGACGCTAGGGTTCATATGGTTAAAGCCCCTCACAGGGAGACCAAAAAAACGGAGGGATAGAGATGGCCTCTGTACTTGTACGCTGTCATCTCCCTTGTGGTAGTATAATGAGATAGAACATGACACAGTGAGACAATGCTAGCGGGATGTGACGGTGGGGGGGAAGAGATATGACATGTCATGAATATTACACCGCTACACGTAGACATTCTTCCCTTCCCTACCCACCTATAGTACCTGAATAGAATAGGATGACATCCTTTCGCCTTCGACTGGGGTCATAGTTAATATACAGGAGGATCCATATTGCGCAGGCATGGCATGGTAATTCAATCAAACGAGAGAGAAAGGCAAGCCAGAGACATTCAGCAACACTGTATCCTCAGCGAGGGTCAAGACAAATGCTTATTTGTGATTCCAGTCCCTCTGTCTGCCCTGAGGACCTGCTTGGAATTCCGGGGCCCCGTGACAATACAGTATATCAGCCCTGGACTACTAATATTAACACTTTAATCACAATGAGTACCTGAGACGAATAACAGTCTAAGTCCATATTATTATTTTTTTAATATAGATATTTTTTGATTTACCAGACTGTAAACCACAAACTAGTCATTTTTAATCTGTTAAATTGTTCCCCCCTGCATTCCCCCCTCATTTTGTTCAATTGTCTGTTTAATGTTATCGGCCCCACTTTGTCTGCTGAATATTGCTTGTACGGACTTATACTTTTTTTCCACTTTCCACAAGTATAATGTTGTATAATTCCTAATATATATGAGTTAAGTAAAAAAATCTAATTCAACAAAATGAGGGGGGGGGGGGGGGGGGGGTGCATTAAGAATTTAACAGATTAAAAACTTCTAGTTTGTGGTTTACAGTCTGGTAAATCAAAAAAATATCTATATTCAATTTTTTTTAAATATGGACTTAAACTGTTATTCGTCTAAGGTACTCAAATGTCCAAATGAATTTGAAAATAGACGATCTACAAGCTACACATTGTGAGCTTATAGATCTGCTACTTTCTTCATAAATTGACAGGCTGAAAATAGGGACTTTAGAGTAGGAAAACAACTATAATTCTGGGCCCTAATATGCACCAATTTTTGTACCACACTGCCCAATGACAATTTCTCAGGCCACAAAAAAGCCAGGAGAAAAAGTGCAAATGTTCCCCGAGGCTTGTTGTCCACGGGGAGCTCTTTACCATCTCTTATAGACCATTACGTCCAATCAAAGGAGTGACAAAGGCAAATGAATGAGACTCCGTGGCCATTCACCAGAGCCAAATAGAGAGCCAGACAGCTCCCATTTAGTTTAATCCATTCAGAACGGGTACACATTATTGCGTATCGTTATTTTATGCCTTAACTATTGACAAATAGCAGATATACAAGCTCACAGCGTGGCACCGAGTGCCGCGCTGCGAGCTTGTAGATCTGCTATTTTTGAAAAAGTCGTGAAAATGTGTGCAAATCTTTGAATATATGTATTTTTTAAGCGAACATTTGTAACTAAATTTTTGCTTCTGGGGGGTCCCTGGAACTAAATATTTTGAGATGGGGGTCCGTGGCCAAATAAATATCATTTTGGGGGTCCTTCACATAAAAAGGTTTGAGAACCACTGACATAGTAGTCTCTCAAGAACAGACTAACTGAGCTCCAGTTAAGTGAAAAGGACCTTTTCTTTGATGATGGCTATGGCCAGATTGCTGACATAGAAACATAGGTTTTTAAAAAAACCTTAGAAGGATTCAAAAGACACTTATAGAATTGGGTCAAAATTCTAATTTTCACGATTTTTCAAAAATAGCAGATCTACAAGCTCGCAGCGCGGCACTCGGTGCCGCGCTGTGAGCTTGTAGATATGCTATTTTTCAATAGTTAAAGCATAAAATAATGATACTCAAAATGTGTACCCGTTCTGAATGGGTTAATGAATATCTACACCACAGCCTGGCCCTATAAACCAATCCCCCAGCCAGCAGACTAATTGTGGAGCGTTGATTTCTGTTGCCCTGGAGCGAGTCAACAGGAAATCGAATCGTCGTAGGGCCAGTTCGTTAAGAAGTGTCAATAGGCAGCTCGTTAGCATGCCGGCACGTGAGAGGAATAGCCGGACTCCTTATTGGGTCGACGGAGGAGGCAGGGGCGTCACAAGGGGGGGAAACGTGGGACTGAGTTACTATAGGGCCCAAGGTGGAGGGGCCTTAGTTATTGTATACTTTAGCTATTGAAAAATAGCAGATATACAAGCTCACAGCGCGGCACCGAGAGCCGCGCTGTGAGCTTGTAGATCTGCTATTTTTTTAAAGGCGTGAAAATGTGTGCAAATCTTTGTATTTTTTTTAAGCAATCATTTGTAACTCAAATATTTGCTTCTGGGGGGTCCCTGGAACTAAATATTTGGAGATGGGGGGTCCGTGGCCAAATACATATCATTTTGAGGGTCCTTCACATGAAAATGTTTGAGCACCACTGACATAGAAACATAGGTTTTTCAAAAAACCTTGGAACGATTTGAAATATTCAAAGACTTTTTTCAAAAATAGCAGATCTACAAGCGCGGCACCCGGTGCCGCTCTCTGAGCTTGTACCGGTATATCTGGGATTTTTCAATAGTTAAAGCACAACATGTGAGTGAATCCTTGTACCCAGGGCCCAGAATTTGGTGTGACACCCCAGGGAGGAGGCACCTCAGCACTGCGTGTCAACCTGAACAGAACTGGACAAGACATACTGTAGCAGAGAAACGCTGTTCTGCAGCGAGAGGCCGACAGGCATAGCATGCCTGGGCACATTTGAGATGTAATTAAGCAGTGTCTGGAAGAGGGGTTTGACATAGTACATAATGAGTGGAAATTGACTTTTGATCTTGTTTTTTCACCGTCCGGCCCATTAAGGTACAGATTTATAGCCTTGCAAAGCCAGCTGAAAGAAGAAGTGGAGTTAATTACTTAATTGATGATTGAAAAACAAAAAATAAAGAAAAAAAGAATATATATACACAGTATATATATATATATATATATATATATATATATATATATACATTACAGTGATCTATAGAATGAGGGGAAAAAATAAGGCATTTCTCGAGGGATATGTTTTTGCTCATTGGTTTACCTAGTGGCTAGTTGTACAACATCATGATGGTTTGTGGCTCTGACCTGGTTAAAGGTTGATTCAGTCTGCCCATTGACGGGCCATGGCTATTGGCCATTTGCTCTATACATTCACAACCCACACAAATGCTTATTAAGCCATCTCAGACAATGAGCAAATCATGTTAGTTTCTAATATAATACTGTACTACAGTATGTAGTTTGGCACTTTATGCTACTAGAGGTTCGGGCTGCTATAGAGGGGCTCTCTATAGCAACCCTATTTTTTAGGTTGAGGCAAACTTTACAGTGACAAGAGAAAGGAAAGTTGGTTGAGAGAAAGTAGATAACTTCCATCATCAAAAGTTAATGATGTTGTGATCTCACATTGTGTTGGATGCACATCAACTGGCAGTCGTCTTTCTGTGTCATCCGAGGAAGATCAACCAAGGACCAGGCATCCTTATTAAGTCATCCTTCCTACCCAGCCGTGGGCCACCCCAACAACATCCTCTGCAGTTCCACATCTTACATTCCTTCTGACAGGCATGCTCACGGGGATGGACGTATGGGAACTCTCCTGATGTTCCGGTGTTGCCGCATGACAGTTGGACAGAGTTACCTAGAAGTCCCTCGGTATGACGGAGAGCACTCAAGATTTGTTATTTATAAGGCAGGGCCTCAACCATAATATTAACCAGCCTTCAGGTTGGATTAGGCATGCAATGAGGCTGCAGGCACGAGGTTTGAATCCCTCCATGTGTCCCAACTGACGAAAAGTACTCTGATGTACTCATGGAAGCCGCTTGAGGCCAATGGCAAATGGGCCAGGCAGCACCATTTATTTTAAATGATCTTTTTCATGATAAACCAATGCTGTGGTACTTTTTGATGGGACATTCTTGAAATGTCTTAACTTCACATAAAGGAGCTGAATAAGATGCATTTAAACTGACTGTGGAACATTGTTTGCTGCACCTTTGTCTCACATTCTAGGCTAAAAGAGAGCAGAGAGAGAATAAAAGTATATTTGCGAGAAGAAAAACAAGGGCGAGTTAGACAGCCAAAGGGCCAGAAAACAAAAGTGAGAGAGGTTCCTATGAGAGTGTCAGAAGTTTTTTGGCTGGGACATTTAGTGCTGCCCAATGTGCCAATGAAAGTGTCATGCCCTCAATGTAGGGCTGGAGGGCTGGCCTTGTAGACCTAGGATAAATGTATGAAAGTTATCGACACTTACTGAGACATTTCAGTGCAGAGTGTGTCTGAAGGACAAAACACCCCTATAAAGCTGTTACTGACAAAGGCAATTTTGATGTGAAACTGTGTGCGTCAACAGCAGCTTTGTATAGCCAGGCTGTTTAGGTGACTGGTTCTCAAAATGGGGTCGGGGGACACCCAGGGGTCCCTGAGAGGTTTCCAGGGGGTCCTCACTAAAATGAGGAACAGTTTAAATGGCCTACTTATTTTGAAGCCTTTTTAATTTTTGTGGCTATTCGTAAATAATTGACAAGCTCAAAACGCATCGCAATGCAACACGCTGTGAGCTTGTAGATCTGCCGTTTATCTATTAACTCTTTGAGCGCCAGCGCCCTCTAGGGGCCAAAGAATGCCAGCGCATCTCTCATAGGCGAGCGCTTTAGCTTCCAGGACTTCAGCTTCCAGGACCTGACGTGCTCACGTTCATGCACGGCATGGAAATGTCCCGGATGAAGATGCTAACAGAATGGCTATTCCCATTTTGTCATCTAAAAGATCATTTTTGGGCGATTTCGCCGTAAATAAACCTCGCGCCGCTTTCCTAAAACACAAAAAAGAGATATAAGCCTTTAAAGATGCGGTCTTTCATTGGATTAGGCGGAGATTGACGATTGCGTTCGCAAATTACGGCCGGCCGGGACGTTGTTAGCTTTCGGCTAGAAGCTACAAAAATCAAGCCAGGCTTCAGAAGGCCTCTTATCATTTTATTCATTTAATTAAATAAAGCCGAACTACTTCGGGATCGGCACACTCGTGTACTCATCGGAAGCGGCGCCGAACATCGGGTGAACATTGGGGAGCTCAAAAATGTATTTTAAACCATTTTTAATGGAATATATCGTCGGACAGAGTAGAACGGCTAGCTGGCTAGCGGCTAGCGAGCCAGGACCACCCACGACTCTACAAGCAGCTCAGGGTAAGTGAATTAATAAAAAAAAGATTGTATTGGATTGAAATAAAGCCGAACTAGTTCGGGATCGGCACCAGATGAGTTAATCTGGACAAGATCCTTCTCTCAAAGGAATAGATCATATACTGTAAATTGGCAGACTGATAGATTCAGCAGCTTCTAGACATCTACAGTACGTGAGTCTACAAATCACAATGTAAGTCAATCAATGGTCAGAAAGAATAAGTATCACTAATAACGTTGTCAAACGACCTTAAATAATCCAGGAATTTACTTAATTATTGTGGCATCCTTAACACACAGACACTTTTGACAGAATAAGGAATAAGTCTTAAGGCAGGGATCTATCTACAAAGCGGTTGCCATGTAAAAAGGCGACAGGCATTTTGGGTCGTAACCTAAAACGAATGATTGAAATAGTCGACTAAATTAACGCATGAAAATCAAATGTCAGATGAGTGCAGAGGAGAGGAGGTATGCAGCGTCATTTACCGATCACTTGCCATCTTTTATGAAGGATATTAAATATACTGAGGAAGTGACATACACGTATCAATCAGAGCTTTGACCAGGGAAAGACAGATCTGATTTCAATCACAGGTTCAAAATGGGGTATCCATTTTTTATTCCTGGCACAAGTGTAATCTACTGGCTAAATAATACATGTGAACACGTTTCATAGGAGACACATGATTTGTGATATTGCATTACACACTTTACCCTCAATAAATGGAACCTGAACGAGTTGAGTGTTTGTCAAGGTCATCATCACAATCTAAAAGGAAACAATGGACAGCACCTGACACAAAAAGGGAGAAGCATTAGGGTACATGACATTACTGCAAGCTGCGAGTGCACATATTTATAGTATGGCTGTCCCATATGGGATACTGATAACCTTGGACTTAACAATACTGTACAACAAAGACACATTAACTTATTTGGTGAAACTTTACTTAAAGGTCGGGTTTATAATGCATTATAGTCACATTTATAATGCATTATGCACTTATATGCCATTAGCTGTTGTTATAAATGTTTATGTAGTATGACACGTTATAACAACATTTATGACGTATTATAAGTTCAGTGGAACAGCACATTACTACCTTAATTTAGTAACATTTATGTACGCTATGAAGCATTATACGTGCATTAATAATGCTTTATGATACATTATTAATGCATTATATAAATGTGATTGTAATGCATTGTAGACCAGACCTTTAAGTAAAGTCTTACTTGGTAGTTATAATTTGTAGTTCCATGAGTTTATAATGCCAATGCAATGACCAACACTTATACATTTTATTGTTATAAGTTGTTACGCATAATTATAAACATTTACAACAAGTGTTATAATGGCTTATAAATGCATTACAACACATTATGAATGTGGTTATAACACATTATAGACCTTATTATTATACCTTACGTCATCCACTGAAACTTGCTTACTAATACAGTATAACTAAGCCTGCATGGGTGTATGTGAGTGATTTGGTGCTGTTTTGGCTATGTCAGGGGGCATTTGTCATTATTTCTTAGTCTGCTAGTAGGCATTAAGGCGTTTGCCAGCCTAGTGGACAATACTAAGTGCTCCCAGTGTGAGGTGGTATTAGAACAGCCAAGGCTCTTAAGCACCGTCACGCTTCATTAACTTTAACTGGAGCAACACTACAGTATATGTGTCAGTGTGGGTGTTTGTGTTTTTGTGTGTGTGTGTGCACATGCACGTCATGCCTGACCCTATCTTCCCTCTAACTTCCTAGCTCTCTGACCCGTCATAACTCAACCTTTTTCCTCAAGTATGTACAGAGCATATACCGGTATACCTCACATTTCAGAGCATTCTGCCAGACGTTGTTGTTCTTTAACAATGACAAATTGCTCCGCAGCCCAGCACTCCATCCATCCCCATGCACCACAGCGCCAAATTGGGGTGTAAAAGTTAGAATGCTTTCTGGAAGACTCCCGTGGCTGACAGGAGGAGACTCGCAAAGACACCGCCGTGTTTTACACATTTTTATTGTTTAATAAATATTATCAAATGTGTTGGGTGACATGGGCGCCCACACATTTGCGAGTGGCTCCGCCGTCTCCTTACTTTACTCTCTCCCCCGTCTCTCCGTCAACCCATTGGGTTGACAACCCATTGACGGGCAGGAGAACGGCAGAGAGAGACAGGGGAACTGTGATGTGAGCTTATTACAGTAGCAGCACCACAGACAGCGCTGTCAACTCACCTCTCCTTTTCTCTTTGCTTTCTACCTCCATTCGTGCACTCCCTCCAGGGGTGTCGCACCAAATTCTGGGCCCTGGGTACAAGGATTCACTGCGGACCCCCATGAATGTTCTTCATAAGGGGAGGGGGTTCAACCCATTTAGACTGGGAACACATTATTTGGTGCTTTAACTATTGAAAAAATAGCAGATATACTGTACAAGCTCACAGAGCTTGTAGATCTGCTATTTTTGAAATATTATTTCAAATCCTTCTAAGGTTTTTTGAAAAACCTATGTTACTATGACAGTGGTGCTCTGAAGGACCCCCAAAATTATATGTATTTGGCCACGGACCCCCATCTCAAAATATTTAGTTCCAGGGATTTGAGTTACAAATGTTCTCTTAAAAAATACATGTATTCAAAGATTTGCACACATTTTCACGACTTCTCAAAAATAGCAGATCTACAAGCTTGCAGCGTGGCACTTGGTTCTGCGCTGTGAGCTTGTATCTGCTATTTTTTCAATATCTAAAGTACAAAATAATGAAGGTCCCTCCACCTTGGGCCCTAGTAACTCAGTCCCACTTTCCTCCCCCCTTGTGACGCCCCTGCAATCCCTCCATCGCTCCCTTTGTCCATCTTCCTTCTCTCTCTCTCTCTCTCTCTCTCTCTCTCCCTTCCACCTGTTCTTTCTGTCTGACTCTTCTCTGTTTCTCTCATTTGTTCACTTACTCGCTCCCTTCCTCTCATCACTTCTTGCTATACCTCTCTCTCTCTCTCTCTCTCTCTCTCTCTCTCTCTCTCTCTCTCTCTCTCTCTCTGTCTCATTACCCCTCCGAGGTGCTCTCTCACCCTGTCTACCTCTCATCCATCCATCCATCCGCCCGCCCATCCATCCATCCTTCCATCTCTTATCTCTTCTTTTATCCCTCTCACCCCTCGCTGCCCTATCATATTTTATCCGTGTCCACCACCTCTCCCCCGCCTCCGTCCCACCTCTCTATCCATTCCCATTCTTCTATTCTCCCTCATCCTGATTCCTCCATCCTCTCCCCCCCGGATGGGCCTCATCACTCTGTCATATGGAGCTGGGCTGATCCGGGGCCTGCTGTTTCTCCTGGCTGTAATTGGCCGGCTCCCAGCAGTGAGCTCTGTGACAGGCTTGGACAGGCGAAGCGAACGGTTTTGGACGTCTGGAAATGTGCACGCTACTTACTTGTCTTGGCAATCAAGAAAAGCCCTGGTAAATAGCCTCGAAATGGGAGTAGAAAACAAAAACATTGTGAGATTTCTGAATTAGCGATGACATTCTGGGGGATTTTTTTATTTATTTATTCTTTTGCGTTTATTGATAGTGACAGTGAAGAGAGACAGGAAATGTGAGGAGAGAGAGTGGGATGACATTCAGCGAACGGTCCGTCCGGCCAGGAATTGAACTGGCAACTTGCTGATCAGAGGATTGTGCCCACGTGGTACGGTATGTGCCCAAAACACTCTGCTATCCGGGCGTTGTCTTGTTATTTTTCAGAGAGAAAACAGAATTGTTATATTCAGTTATATTCTAGCTGTGAATGGGGATGTGTCAGTTAGACAGTTAAACATCCACATATTCCAAATTAAATGATCTTTTTTAACACCTTTCCAACATCCACTTTTGTCTTTAGCTATGCACTTTTGTTTGAAACAAATCTAATAGAAATAGCATATGGAAATAAATACAATATAACACCATCATTTATATGTACAGTATGTGCATGCTCATGCACATGTGTGGGTGTGCACCCAAACAGTGTCTACAGTACCTGTTTATGTGCGTGTTATATACAATGCAACACGCGTACACATACAGTAATATGTGGGCAGTGTATAGGTGTGTATGTGTCTTTCCTTGCACTAAAACAAGGATAGGGTGTATTTCTCTTTCTCCATTGTGAATGTGTTGATTAATGAGCAGACAGCACAGACCTGCAGGGCCATAATTCATATTAATTCATATTTCACTGAGAGGTTTGGTGTGGGCTTTGTTTACAGTATGCATATTAGGCTGATGCATGAGCTTCGCTGATGTTTATTGTTCATGGCTGATCGTCCCCCTGTGAAAGGTGTGTGTGTGCGTGCACGTGTGTGCGTGCATGTGTGTGTGTTTGTGTGTCAGTCCGGCTGTATGGTTTGTTCTGATATGCCAGCTCCAACCCATTCTCTGTCCTTCTCCCCCACCCCTCTCTCTCTCTCTCTCTGCATGGTTTCTCACCAGTGACTGGCATGGCCAGCTCTCCACAACTGCCAACTAAAAAAAATAAAAAATACAAACTGCAATCCCCTGTTGGCTACAACAACTGCCACGGCCATTATTTCCACCCCCCTGACGAGAATGAATGTTAACCTGCTCATTCTGTCCTCCGGACTCAGTTATTCTTCATTTTGCATGCATGACATGAGGGAATGACTGGTAGAGAAACAAGGTAAGGTATGGTGGAGAAATGGGAGAGTTCCCATTCGACATTCAACCCACACGTGTCAACACAGGTTATGGCGGGCTGTTGGGCTGTTGTGCTTAACACTTACCTTCTGGAACCATGTCTCCCTGCTGGCCCAGTATCACATCCTTACCAGTGCATTCTGCACTGCATCTGGTGGACAGTGAAGAAGTACATTTACTTGAGTACTGTGCTTAAGTTAAAACATGTTTTGTGTATGCTAACTTAAGTACATTGTACAGTATATATATAATAACATAAGCCTGGGAACGAGACAAATCTGCCTGTGAAAGGATTCCACACTAGTTTATATGCAGTGATATTAGTCTATATGGCCACATGTTGCAATGGACTTATGTTATTTTCTGGATCTGGAAACCACCTCAATGGTAAGGTGGGTTGGAGTAGAATGATCAGTGGTTGTGTTGCAGGTGGATTGCTTTATGCTGCAGCTGCACTTGTTGCAACGATGTAGAGGTAATTTAGACAGTGTCATGGTTCAGAATCATCAATGATTAATCTACAGTACAGACCCTCAAAATGACAAGAGAAGATGATGTGGAAATTATCTTAGGAATTTAGGACATTTTAGACACAGTTAAGATGCAGGTTGTTACATGTAAACCTGTGGATCCCAGGAAGACCAAAAGCTAATGCGTAATCCTAACAAGTCAAGTTTGCACATTTCAGCAACTCAAAGTGCTTTACACTAAAACATGAAGCATTGAGTCATCAAGACATTATGACAGTGGGGGAAAACAACAATATAAAAACACATTTGAATGAATATTCAAGAGATTCGATTACAGTGCAGGTGCAGATTACGATGAATAAATCATTTAAAAACAGTAAAAGCAAACAGACGTCTTCAGTTTGATTTAAAAGAAGTGAGAGTTGTGATCCCGCATCTTTCTGGTTTGTTTTTATGTGCTACATAAAAAGTGAACACTGTTTCTCCATGTTCACTTCAAACTATTATGTGCAGGAAGCAGACCTGTCCCAGACAATCTGAGACATTTGGTTCATGATGCAATACAAGATAAGAAATGTGTATTTTGACCCAAAACAATTCAATTCTTTATAAACCAACAGTAGTAGTATTTTTAAATAAACGATTTGACAGACACAGAGCCAGTAAGAAGGGCTGTGATCCACTTTCTTGGTAAGGCAGCAGTGTTCTTCTGAATTAACTGCAGTCTCTTATATCAGATTTGTTTTAGGGAGACCTATGATCATTACAGTAGTCGAGTCTACTGAAGATGAATGCATGTACCGTTTTTCCAAATGCTGGGACAAAATTCCTGTAATCCTTGTCGATTTTGGCAGATTGTTAAGGTAGGTAGACAGTAGGCTGACTTTTATAATGTGGCTTTAGAATTTCAGTCTTGGGTTGTGGTTTTTAACATTACCGCAGATTGAAGCTGATTACTACTTTTAATTGTTCTTCTTTCGCTCCAGAAACAATTACTTCAGTTTTGCCTTGGTTTAATTTTAAAATAATGGCACGTTCAATCGTTGATTTGTTTCAATGCATTTACACAGTGCTTGATTTGGACGATTGTCCCCTGGTGATAGTTTATGTAAATCTGACATCTGCATAACAAATAAACAAAATGACGGGGATTCAAGCCAGTTAAAGCCGGGCAAATGTTTTTCTTTCCGTTTATTACATTTTAACTGCAAAGGGAAGGGAAGACATGCACACTGGGGAAGTATAGGTTTTGAACTACGTATTCCTGACATCTGGCAATTATTTTAACCCTTTTATCCTTTGAAAATGTGACCTCCTGAAAGAGTTGCAATACTGTACCTGCTTGCGTGCGTGCATGCATGCGTGTTTGGGTGTGTGTTCTACAGCTGGGCACGATAATGTGCAGACAACGCTAGAGCCCAAGCTAGGAGAGACCACCAGGTCTGGCATGGTTGTGTGTGTGTGTGTGTGTGTGTGTGTGTGTGTGTGTGTGTGTGTGTGTGTGTGTGTGTGTGTGTGTGTGTGTGTGTGTGTGTGTGTGTGCCTCTTTTTCACAGCTGTGCAGACAAATGTGTGGACAACGCAAGAGAGGACACAGTGCCTGAGCCCAAGCAAGCACAGTCCACCAGTGTTGGCATGCGTTTGTGTGCGTGTGTGTGTGTGTGTGTGTGTGTGTGTGTGTGTGTGTGTGTGTGTGTGTGTGTGTGTGTGTGTGTGTGTGTGTGTGTGTGTGTGTGTGTGTGTGTGTGTGTGTGTCTGTCTGTGTGTGTGTGTGTTAGCCAGTATGCATTTGGGAGACCATGTTCAAGGCTGTACAGTATTTCTTTTTTTTTTTAATGATGTGTTTTGGGGCTTTTATGCCTTTATTGACAGGACAGTAGACTGACAGGAAACAGGGAGAGGGATGGGGAGTGACACGCAGCAAAGTTGGTCTGTGGTGGCTGCTGTCACCCCATAGCACATAAATAAATACATACATGTACAGTAGTTTTATAAGTAACGACTTAAAGGTGGAGATGGGGAGTTTTAAAAAGGGTGGAGAGAGGATTTAAACATAAAAAAGGTTATTTTGTTGTTACATAGTTTAATTAACATGCAGGATTTTACAGTGTATGCATACTTCTACTGTATGTAGGTTACCTTTGTTAGATTGTTATTACTAGTCCAGGCAGAAATCTAACAGATACATGCATAACACATGTACTGCAACATCTGTGACAATTTAAACTGAATTTCAGTAAACTAAGTTGCGCTACAATAAGGACTTATGTTAGGTTATCATAGAGAATGGAAGCATTGCAGTCCATTCCATTTCCTATTGTCTGTGTTTGTAGTTGCACTGTTGCTAATCTGTCCTAGCAGGGAGGTTTAATCAGGGGCACAGGGCTTAGCATCAGAAAGACAAAGACATCATTATTGGTATGAATGTGTGCAAATTAAATAACTACATATTTATTTTTCAAGTTACCTCAGTTAATCAGTAACCGAACTACAGAGGTCAGTATTCATCAATACAAACTGCAAGAGCTAATCCCAAACAACTCTGTCGCATATGAAAGACAATTGGGCCCGATTCACTAAGCTGTTTAAGCCCATATTTTGAATGTACCTAAAAGGAACATCCCAAATAAGTCCTTTTACGGTATTCTTTATGTTGGAATTCCTTAGTATTCAATTCATAACAAATATACCAAATAGCAAGCAAAGAAAACATTTAATATCATTGCAGTTATAAAAACACTATACCGGTATGTACAGGATAGGGGAAACAAGGGGGTGGGACTAAGGTACACACATAAATGCACATGGGCAGAAAACAGGTACAGGCCGAAAACAACAATACTGTATTCTCATGAAAACCCTGAAAGACATGAAAGTTACAATATTGTCTTATAACACAATCTAAGTAAGGCCACTGCCATCTAAAGAAAACTCAGCTGCTCTTTGGCTATGACTTTCTGCTTTGCTCTAATCTGATTTGACTCCTGATTAAAATCCAGATGGATCCAAAACAGACGTGGATCAGAGAATACTCACTGGTATTTTGTGTCGGCTTTGCCAATCTTGTCCCGTTTCCCCTGTTCTCTTCATTCCTGTCCTCACCTCACCTCACCCACATAACCCCACCCACATAACCCCACCCCACCTCTCCTTTCCTCTAGGGGTGTAACGATACATTTTAATAGCGATTCGATACATATCACGATACATGGTTGACGATACGATACATGGACGATATTGGTTCCTTCATGGCGATACGATACGATTCGATTCAGTGATTTAAAATCGATATAGTAACTATTTAGAAAATACATTAAATCTGTGTGAAAGGTGTGTATAGTGCAGGTTTTTAAGGGAAACATGCATTATTATGGATATAAATAAGTAAACACAGTGATTTTCTGCCAAATACATGGACATTGTATATTGACAAACCTGCACCTTGACATGAACCCAGAGATTACACACATTTATCGATAGATATGGAAAGGAAAAGTAATTAAACCCCTCCTTTTAATTTTTTCTTCTTAAAAATACTTAATACAATGCACAAGTAGGTAGTATCGATACAATCGATTCTTTGCACTGCCGATTCGATACGATACAAAATAAAACGATACGATTCGATTTTAGCAGTTTTCATTTTGATATACTACAGGACTATACGATTTTTTAAGTTAAAAACGATATTTCGATATAGTTACTATATCGTTACACCTCTCCTCTCCTCTCCTCTCCTCTCCTCTCCTCTCCTCTCCTCTCCCCTCCCCTCCCCTCCTCTCCTCTCCTCTCCTCTCCTCTCTCTAGAGGAGAGTTGGTGTAATTTTAACAGCCTTATAAAGGTGGCAGGTTAGCAGGAGGAAGGTCCTCTCCTAATAGTAAATCTGTTATAGTGACGCTGAGAGGAGATGACATTTATGGGGTCAGCATGGTCTCATAAGACACGTTTGTAGCTTGTATGTCTAAAAGCACCGTTCAGGAGGGACCTATCAAATGTAACGGGGGGAAAGCAGTCAGCTAGACAAATTGACCAGCAGGCGATGAGACAAACAGTTGTTTAGTTTCAGAGTGACTGTCTCGTACAGATGGCCAGCCAGCCATGGTAGGCAGGCAGGCAGTTTGTTAGCCTGTGAGAACCATACTAGTCAGTCAGTCTGTCCGTCCGTCTGTCCGTCCGTCTGTCGGCAGCAGTGTCAGTGGCTCAGGAAGTAGAGTGGTTGATAAACCGGAAGGTTCCCAGTTAGATCCCGATCTCCCCCAGAGTTACTGTCAAAGTGTCCTTGAGCAAGACACTGATCCCCTATAACCCCTTGCATGGTTTCCTCCATCATCGGTGGATGCGTGTGTCAATGGGTGAATGTAATGCACAATCTTTGTGAAGCGCCTTGGATACAGGCGCTGTATAAAAGCACAATTTAACATTATAAATGCACCATTTATCTGTCTGTCTGTCTGTCTGTCTGTCTGTCTGTCTGTCTGTCTGTCTGTCTGTCTGTCAACAAAATAATTTGCTTGCCAGTGATCAAGTGAGTCAGTCATTCAGTCATTCAAACAGACGGACAGACAGACAGACAGACAGACAGACAGACAGACAGACAGACAGACAGACAGACAGACAGACAGACAGACAGACAGACAGACAGACAGACAGACAGTGCAGTAAGAATGGTTGACCCTTGAGAGGGGGGGTTAACCACTTAATCCCTATACATGGTAAATGGTGCATTTATCCAAGGTGCTTTACAGAGATTGTGCATTACACACACACACACACACACACACACACACACACACACACACACACACACACACACACACACACATTCATAATACACCGATGGCGGAGGAACCCATGCAAGGCACCAACCGGCTCATTGGGAGCAACTAGGGGTTCAGAGTCTTGCTCAAGGAATCTTCGACACTAACTCTGGGGGAGCCCGGGATCGAACTGGGAACCCTTTGTGTTCTAAGACGGCCACTCTACCCCTGAGCCACAGATGACTGGAGTCTAACTAGATCAAACCAAACCGAATCTCTTTTGGCAAAAGTTGTCCAAGTTGCAATCAAATGTTAGCCCCAGAATAGTAATGTTCGGTTTCATGTGGTTAAGATACGTCGCTGAGAGACTCAGTCAGATTTCCCTGGTGGGGGTTCTGAATGCCTGGTCTCCCATGTATAATTTTGAATTGACCTTGGCCATCACTCTGCTTCCAGCAAAGTCTGCACTCACGAGGGTTCAGTTGTAAACCAAACTGCACTTCGAGACAAAGCTCTTAAATGTGATCAAATAAAAAGTGTTCGTTTTATATTTTACCTTCAATTCTACC
>NC_137823.1:51741962-51746962 GCF_963921795.1 Nannobrachium achirus
CGCAAACACACACACAAAAAACCTGATGTTATGTGGTGAATGGCACCCTAAGGAATAGTTATTAACCACATGAACCCTAGTGTCCCTTTTCTTGTCATAATAATAGGCAAACCTTTGGAAAAGATTGCCAGTCCACAAGCCCAAAACATCTTGCGTGTGTTTGTTATTTTCATAAAAAGTATTTCCTTTTCTTTTCAAAAAATACTGAAATGTCATTACGATCATTACAATGCGATGCCAGAGTACGGTCTAGCCAACACCGACTGGCCATGGGGACTCCTGAATCGCTGCCCTCCACACTCTGTATAGCATAGCATCAGGGTCTTGAGCTCCACAGTGTTGTTTGCTAAGCTGACTTCTAAATCTGCTTTTTTATCCATCCAATCCAAAATTAGTGTAGCACAGAAACAGTGCACAATTAATCCGTTCTTAAGGTACAGTATCTGCAGAAGTCCACCAGTCGAATTCTTACTGTTCCATGACTCATTTGTATTTGTATTTTGTGAGGGATTTCAATTGAATAGCTATAAATAGGCGGTCTGGTCTGGCTATGAGGTCCAAAACTGCGGCCCCCAAGGAGTCCACGTCCGCACGATGCAGCGATCTAAAGCCACTAAACTAAACGCCTGCCAGCCAATCTGTTTCAGTGTCCCCTGACCCCTTGCCAGCTTACTGCAGAGTGGATTTAGAAAGCATCTATCTGATGATGGCTATCTCATCACTGCATTATGTTGCAGGAACTTCTCTTTTTAAGAAAGGCAGTCCACATTTTTCCTTTGCTGTGGGAAGCAGAAATTGAGACGGCGTAGGTGAGACAGTAGGAAAATTGACAGGGACACCACGGAATACGCTATATGACTGTGTCACGGAAATTTGCAGATTTACAAGCCCCCACAACATGTCGCGGATGCGAAACATGATCTTGTAAATCTGCTATTTTAACGCGCGATACTGTCGGATGAGGAAGTATAAATGGCCTTGGACACAGACAGTAGGAAAACTGAGACACAGGAGAGAAGGTTCTGGTGGAATGTGATCCCGCTCGTGGTACATGTGGTTCCATTGGCCAGCAGCTTAACCACTATAGCCGCCAACAAACACAGGCTTCTTTTTTCCTTCATAAAAGATTCCTCCCACTGCAGGCTCCTATTATAACCACAGCTTCTTAAATATTATGCAACTGAGCCAAATCAATTAATTTGGTAGAATTTAATTAATCCTAGTCAATCTCAGCCCTTGGTTTGTCTGTTTGCATGCTGTTTTCTTTCCCAGTAATAGACTTAAAGGCCATAGAGCATCGCAGTGGGCATGGTTTACTGGTCCCACAAAAAATATCCTGTTCATTTTCCTCATAGACTTTCATGAAAATATGTATAACAATTATGTTAAGCCTAGAACCAAGCCATCCAGGATTGCAGTGAATCATGACCATAAAACCTTTGTTTCTATGAAAAGAACAGTTAGAAAATCGCTAACAAAGGGTAGTTATTACTGTAAATGTACTATATCAAATAATTTAATATTAAAATATGTTTTCACATATAGGATCAAAGGTTTTATGGTCATGATTCACTGCAATCCTGGATGGCTTGGTTATAGGCTTAACATAATTGTTATAAATATGTTTGTAAAAGTCTATGGGGAAAATGAATGGGAGATTTTTTTGTGAGACCAGTAAACCACTTCCGCTGCGATGCTCTATAACCCTTCCAAATGCATGCTTGCTTACGCACACTTAATATGATAATATTAGTGCTGACCATTTTCTAATTGATATGAAAGAAAGAGAAAGTAATTGATTTCTGAGCGGTGCTCCTAGAAGGAGCTAAGCTCCAACATCTGGCTTTGTGCGGGACGTGAAGCGTGGCCTACATCTGGCCTACATCTTGACACAAAGCGCTCAAAGTTTGTTGTACGCACAGGGTCACATTGGCTTCGTTAATGAAATCAACTCATAAATAGCACCGCTCACTTCACACCAGGTGTGATTTTTCTACTGCAGTATGAAAAGCATACTTTATAAGATCAGATGATTTAACAATAGTGGTGAATATCACCATCATCATCATAATCTGCAAAATCATGCATACTTTTAGTTTTTTTGTGCCATTTTGTATGCTTTATGATAAGAGAATGTAGTAGCTGGTTGAGCCACCAGGCACCACAGATTATAGTTTCTGCGCTCCCCTGTGAAGTGTGCACCCGTAGGATGACCATGTGTTTGCTGCGCTGGGTAACAAATACAATCATCAATGATCAATGCAGCAGCCAGAGTTCCGCCTGGATCGAGGCAGTTCACAGTTAGTTGACAGTGACACAGTTCAGCGCACAGTGATGCTTTAGCTTGCTCTCATTGTTCAGGTACTGCTGCATCTGCCCTTGGGCTAATATCAGTTCACCTTAGCCAGGCTGGCCACCATGTAATCTCACTTATAAAGGCACTCTGGAGCTAACAACCCGACAGCAGCTGCTAATAGCAATAAGTGGATTGTAAAATAATACAAAGTGGATGCCAGACTGGCAACATTGAGACTCAATCACTGTACAATAAAACACTCAGAGACGAAGCATGCATAACAGAGACGATAACGGAGACTGAGGAGAAGAGAGAACAGAGAGGTGGAGGGGAGGATGAACGGAGAGATGCAAGATGAAGGTGTGTGTGTGTGTGTGTGTGTGTGTGTGTGTGTGTGTGTGTGTGTGTGTGTGTGTGTGCGTGCGTGCGTGCGTGCGTGCGTGCGTGCGTGCGTGCGTGCGTGCGTGCGTGCGTGCGTGCGTGCGTGCGTGCGTGTGTGTGTGTGTGTACTCGCGCTCGTGTGCGCGTGAGCGCATGTACCGTATGTGTGCGTGCACATGTGCATGGGCATACTGCCTGACAGTGCCAGATGTTCACATCTAGTCAGTCTCCCGCTAAGCCTCTCTTCTCAGCTCATCCTGCTAAATGCTATTGTACAACTCACAATAAGACCTCTCTACTGTATCTCTCTCTCTTTCTCTCTCTGTCTCTCGCTCTGAATCTCTCTGGACTTTCTTTCTTTTGTTTAGTATTTCTGGGTCTGTCTCATTCCTCTGAACACATTTGTGTTTGTGCACAATAAGATCATCCGGTGCCCTTTACTCCCCTGTGTCTGCCTCAGAACCTGCCTAATCATGGCTTTGTTTAGCAGACAATGCAGCAGCTGCATGTTGGTGGGACGGTAGCCTGAGAGTGCGTTTGCCGTGCCCATAGTTTGCGGGTGGGGGGGATTCAGGGTAGTGGTGCTTGTCAAGGTCAAGGGCCCCCAGTTTGATATTGCTGAAGAAACCTTGTATCTCCATATTTAAACATTGTTTTGTTCTTTCATAAAACAATGCCTTACTTTGTTGTACTTCGTAGAGTATTATTTTGAAAGTGAACATGGTTAAGTGTGTGTTGGGGCTTTATAAATATCAAACCATTGAACAGTACTAAATAATAACTACAGATCCATTGGAACATAGGTGTCCCAGCGCAGCTGACGGCTAGTCATTGCATTTTTTCTAATTTTCATTTTTTCATTTCATTTGAAAGCTGGGGATCATAGCTACAAAATGATATATTGGTTGTGGAGATTGACCCAACCGTTTTGAAGATATGGCTTATAGAATGATGCCATGCTGAAATACTACTTTTGAGATATTCAAGTTCTAAATAAATGTCTAACCTGCAAATGACCTGACGATCTCTCACATTAATTAAAAAAAGTCTTATTTACATGCAGAGTTAAGCTCTGGCGTTTAAGTGAAATGTAGCCTAGATATTTTGAGATGCATTTGTGGCTTTTTTCATTTTAGAAAAAAAAAAAAAAAAAGTCATATTAGCAGTAGTGAAAAACCCTGCCTTCCGAAATGACTGCCCCTCAGTCACGCTGAGTCACATTAGTTATTTTTTCCCATTTCCTGAAAAATGGACATGCAAGATTTTCACCTGACAGCGACAATAATGCATTATAGGCCATAATATAAGGACTCCCTTTTGATGAAAGATTTTACTCTGGGACCTGAATCTGCACTGTAATATCGTCTGTTAATTAATTTAACAGACCCGTAAGGGTCCTTTTGGTTACTAAATATCAATCATTTAGCAGGGAACCTCCTGGAACAGAACTGCCACAAAGACCCTTAGGGTTTCCCAGTCCCCACGAACCAGCAGTGAGGGACCTTCAAATGACTAATCTCTTCTCTCTCTGTGTGTGTGTGTGTGTGTGTGTGTGTGTGTGTGTGTGTGTGTGTGTGTGTGTGTGTGTGTGTGTGTGTGTGTGTTCGTGTGTCCATCCGTCTGTTACCAGCTAATCTCCGGCGCCATTGGCCAAACTGTGTACACACACTCTCTGGATGCCAATTCAGAATCTCTGCCCCACATATTTCACATGGGCCTGTTCTAGCGCCACCATCAGGCCGATATTTGCAAAACACATTTTCGGACAGTACTCTTACAGATTGTGTCCAAAAATCACGCACATCGGTAGACAGTATCTCTACAGTCATGTAATCAACATGAATCTGTTCGATTTACCATATTCCATCCTGATTGGCTAAGATTGGCTTCCACAGTTTGCAGGATTGCTCCATTTTTAACAAAATGCCTCAAATCATGAACACAGCATGCAATTTTGATGAAATTGTGCACGCACATTCCCACTAGGCCGAACAAGAAATGTCACTTAAAAAAATCATGGTGGTGCTATAACATGCCGATTCGTATTTTTACCTATAACTCCACCGATCAGTGTAAAACTATGTATGCGCATTCCCTAGAGGCCAAGGAAAAACCTTTGTCCTGCATTTTTCACATCTGCCTTTAAAGGACAACTCCGCCCTAAATCACTTCTAGGCTCTTTTTCTTACTTATATTGATCCAAAAAGACTGTCCATGGGGTCTATTAGGCACAAATGCTCCTGTTATCCAGTTTCCCCAGCAGAACGCAGCAGCTGTCATGGCATAGAGTGGAGTCTATAAGCCTATCACTTTTACACTATTT
>NC_137823.1:51749462-51971962 GCF_963921795.1 Nannobrachium achirus
TAAATGCCTATTTTCTTATCCATGTTATAACTGTGGTAAATTTGAGCTCTCATTCAGAGGGATGTATGATCTTTAGAGTACGTCTGACTCTGTGCTGCCAAGTACATTGTTCTGGAGCGTCACAGGAGCAGAGCCACACCGCCAAATACAATGCCATGTCATCAGGGGCGTCACACCAAATTCTGGGCCCTGGTTACAAGGATTCACTGCGGGCCCCCCATGAATGTTAACTATTGAAAAATAGCAGATATACAAGCTCACAGCGCGGCACCGAGTGCCGCGCTGCGAGCTTGTATATCTGCTATTTTTAAAAATCGTGAAAATGTGAGCAAGAAACCTATGTCAAGGACCCCCAAGATCATATGTATTTGGCCACGGACCCCGATCTCAAAATATTTCGTTCCAGGGACCCCCAGAAGCAAAATTTGAGTTAGAAATGTTCGCTTAAAGAAATACATATATTCAAAGATTTTCACACAATTTCACAACTTGAGTGCCGCGCTGCGAGCTTGTAGATCTGCTATTTTTCAATAGATAAAGTTATAAGGGCCCCTCCACCTTGGGCCCCAGTAACTCAGTCCCACTTTCCTACCCCTTGTGACGCCCCTGTATGTCATTGCAATACATGGTTTTCATTTTAACAATGAAATGTGTCTGACTGAAACACAGGAATAATGGTCCATGGTCCTTATTGAAAACTCTCACATGAAAACGATTGCATGTGACTGTAAAGATCGAAGGGAAAAGAGAGTGATGGAAGAGACCGTACTGCATGTGTATCTGCAAACAAGAGGAATAAAGAGTCCAGATGAAAGGATTATAATCTGAATATGCAATCCAAACAGTGAGAGATAGTTAGTCTGGTAGGAGGCTATAGGGCCCACGCACCCGAAAGATATATTTTTCTAACCTACCTTTTTAGAATCCTTAAGGTGTCTAGTTAATGAATTTTGATGTTCCCAGAGCCAATTTGTGTCCGATATATGTTTTTTTAACCATATGTTGTGTCCGTCCTGGATTTTCGGCTGTGAAAAATACAAACTTTAAATCAACATAGCTCGTGAACTATACATCCGACAGAAACCATTCACCCCATTTTATGTACGTTTTTGCAAGATGAATTGATTGATATGAAGATTTGCCAGGGTTCCATCATGTTTAGTGCATTAAAACCCACATAAACAGAAAAAAAGTTAAAATTCGCCTAAAATGGATCACAACAACTCCTCCCCCATGCACCCTATTGATATATTTTTTCAAACATTTGCATTTTTACAATCTTCAAGATGTGTAGTAAACAAATGTTGATGTTCCCCACTTGAAATATTGACACACGTATGTTTCTTCTGGCATAGTGTTTGCTATAGTGAATTTTCGAAAATGCAAAAAAAGAGAATGTAAAATCTACATAAGGTCTTAACTATACATTATTCTGAGACAAATGTCCAATTTGTCTGTTTCATTTTGGCATGAGGCATTGAGGGAGATGGCTAGTGACATAATATGTACATTTATGGATCATCAATACTCAAATAAATGCTAAAATGCAGGCAATTCAATGGGCAGAATGGTGCCAGAGGACATTTACCAATACCAATGAAGTTTATTTTATTTATTTATTTTCAAATTGTTAATATGAATGCTTTAGGTGCTTTAGAGCCAGGGTTTAATTTTGCCTACAGTAACCCTAACCCTAACCCAAATATACATGACGTCTTAATTAAATGATATGCATAGACAAATTACCCTATTTGGTTATATTTTGGCATGACATGTCATGCCAAAATACCATTTCATGCCAAGATTTGATTCTAGACATTCCAATGGAACCAACCTTGTCATGCCACCTTGTCGGGCAGGGGGGTATAATGCCTAATGATTCAAAGATGGACAACATTTTGGCAAGGGATTAGATTAGATTAGATATCTTTATTATCCACAAGGGAAATTTGTTTTGCTCGGGTCAGTGCATATCAAGACAATACATAAATATACAATACAATAAAACACCCAGCAAAGTACTTCAGTTCTATAAAAAGTATAAAATAATTCTAAATATTAAAAGGTATTTAAAAGAAAGCAAAGTGTGTGTGTGTGTGTGTGTGTGTGTGTGTGTGTGTGTGTGTGTGTGTGTGTGTGTGTGTGTGTGTGTGTGTGTGTGCACGAGTGCGTGCGTCCATGTCTGGTTCATCCGGGCACCTGTGTGTGTGTATTCTGGTCCAGTTGAGGTGAATCAGGTGTTGGGGGGGTTGTGTTTATTGAGGAGCCTAATGGCAGAGGGGATGAAACTGGCACTGGCCTTTGCCCTCTTGAGTGTAGAGGCGGCCTTTGCCCTCTCCTACCAGAGGGCAGGATCTTGAAGCAGGTGCTGAGATTATGAGTTGGGTCTCTTGCGATCTTTGCTGCTTTTTTCACTGTCCTCTGGTCATAGAGATGCTGAAGGGCAGAGCACTGCATCCCACATAGCTTAGACCTCACTGAGGTTGGCCTCTGAGAGACCCCCGTACCAGGCCAGGAAGGAGAAGGTAAGGAGGCTCTCTATATGGCAGATGTAAAAGCTGCGAAGGATGGGGGGGGGGGGGGGGGCAACATCCATATATCTCAGCCTCCGTAGGAGGTAGGTCCGCTGCTGACACTTTGCAAAGATGGCCTGTGTGCTGTCATTAAAAGTCAACCCACTGTCAATAGTGGTCCCAGCTGGAGGTAGTGCTCACACCACTGGTGGAGCTTCTCTGCTTCCTCTTCAAAGTGAGCAGGGCAGTTTGAGGTGTCCACCAGAGCAGTATCGTCCTCAAACTTCACAGCCATGCTCACACGGTCTGAGCCCCTCAGGTTGTTGGTATAGAGGGAGAACAGGACTGGGGAAATCACTGTCCCCTGGGGGGCACCAGTAGATGTAATCAGGACAGAAGACGAGGAGTTGTTGACCTTAACAAACTGCTCCCTTTTAAGGAGGAAGTCCATTATCCAGAGGATCATGTGAGGATCCACCTGGAGATAAATGGCCATCACCAATTTTCAAATGGACCCTTGAGCTTTCACCTTGATTTATGTGAATGTAAATGCGTGAAAGCCTCCCCCTGTACAGACATGCCAAATTTAGGACAATCTCATGCAGTGTTGGGTAAGAACCATGTAGCTTTTTTTACTGTCTGTATAGGGGCAGCATAGCTGAATGGTTAGGGAGCCCGCCTGGGGAACCAGAGCCCCTGGTTGACCCAGGTTAGATTCCAGGCAAGGGTTCCAATGTCCATGTGTGTGGAGGAAAATAGGTATCTATCAATCTGCATCTCAACTCAACACAATTAAAAGCACATTTCTAAAGCACGTTAACATGACCAGGTCATCCAAAGTGCTGTACTGTACAGATGCATTACAGTGTTCTATAGATGTAGTACAGTGGTCTGAAGATGCCTTAGAGTGATCAACAGAACACAACAGTGGCCCACATATATGCACTAGAATGGTCTACAGATCACAACAGTGGTCTACAGATGTACTACAGTGGTCTATATATGTCGTACAGTGGCCTACATATACACTATAGTGTCTGCAGATGCAATACAGTGCTCTACAGATGTACTAGAATGGTCTACAGGTGGACAACAGTGGTCTACAGATGTTGTACAGTGGTCAACAGATGCACTACTGTGGTCTATGCAGGACAGCCCAGGCTCTGCAACAGCTTGCCCCTATACATCAAGAGCTGCCCAGTCGACTGATATTTCATGACTTTATTAAAGACTTGCCTGGTCTTTAGCTGAGACTGGCAGTCCATGATTTTCCTTTACTGATGCTAATGTTTAGCTTTTGTTTATTTTGGTATTCATTGGTATTTTATTGTAAATGTCTTTATATATTGCATTGTTATGTTGTTTTCTATTTTAACTAGGGATGTTAATCGACGCATTATTGGCGAGTCGACGCGTCGTGGCCGAAAATCGACGCGTCGATCGACTTTTTTCACTTTTTTTTTTTTTTTTTTATTATTATTTTTTTGCGCTAAGCAGCTTCTGAGAACACAGCGGCGAATTACTTTAAGCAAAACTACTTATGCAGCTGCACCCATCATGTTTAGAACTTGCATCAAAGCCCTAATAATAAATGAGACTTTATTTTGTAAACATGTGTTTATTAAACACGGAACAGTTAAGCCATAGGCTACAGCAGGCTATCAATCAAAGCCGACATTTGACAAATAGAACAGTGTCAGACTCCAGAGTACCTTCAACAATATGTTGCAAATATGGCCTGGATACATACAATTAAACATGTAGGCCTATTATAAAACGAATGAAACGTGTACAATTAGACATGTAGGCCTATTATAAAACGTAGCTACACTTGCCGGCGGTGCCGCCGTTCCAAAATAAATGGACACGTAGATAGCATCCAAATTCTATAGGCCTAATGGGCCTAATTATCATTAACATGACGCTATATATTGCGAGGCCAAAACATCACTTGGACATTATTAGCCATTTAGCCCTAAATACTGACATAACAATCAAATAGACCTATAGCAGACTTCAAGGTTCAGAAAATAATGATTATCAAATAAATCGTTAGACCAACAAGCACTGCACAACAAAATAAAATAAAATAAATTAAATTAAATTAACTCAACTCTGACGGACAGCCCAAGGCTGCGCTGCAAGGCCAACAGCCCTTAAACAAATGACTTGTTCTTGTTCAAAAACAAAAGCATGTCCACATGTTCGGGGGTAAGGCGAGTGCGAAGTCTATTAACAATCAATCCCGCAGCAGAGAAAACTCTCTCTGCTGGCACAGATGTTGCGGGGATGCATAGGTAGCCTTTTGCCAAGCGTGAGAGATTCTTGTACCTGTCCTGGTGAAGTTCCCACCACGCAGCTGGGTCAGATGCAGGCGAGATGACTTCTTCACGCAGGTAGCGCTCCATTTCGCCCTGAATGGTTAAAGGCTCCTCGGCGAAATAATCACCCCCGAAGAAGTCAATCATTGCATCCGCACGTTTCGCTCGTTTTTCGGGTTGCGCTGGCTGAGCGATCACCGCATCCTCCTCGTCCTCGTCGGGCTCGTCCACCGTTTCAGCATCAAACTCGGTCTCCAAGGCAGGGAGAGCTGACAGCAGAGCAGTAACCTTTTCCTGTACAGCTTCTCTCATGTCGTCGGTGGAGACTTTAAGATGCTTGTGCCGTGGATCCAAAAATGAAGCGATAATAGCCGCCTTCTTTACCACCTCCTCGGCCTTGTCAAGCTTCATGCGAGTGCTGAGAGACTCCGACACCTTTCTCTTGAACTCCGCCACTTTCGTAGACTCTCCATCTGCCAGCTGTAGATCCCTGTTTGATTAAATTAAATACTTTATTAACAGTTTGCAAAAAAACACGGTGGCACAGATACATAATATACACAATAATGGTAACAGGGTTTTAGTAGCCTATGATTATTATTATTATTATATATTTCTTTACCTTGAGAGCAGCGTGTTGGTGATTGGATAGACCGTTGAGATCGACACCTCTTTTTCCCCGCACACTGCTGTTGTGGCGTACTTTAGCTGATGTAGGACGGGCAACAACTCCTCCATAATGTGCCAGTTTCCATCCGCAAGCTCCAGGGTACGGGCATCTGTGAGTTTAGTGACATCACGGTCCGATAGTACTGCAGCCACGGCCCATCGCTGCTCCAGCAGGCGCTCGAACATGTCGTAGATGGAATTCCACCTAGTTTTGACGTGTTGGATGAGTTTGTGCTGGGGGAGATTTTGGTCACGCTGCTTTCTCTTCAGCGCCTCTGTCGCCACTGTGCTGTGATGAAAATGGGTAACAAGGCGAGCTGCGGCCCCGACAGCCCTGTCGATTGCTACCACTTTGAAGCCATCATTGATGGCGAGCTGGAGTGTGTGCGCAAAGCACCGATGCGACTCCCACCCCAGGTACTGCGCGTTTGCCAACACGATATTAGTCGCGTTGTCGTGGACGCAGACATCCACTTTGTCAGCTATGCCCCATCTCTCAGCTGCAACCCGCAGGACGTTGGCCAGGTTTTCTGCTGTATGCCTCTCTGGCATCGCTTGTGTCTGTAGGATGACACTCTTCAATTCCCAGCCGTCAAAGTAGTGAGCTGTTATAGTCACATAGGACTCTGTCGTCAACCCAGTCCACGCGTCAGTGGTGAGAGACACTTTCTCGGCTTTCGACAGCTCGTCAGTTAGTTTAGCGGCGGCCTCAGTGTACATGTCCTCCAATCGTGTTGTCATCGTTTGGCGACAAGGCAGGACATACTCTGGCTCGAGAAATGCGATCAGATCTTTGAAGCCTTGCCCCTCCACAACAGAAATTGGCATGATATCTCCCGTTATCATCTTGGCAATCAACGCTGTGATTTTTTCAGCCCGCAGGTTATCACAATGACGGTTGCCCACGGCGAAGTTGTCCATGCGGGTTTGATTTGATGGTCGCTGCTGAGACTGTGGATGTTTACCTTTTATGTGATTTGACATCGTCGTTGTTGAAGAGTGATATGCATACTTTTTGTTGCAAATTGTGCATCTCACAGTGTGGTCGTCAATCTTAACAAAGTGATCCCAAACGCTACTAGTCCTCTGTGCAGATGCCATGTTTTACCGCCATCCAGCTTCCACCACAAGCAGGAAATAAACACAACAGCAGCGCACCGTGCACACGACCCTACTAGAGCATAGAGCAGCACAGAGATGGACTAGCTCAGCAGACCCACTCGTACAGTAACGCCTGTAAAATGAGTTGGAAAACATTTGACCAAAGATGTAAGCCATTAAAAAAAAATACAAAAACATTAATAAAAATAATAATAATAAAAAAAAAACGATCGACTCACGACTCGCATTTTCTGAGTCGCGGTGAACGTGAGTCGATCGACGCGTCGATTTTCGATTTTTTTTCACATCCCTAATTTTAACTGTACAACACTTTGGGTGACCTGGTCATGTTAAATGTGCTTTAGAAATGTGCTTTTACCGGTAATTGTGTTGAGTCGAGATGCAGTGGTCTAGATAGACAGACAGACAGACAGACAGACAGACAGACAGACAGACAGAGGAACCCTTGCCTAGAGAATCAAACCTGGGTCAACCAGGGGCTTTGGTTCTCCAGGCGGGCTCCCTAACCATTCAGCTATGCCGCCCCTATAAAGACAGTAATAAAAACTAAATGGTTCTTGAGATTGTCCTAAATTTGGCATGTCTGTACAGGGGAGGCTTTCACGCATTTGAATCATTAGGCGTTTACCCCCCTGCCCGACAAGGTAGCATGACAAGGTTGGTTCCATTGGAAACTTGAGGTTGTCTAGAATAAAATCTTGGCATGAAATGGTATTTTGGCATGACATGTCATGTCAAAATAAAACAAAATAGGATCATTTGTCTATGCATATAATTTAATGAAGACGTCATGTATATTTGAAATTGTTTGCAGATATCCAAAACTGTAGGCAAAATTAAAACCTGGGACTATGTTTTGAATTTGGATGGGATGTGTGTATCAAGCACCCAAAGCAATCAACTATCTATAAATGCGAGAAGTCTCTGCGTGTGTGTCTGTCTGTCTGTCTGTAATCCGCGTATCTCGAGAACCGTTCGTCCCACCGGCTTCAGATTCGGCACGCGCGTCCCCCGCCGCGGCACGGAGTGCAGTGCCAGGCCTCGACCCGACCCGACTCGCGGTTTTCCGAAACGGCGCGAAACGTTCGGAATCTCCTTATGCGGAGCTGATTGTTGACATCAGGCTGTTCCGGAGGAAATCGGCGCAAGCGCTGATTCATTGTGACATCACTTCATAAAAGGCTCTGACATCACGTACGCCACATGAGTCAACAAAAAATGGACGCATATAGACGTGTTCTGATGTTCATATATGGGCTTAAATGGACACAGGCAAACATATGGCCTGTGTCCATTATACACACACAAACAGGTGTCTGCAACACAGTCGGAGGCACAGACAGATACAGAGATCTCCATAATGGGGAATAAAGGACCATATATGGCATTATATGGGCAT
The DNA here is from genome assembly GCF_963921795.1 of Nannobrachium achirus. Taxonomy (NCBI): domain Eukaryota; kingdom Metazoa; phylum Chordata; class Actinopteri; order Myctophiformes; family Myctophidae; genus Nannobrachium; species Nannobrachium achirus. The sequence continues at coordinate 51,757,487 of NC_137823.1, forward strand.
AAAATGGACGCTTAGAGACAGATAACTCCATATATGGGCATAAATGGACACAGGCAAACAGATGGTCAAAACGGGGCTGATTGTTGACATAATCACGTACGCAAACGGAGGCACAGACAGATACAGAGATCTCCATAATGGGGAATAAAGGGACACAGACAAACAGATATAGAGAGATCCATATATGGCATTATATGGGCATAAAATGGACGCTTAGAGACAGATAACTCCATATATGGGCATAAATGGACACAGGAATAAAGGGACACAGACAAACAGATATAGAGATATCCATATAAGGCATTATATGGGCATAAAATGGACGATTAGAGACAGATAACTCCATATATGGGCATAAATGGACACAGGCAAACAGATGGTCAAAACGGGGCTGATTGTTGACATAATCACGTATGCAAACATATGGCCTGTGTCCATTTATGACAACAGGTATAATGGGGTTTGAATTAAAGGGGGAACCGGCACTGTGTCTGCAACACAGTCGGAGGCACAGACAGATACAGAGATCTCCATAAAGGGACACAGACAAACAGATATAGAGATATCCATATATGGGCATAAAATGGATGCAGACAGACAGATACAGAGATCTCCATATATGGGCATAAAATGGATGCAGACAGACAGATACAGAGATCTCCATATATGGGCATAAAATGGACGCTTAGAGACAGAATGGGCATAAGCAGCTTGGCGCTGTGCTTGCATGTCCGGTGTCTCCTCCAGGCGTGCACGTTTGGTTTGTGCGTTATCTGCAGCTTGGCGCTGTGCTTGCATGTCCGGCGTCTCCTCCAGATATAGAGATCTCCATAATGGGCATAAAGGGACACAGACAAACCGATACAGAGATCTCCATATATGGGCATAAAATGGATGCAGACAGAAAGATACAGATATCTCCATATATGAGCATAAATGGACACAGGCAAACAGATGGTCAATACAGGCCCTACAGAGATCTCCATATATGGGCATAAAATGGACACACACACAGACAGATAACTCCATATATGGGCATAAATGGACACAGGCAAATAGATGGTCAAAACGGGTCCTACAGAGATCTACAGTATGGGCATAAAATGGACGTAGACAGACAGATATCTCCATATATGGGCATAAATGGACACACGCAAACAGATGGTCAAAACAGATCCTATGACAACAGGTATAATGGGGTTTGCATTAAAGGGCGGGCATTCATTCCCTATTTACATTGTTCCCGAGTTGGCCAGGGCGCCGACTAGACGCTCGGCGGCCGAGCTTCTAGTATTAACAATTTGAATAAAATAAAATAAAAAATAAACTTCATTTGTATTGGTAAATGTCCTCTGGCCCCATTCTGCCTATTGAATTGCCTGCATTTTAGCATTTATTTGAGTATTGATGATCCATAAATATACATATTATGTCACCAATCATCTCCCTCAATGCCTCATGCCAAAATGAAACAGACAAATTGGACATTTGTCTCAGAATAATGTATAGTTAAGACCTTATGTAGATTTTACATTCTCTTTTTTGCATTTTCGAAAATTCACTATAGCAAACACTATGCCAGAATAAACATACATGTGTCAATATTTCAAGTGGGGAACATCAACATTTGTTTACTACACATCTTGAAGATTGTAAAAATGCAAATGTTTGAAAAAATATATCAATAGGGTGCATGGGGGAGGAGTTGTTGTGATCCATTTTAGGCGAATTTTAACTTTTTTTCTGTTTATTTGGGTTTTAATGCACTAAACATGATGGAACCATGGCAAATCTTCATATCAATCAATTCATCTCGCAAAAACGAACATAAAATGGGGTGAATGGTTTCTGTCGGATGTATAGTTCACAAGCTATGTTGATTTAAAGTTTGTATTTTTCACAGCGAAAATCCAGGACGGACACAACATATGGTTAAAAAAAACATATATCGGACACGAATTGGCTCTGGGAACATCAAAATTCATTAACCAGACACTTTAAGGATTCTAAAAAGGTAGGTTAGAAAAATATATCTTTCGGGTGCGTGGGCCCTATAGCCTCCTACCAGACTAAGTGACATGTTAAACTACAATCATGTTATTTGTCCAGCTTGAGGCTTTGTCTCATTGTGATGCTAGAGCTGGTCTGCATTACTACAGTAGTCAAGAGGCATTGTTTATGTTTTAACAACATTTTGCTTATGAGCTATGGACCACAGAAGAGCAAATCCTTTAGGCCTAAAACGTATTACTTAGCTTCTGTAGCAGTTAGAAAAAAATTTCCAAAACTAATTTGATAGCTTACAACTTTGGCTTTCATAGAAAAGAATCAGAAAAACTTTAAAAAAAAAATTCAAAAATGTCTGTACTACATACTGTACATACTGTAATACACAAAAATGTGTTCCAGGCCTAGGGGGTAATTCACTTTAATGTGTGCCCGCCCAGAATGGGTTAAATCTGTTGTTGCAACTACATGGTAAAGACTGACTCATGCCTCCAGTCTTCTCTCAAAATAAATACTGTATTGTATATATTTTTTTAGGTTTTCCATGACAGCGGGTCGGGTCAAGTCGAGCTGTGAAAATAGGAACATGTTTTTGCAATCAGAGAAATACATTGGAGGAGAAATTGAAGAGAAGAAGGAAGTGGCTCAAGCGAGAAAGGTGCTTGTAAGTTAGACATCATCACACCCCTGTGGCACGCTGTCGAATGGGCCTTTTACACAGACATCTCTGTGAGTACCTACACTGTCGTCTCAAAGGCGGCACAATTCCCCCCTCAACCAATCGTTCCATGTACGTATTTTTTAACAGAACAGTGAGGCAGAGTTTTTATGTACTTTGCCGATGAAACGCAACCACACTGTTGAATTACCAACTACTTCCAACTACTATTTTAAAAATCCAGTAAATGATAATACGACTTTGTTAACCATCTGTGCGAGGTCGCGCAGGACGGACTGACGTCTGACATCATAGACCACAAGAGACTCACACTATATGTCCATATATGGGCATTCCAATCTATGGGCTTAATATTGATGACATCAGAGATCTCCATACATGGGCATACAAGGGACAAGGACAGAATATGATGTCACAACAATGTGATGTCATAGGACAGCTATAGACATTATGGAGATTAGGGATCTCCATACTGTATTATGTGCATACTGTACAATGGGGATACAAGGGACAAGGACAGAATGTGATGTCACAATGTGATGTCACAACGATGTAATGTCACAACAGGTCCGCAGCTATAGACATTGAGGCGTTACTCACGTACGGACAAGATAGCCCCGTCCCCCCACCCTGAATATAGGGCTTGTGTGGTTAACCACAACATCATGTCTTGGAATTTGATTCAAGGCACTAGCACTGTATAAATGTGTCTTCTCTTCAGAGATCATAGGCTACCACATCAGACACGCGCTCACTGGACCACCTAATCACATGTTTCGTCATGTATCAAATAGCAAGTCTGTACTCTCGCAATAGTTTCAGCTTCACAACCATTTTGTGTCCTTTTCCGGTTGTTTGGGTGTTTGAAAGTGACAGGCAGGGAGGGAGTTAAATAGAATAGACCTGCACTGGAGGTTGTAAGATTTAATTTGAGAAGACTACTGGCTGTACAGGAGTCCGGTCCACAACCTTTTCATTGCTTATTAACGTCAAACAGGCAGGAAAGGATAAGGCGTTGAGGTTTGGGTTTGGGTGATTTTGGGGTATAGAGAGTAGGGGAGAATGAGTCAAAGTGCAGATGTGAGGCTGTCAAGTCCATTTAAATAAACAGAGACCCAACAATTCCCCCATGAGTTAGCGCTTGTAGTAGTAAACCGAGAACATTTTCACGGTGTGGCTTTTAACGCTTTTAGGAGTATTGACATGCTATTAACACTGAAGCACCTTTGTTAATGAGACACAGTCTTGATTAGACACCTCGTAAGTACACACATGGGGCAAATTTGAGGCAGAGTGTAATGTAGTTGAACTTTGAGTACGGAATACATTACGCCCGATGATACGAAACAGCAAATTTGACGTAATTGTTTCACTGAGTCAAAATACTTTGGCGAAAACATAGACTGGTATTTTTTCCCACAGTATATCAATGACCTCACATTCTGAGCAATGGGATTTGATCTAAAATTGTTTCTAAAAAGTTTCCCTTTTAGCTCTATGCAGTCATGCTTCAGAAATATCTCACACTCATTTCATTCATAAAAGAAGGCTTTACTGCATTACAGTGGAACGGGTGATAAATCCAAGTAGGTTGTTTGCTGAATACAAACTCCCATTAAATATGATTCAGTCTTGATGTCTATTTATGATTCAAGACAACATGTTCAGCAGCTAAAAACACAGGCCAATTGAAAAGTACTCAACTGACTCCAAACACTATAGTATGGATATAGGGTTTTAGCCTGCAGCAATAGACTTTTTTCCGTGTGGTTGGCCAACTGTATTATAGTTAATGAAAGCCTAATGTTTTCAGAGCAGAATAAAAGATCTTGATTAATATTCATTAATATTCCCTGTGATCTGCGGAGCAGAATGAACGAGTTTAGTGAATGAGCGAGTGCCTAGAGCATACATGGGCAACTGGCGGCCCGGGGGCCACATGCGGCCCCCACCTTCACTTAATGCGGCCCGCAGGTTAATACCGGAATACTGATATATTATTGATTTCAGCTGTTACAATTCCAAACATGCAAACATGACCCCCTTTATTTCAGTCTATATTAGTAGATTAACGACTAGTATAGTAGTATTAAAATGTATTTTTTTTTATGTCCAATGTATTTAGGTTCATAAAGTTAACATGAGTATATAACTAAATGCGTTTGAAATTAAATCAAAATGTTACATTTCAGGATTCCAATTAAAAAATAACAAAAAATAATTCCGGATTCCAATTCAAAAGAAGCAAAAATAGCCGCTGCGATGCGTTTTGAGCTTGTAGATCTGCTATTTTTGCTTCTTTTGTATGAGATACTAGAATGACAAAGTACGACGTAGCATGTATGTATTTGTGGCCCTCTGGAGTGAAGGTGGAAATATAGTGGCCCTCGCCATCATCAAAGTTGCCCACCCCTGGCCTAGAGTGAGCGCACACGTTTGTGTGTGTGTGTGTGTGTGTGTGTGTGTGTGTGTGTGTGTGTGTGTGTGTGTGTGTGTGTGTGTGTGTGTATACGACTTCAAATTGCGAGAAGGGATGTCCTCTTTCGACGGCCTCTTTATGACGTTACCTCCAGCCTAATAAGTGGGGTGAGCAGTAAAACGGTTCTTGTGATAAAGTGGAAGTTTTCTATCTCAGTCTGTCTATCTCTCTCTCTCTCTCTCTCTCTCTCTCTCTCTCTCTCTCTCTCTCTTAAAAAAACTACTGTCAAGTGGAGTTTGCAGGGTATCTGTGAGAAGCAAAAGATTAAGATTAAGTTAATTGAAGTGAAATTAAATTCCATTCTGTTAATAGTTTGTTTCTTTTTGTTCAGATGCAGACAATTGTTGTTGTTGTAACACGTACAGGCAACTTGTTGTCGGGTGGAAACCTCTCACAGCTTGTAGATCACCACTTCACTACTTTTGACACATGATGAAGTAGGACATTAATTTACAAAGAAACATGGTCTCTATTGTTCATTCATTTCATTAACTCGTTCATTCATTCATTGTGTTAATAGAAAATGTTTCCATTGAGTCAAATTAGACCCCCCCCCCCCCCCCCCCCCCCCCCCCACACACACACACACACACACACACACACACACACACACACACACACACACACACACACACACACACACACACACACACACACACACACACACACACACACACCAGCCCCCTACATTAAGCGTCCCCTAGGTCATAATGACTACAGGTAATTGACGACAGAGTAAAGTTCATTAGGCGTGTTAGCTGATATTTAAGGGGATTTGGGCTGCGGGCTAAGAAACACATTTCATTTCATAGCTCATTAAGCTAATGGTGGCGGCATTCGGCTGTCTTTCCGCGGCCCAGACTCGCCTGATGATTTAATTTCTTCCTATTTCCTACAGCTAATCGGAGTTGCAAAGTGAGACATGCCTTCCGTGGCCGTGGTTGGCTGGACACTAATCTTAGAAAAGTCTCAGAAAAAGCATTTTTTAAACCGGAACTCAATTTACTCTTGTATTTGTGTAAGACTACCCAAGACCTTGGTTTTCATCTTTTTTTGCCACCTCTGCAGAAAAGTACACATTTTTATATTATGTTTTTGTAAACCTAGAGTGCAAAGATCTTTGTCCAATCGTGCATTGCGCAGATGGTGTGCGGCAGTTCCGGCGTCGCAGCCGAGTGTGATCTACAAGCTCACAGCGGTTGCATCTGCGACGCGACGTGAGCTTGTATGTCTGCTGTTATCCGGATGTGTCCCACACATAATTCTACAGTAAATTCTGGTGGAAACAGGTGGATAATTTGCTATGAAATCAGGCCAATGTGCACAGAATTTTGCATCAAGAAAATCTATCTACTACTGTATTGTCAATATTCCTTGCAGCAGCATATCCCCTCTGTGCACTGTACTGTATATTCCAGTGGGAATACGTTATTTTCTAAATGCAGGCTCTCTCTCTCGTTGTCCAATTTACCCAAGGTGCACTCTGTCTCCCCTCATCACCATACCAGATAATTATCTGTCTGCAGAGGTGAAGTAGCCACAGGTTTTAGGGGAACATTAGCTCCTGGCTAACCTCAGGTGTGCATCAGAACAGAAGTGCTGACAGTGTGTCTATAGCGAAGGTGAGCTCCCTGGATGCCATGCGAAAGTTAGGTGATGTATTTGCGCGCGCACACACACACACACACACACACACACACACACACACACACACACACACACACACACACACACACACACATGCATGCGCACGCACGCACACACACAGGTAAGGTTCTGTATAAATGTTGCTAATAAGAGGCACCACTGGGCCAGATCCTATTTGTCAGGCCCTTGGGCGCCGGCTGCTAGACAGGGAGTAACCTGCTGAGTACACACTTATAAAGTGCTAGCGCCAACACACACGCACGCAGGCAGGCACGCATGCACACCCGCGCACATGTGCACACGCGCACGCACGCACGCACGCACGCACGCACGCACGCACGCACGCACGCACGCACGCACGCACGCACGCACGCACACACACACACACACACACACACACACACACACACACACACACACACACACACACACACACACACACACACACACTTACAGTATACGCCTTCTAGCCATCTGCTTTTCGGTCGGGGTGTGATAGCAGTTTAATTACACCTAAGATTTACTGGCCCTGCTCATTTTATAGACATTATATTATTTTAAACATCTGACGATGTTCACTCTCAATAAAATGGAGGGCCAAATTAATGGGACCATGTATGAGGTTTGAGGACTGACGGTATACCACCAGAGTGTGAACCATGGTGGTGATACAAGCAACAACACAAAATAAGCTACATTCAAATGTGTGACATGTTGATGAGAAATGCACATAATGTGTGAAAGCTGCTGGCACCCTTAAGGTATTTTATCTCTTTTTAACACAGTGCAGTAAAGCAGACTGTTATCGTAGTAGTACATTTTATAGCTTGCTAACTTTGGAAAATCTAAAACCTTGAGACTTTGCCACCCAGTTTTGGGATCTATCACAAATGCATGTAAATGTTTTTGACACTGAAAAGTTTGTTGATTAAGGATTTGCACTCTGCACTGCTTAAAGTATGTTAAACCAGAAAGAAAAAACATCCTTGAATACAGAATGTAAGGTTTTCTTTTGTATGACCACAGTCACTTACAGGCAGTGTTTATATGCTTTTAATGGTGCTGTAGGTTGGGCATTTATTTGTATCATCTCATAGACTTGTAAAGTATCTCAAGTACTCAAAAGCAGGGGTTCCCAAACTCTTTTGGGTGCACGTTGCCTTTCCGAAATCTCGCTATTCCGACCATTGAATTCCATTCTTCGAAATGGCGGTGTGTCCAAATGTTATATAAGACCCGCCATTCCGAAAGGAAACAGCACCGCCTTTTCGAACATTGACTTTATTGTTCGAAATGGCGGTGTTATTTATTTTTCTATAGCACCCCTCCATTCCGAATAGCCTATAACTCTCTCTCTCTCTCTCTCTCTCTCTCTCTCTCTCTCTCTCTCTCTCTCTCTCTCTCTCTCTCTCTCTCTCTCTCTCTCTACGCGCACGCACTGTGCGTCGGGCATCGCTGCCAAAGTGCACCAAAAAATGAGAGAAAAAGCAAAAAGAATCATGATCATCATAATAACTAATATTTTCGCTGCCTAAAAATAATCACTGCATGCATGCATGCAAGCAAGCATGCGTGATGCCAGATCAATGGTTGTGATGCCTGCTCTGTTTAATTAATTTGATATGTGGGTGGTGCATAGAAAAAGTGCGCAGTCGGGCACAAAATGGATTGCAGCGGCGGCCTCTCTCTCTCTCTCTCTCTCTCTCTCTCTCTCTCTCTCTCTCTCTCTCTCTCTCTCTCTCTCTGAAACGCAGCTTACTTCTCGTTCATGTGTAATTTGGGGCTCTTGGATAGCTCTCCAAAAACCCATCAACATTCAGAAGGCCTTTTCTCATCTATAATTCTCAATGAATGTCTGTTATAGCCTACTCATTTCTAATTCTCTCCCACCGTCCCCGTCCCCTGTGACCCAACACACAATGTGCGCACATCTACCACATAACGGTATTCGAAACTAAGTTATGATGCCAGGCAGAATTTACAATTAAACGCACACCTTTTAAAACATCCAACAGCAGCTTTCATCCCAGAGCTGTAGCTGCGCTCAACACGCACAGCTGTGAGACGGGACACTTTACTTTATGCTTTTTATACATTGTATTATCTTAACTTATTGTTTTGTCTACACACTAAATTAGAAGCCAAATTAAACAAAGCCCAGGCTTAAAATGTGATCTTTCACAGCTGAACTTGTATATTTATTTCAAAGTAGACATGAGATTTACTCCACGGCAAAAAAGCAAATAAAACAATGGAATTATGAATGATTATTAACATAAAAATGTAAGTATAACAACGGTATAGGCCTACTCATGCACAATGTCCCAATTCAAGTTTTCAAATGTATAGGTCTACAAATCAACAGTGCACCCCAGCAAAATTGCGGCGCTTATCTCGGTCGGAAACGGGCGATCAAAAAATAAAACCAGCGGTGATAAACCCTGCAATAAACCAGACAGATCATATAGAGCTTAGGCCTATACTTAGTTTAGCAAGATATGAATGTATATTCAACGTCTCTCTCTATCTCTCCTCTCTCCCTGTCTCTCCTCTCGCCCTCCCTCTCTGTTCTATCACTCTCTCCTCGCAGCCCGCTCCGCGCGTAACCTCGCATCACCAGGCTTTCGCCGCGCGTAAAACGTCTCCATTTGCCACGATTTGGCCTGCAATATTCTATTTTAGGCATATAGCCTATAGGATACATACAATATTTCTCCTCACTCCAGTGGCACTTTCCTTTTATCTGACTCTCTGAGCAACTCCTCACAAAATAAACTATGCACGATCTGGGGAGTTCCACATTTTCGTGGTAGCGTGCAGGAGAACGAATTGGAGACGTTTTAGTGTCTGTCAAATTGGTTGTACGTGATTAGTGGAGCGCCCTCTTGTAATTGTGGACATCCTTGACGTTTAGGAAGTAGTTATAGGCCTAGTTGTCATGAAGTTCAGGCAGTTCCCTTTTTCAGCTGTGAGACTGTAGTCTAATTAGCAGATGTCATCTCTTGTCGAATCCCCACACCAAAAACTCCACTCATACCTACAAACCTCCAGACATCACCACTTTGATCCTTAATTGGTGGACCATATTCGTTTGATGTCACAGCAGGAGCTAATGACCGGCGCAATTCACACATCTATTGTTTGTTTTTCCTTGAAAGCAAATAATGACCGCGCTAATTGATCCATTGGTAACTGGGAGCTATACCAGTGGTTCTCAACCTGTGGGTTGGGACCCAAATTATTTTGTCCCCAGATGATTAACTTAATATGCGCCATTTTAACAGTAAACAAACCAACAAAGTCTACGTCTATAGAGCAGTATCTGCACATTTCTAACATGACAAATTAAACATTGGCCAAATTGTCAAATATTAGAGGCCCATTTCTGTCTCATATACGTAAGTGCAACCACTTTTAACACGCTGTCTGTGATGAGGGGCTGCCTGCGGTGCTGAACTGACTGACTTCACGTTCTCGTGTGCAATGGGAAAATTATCAATCTGTCTGTCTGTCTGTCTGTCTGTCTGTCTGTCTGTCTGACTGACTGACTGACTGACTGACTGACTGACTGACTGACTGACTGACTGACTGACTGACTGACTGACTGACTGACAGACAGACAGACAGACAGACAGACAGACAGACAGACAGACAGACAGACAGACAGACAGACAGACAGACAGACAGACAGACAGACAGACAGACAGACAGACAGACAGACAGACAGACAGACAGACAGACAGACAGACAAATGAATTAATAGGCCTACTGTCATTGCATTTCCATTTTTCAATAATAAACCGAATAGCGCAAGTAGGCCTATAGGGTCAACGAGTCAAGTCAACCCAATTAGCGCAGCAGTCCCACAGCTGGTCTGAATGGACTCTGACCAGCTCTGCGCTTCTCAAAGTTACATTAGATAATTTAAACCATTGTGGCACATTCTCAGACAACTAATGATAGCCTAGTCTATTCTGCATTCTGGTTGTCGTCACCCCAAATAACGGATTACTTCTTCATGGACCTTCAAAATGCATCACATCACATCACATCACAGCGGCAGGCCGGCAGCGACAGTAGGTAAAGGGTTATTCACAATTCACAGTCTTTATTCAGTTTATTGGATGACTTTTCAGACAGTAATGAATAATGATAATGAATGCAGGAGCAGCACAGCCAGCCTGCAGGTGCACTTACTGCGGGCGACCATCGTGCACCCAAATCGATTATCACAACAACCATTGATCAGGCATCACGCAATATTTTGGCATGCATTCCGTGTTTATTTTTAGGCGGAGCAAATACCGGTAGGCCTACATATTAGTTATTAGGCTCTGAATCTATGATGATGATCGGCTTGGCCTTTTCTTCTTCTTTTTTTATTTTTTGGTGCCCTTTGGCAATGTGTTCCCAGACGCACAGGACGCACAGTGCGTCATGCATATTATACGTCCATATAATTAATAGGCCTATATGGCATTCATATTATTCACTTTATTATCGACATGTTGCAATTATAGGTCAATATAATTAATATAGGATATAATGCAGCAGCACTCTTTATGTGCAAAGCCCTAGTGTTGACGGGGGTTCCGGCCGTTCTGGCTCACCTTAAGCCCTGCTGGTGGAATAATCTGCTCAAATTCAAAATTTCGGAATGGCGAGGTCCCGACTGCAATTTCGAAACCCCACCTTTCCGAAAATTAAAATTCGAAAAGGGGGGGTTTCGAAAACGGGGGGTTTCGAAAACGGGGTGTTTCGAAATGGGGGGGTTTCGGAATGGAGGGCCGACCCCGTCTCAGGGCACCATAAATATTTTTTTATCCCGAGGCACCCCTACATTATAATTTTCACTCCCAGCACCTTATATTTATTGCATATCGTCGTTGTCGGGTGGAAACCTTGTATGTCCAAAACCGTTCGTTTTGTATTTATCATCTATAAAATGTACTAAACTTGTGAAAACAGCAGATCTACAAGCACACAGTGCTTGTAGATCGGCTGTTTTCACTAGTTTTGTGCGACAGTCTTGTATGATGAAGCAGGGCTTTGCTTTACCAAAAGACGTACACATATTTTAGTGATTATGTTGCAAGGAAAACGTTGAGATAATAGTCATTTTGGTTAGAACTGACTTTGTAACTAACTGACTGACTTTGTACTTCAAGTTTAAAATGGTACTAAATATTTTTTCAAGTGTCCAAATAAATTCCAAATATTATCAAATGATCTCGCGGCACCCCTGGACTGCCGTCACGGCACCCCAGGGTGCCCTGTCACCCACTTTGAAAACCCCTTCTCTAAAGTCTTACCATTAGCTGGGATAATCAATCATTTAGGTGCAGCGAGCCCCAGTGAGGGCTTTTATGATCGCTCCCTCCCCACCCCCCTATAATCCACTTACTAAATATGAAGCACACACAGAGATTCCGTGATGCAATCAGCTGCTCATGGCAAAATAACAAAAGTGCTCCCATGTGGACATCAGAAAACACACATGATAAAAATACCTAATTCAAATACCTAGTTCAAAGAAGTTATAACTCACATTCAACTACAAAGGCCTTGTTCTCCAATAGCCCATCCATGGGTCCCCCACCCCATAGGTCCCAGTGGGTACTGTCCATACCTACGTCACTGCTCATGTTGGGTAGTTGGTTACCCTCTCTATAAAAATCATCTCACATAACCAGACAACTATTCCACAATCTCTATAATGCTCTATAATGTAGAGTCTGGAACTTCATATGCCCGTTCATGAAAATATTAAAAACGATGTACCGTTTCTGATAAGCAGCAAGCTATAGTCACATCAGCTTCATCAATTTCAGAGCCTCCGTGCTCCAGATTGTATGACGGAAGCATTGGAAAATTGTGGGAGGCAGGCAACAGTCGCGAGACTATGCTTGAAGATGTTTACCTTCTTTCTTTTTGTGTGTTATCAGAGCAGTTATCAGAGAAACAATGCACACACAAATACACTCCAATGCACATGAAAGATTAATGTATAAAGCAAGCTATAAATGGAAAAATAGAGTGATGTCTGTGTGCGTGTGTGCGCGTGTGTGTGCGCGTGTGTGTGTGTGTGTGTGTGTGTGTGTGTGCGTGTGCATGTGTGTGTTTGTGAGAGGGAGAGAGAGATTGAGAGAGAAAGGAGGAGAAAATAGAGACATTGTCCTCTAGAACACAAATACACTTGCACTCTCTCTCTCGCTCTCTCTCACACACACACACACACACACACACACACACACACACACACACACACACACACACACACACACACACACACACACACACACACACAGACACACACAGACACACACTGGCTAATTGGTAGCTGATCGATTCTCGTGTAGAGTGACGGGATCCAGTTCCTTCCTGGTTTGCCTCAACCACACTGCACCCCCCTCCCACACAAACACACACACACACACACACACGAACACACACACACACACACACACACACACACACACACACACACACACACACACACACACACACACACACACACACACACACACACACACACACACACACACACACACACACACAGACAGACACACACACAGTAACACACACAGTAGATAGCAGCCAGAGAGATAGAGAGAGATGTTTGAGCTGAGACAGAGGTTCATGGATTGTTGGATTTCCACATTGTTGCTCACAACAGGCGGGGTCGTGTTCATACTGTACTACAGTAGATGGGCTTTGGGATTAAGGCTCATGGTGGTATAGTATTGTTTTTCTCCAGCGAGAGATGATAGGGAAGGCAGAATGGGAGTAACTCATCCACCACACTGTCTCCGGACACTCATGTTTAACATTCCTAACCTTGAGGCCAGGCTAGTGGATCTGTGTTCTGTGTTACAGATTAGACTCCCTTAGTGCCACCCCCCTTATCTGATACACGCTCTTGTCTTATCCATGGAGAGCAGAGATATGGTACGATCTATCTGTAACCAAGACTCATACAAAGATAAAGGATACAACAAATATATCGTCGTTGTCGGATGGAAACCTTGTATGTCCAAAACCGTCCTTTATTTGTTATTATTTTTAAAATGATCTAAAATAGTAGAAAATAGCCGATCTACAAGCACACCAACGCCTCGCATCGCGAGGCGTTGTGTACTTGTAGATCTGCTATTTTCACTACTATTGTGCCGCACTTTTGTATGATGAAGCAGGGCTTTCATTTACTATACCTAAAAACATACAAATTTGAAACTTCGAGTGACGAGGTTTCTGCGGTGTGTTCTAGACTTTTTTTAGGGCATACTATAATCTATGATCCGCGGCTATTCCTGTGGCCAGGGCATACGCCAGTGCATAATGCCTATCAAATGCGCTACTTTGAAAGGTTCACGAGGGCAGACGCTATTCATATTTTTATTTCCGACAGCAGACGCCGTATACTATGTGCGTTACAGGTAGAACACAGCACTGTTTCTGCCCAACAGTGACGATATATATATAAAAGTGTTCTCCTTGGAGCACAGGTCACCGCCAGGCCAGGTTGCATACCCAGGGCCTGCAAACATTGAGTCATAGTAGCCAGGGCCGGCTGATATCAATGGGTTAGTGGCGCTTAGCCCTGCCTATCTTATGGAGGAAAAATTTGAAATTATTATTAAGTCTATGTCTGAGTCACCACGTTGCCGTGGTCTGTTGGCCGGCCTCCCGGTAGCCAATTTTAATATAAGATGTTATGACATGCCCAGTTCATTAGAAATTAGCCATTACCATGTGAAATACAAAGAAATGCATGATCAGCCTTCACACAGCAGCCATAATAAGGAATAGGGATGGACAAGATGCCAGAAACACCCTAAATCAAAATTGACACAATAACATTACTGGGCAAGAACAGCAGAGTGTGAATCCTAGTAACTACACAGGCAGTTATGCATGAACGTGTTCTTTGTTCATTGAACGTGCTCATGTTTTTTGGTGGTGAACGGAACACAATCTGTTTGCAACTATAGTGAACGTTAGTGTTAACCCTCGTGGTAAGTAACAATGCTTACTGTGGCAAGTTTGTGAATGAAGATGCTAGCCAGATGCGGCCACTTCTCAACTCCAAGAACACAGAAGGGAATTTGGGTCATGGGAAGAATGTATTCTTGGTAAGTTTAATTGGGGAGAATGTTCTCTCAAATTCATGAGACCACACGTAGACAGAGCCTCTTGTTGTTGGCTGAGAGAGAGTGAGACAGATAGGTACTTTATCAGTGCATTTATTTTATGGAATGCACTCATATTTGACGAAGGAACATCACTAAGATTACATTTCGTAATGGTGGATATGTTGTGCCCCATAATGATCTGGGTTGAACTTGACACCAGAAGTATAATCAGATCAGAATGACAAATAGTGCTTGTTTACCACGTTTAAAAAAACGAATTTGGGTTGAAAATGCGTGTAACATTATTAATTATGTTAAGGAGAGTTATTTACTCTCATGCAGGCACAGGACAATACCTGGCCGTATGTTTGTGTTTGGACATTGGAGCAACTTTTACCCTTGAGACCACCCAACATCACCCGATATGATTCCTTGTCATGTAATCAGTCTAAGTCTAGCCAGGACCAGTAAGACTCCCCTAATCGGGAGATAAGCGACCTTCAGGTCGCATACACAAACTAAAAGGCAATCATAGCCAATCAGGAGGTAATATGGGAAATGGGACAGATCTATGTTGATGACATGACTTTAGAGATACTGTGTACCGCTTTGTGTGATCTTAGGCCAAAATCTGTAGGAGCTGTGTCCAAAAATGTGTTTTGCAAAAATCGTCCTGATGGTGGCGCTAGAAGAGGGCCATGTGAGAAATGAGAAAATCCAAGGAGTATGTGTGCAAAGTTCGGCATGGATAGGGCCAACGGTGGCAGAGATATGACTAGGGCAAAAGTGTGACGTGACGTGACTGACTGACAGACAGCCGGTGGATCTTTTCATAGTAACTCGACCTGACAGTCGCAACAAGAAGCTTAGTGTGTGAAGGCATTTACTCTCACCACTTCATGCTTTAACAGAAACTGTGCCCTTTACCTAAACCTGGTTGTAACCCTAAACTAGAGTCCCATGTGCACGCACGCGTGCGCACACACACACACACGCACGCACGCACGCACAGACGCACGCACGCACGCACGCACGCACGCACGCACGCACGCACGCACACACACACACACACACACACACACGGTCCCATCTCCAGGGTGTTAGCAGACAGCAGTGCATGCGTCTATTGACAGAAGAGATCGCTCCAATGATCCGTGACACTGCCAGGTGCTCCTCTGAAGACTGACATATTTCAGTCAGCGTCAAGCCCAATTTATGCTCCGGCGAAGGTGCCATGAAACATGTCACTTGACAAAAAAATTACCCCCGGATTTCCAAAGCATGTGTTTTTTGCAGAGGCACAGGCCAGCCCTCCCCCGGCTGCTACACATGGTGATTCACGTATGCATATAGACACAGGCACATAAACAAACATGGAGAGTTGCATCAGACAGTTCACACATGTGAGGACACGTCAAGGACACGCATGTACTGTAGGTACAATCCCCTGGTAGCAGGGACGTGCTGGGCCCTTGATTCAGCCCGGGAAAAATAGTTGGAGAGGCCCTCATTGCGCGCTATAGAGAGAGATCTCTCTCTATAGCGCTGCTGCTACTCAAAGATTTGCCATTTCAGATCATGACAAGTGACAAGCCAGTGGGCCAATTACATGAGTTATATTTCGTCGTTGTCGGGTGGAAACCTTTTATGTCCAAAACCGTTTGTTTTGTATTTATCATTTAAAAAATGAAAACAGCCGATCTACAAGCACACAAGCGTTGTGTGCTTGTAGATCTGCTGTAGATCTGCTGTTTTCACTACTTTTGTGCGACGGCCTTGTATGATGAAGCAGGGCTTTGCTTTGCGGAGAAAAATTACAAATTTGAAACTTGGAGATACGAGGTTTCTGCCCGACAGTGACAATTTACTTTGTTGGCCGCCCAGCCCCCAAAATGGAACGAAGGCCGACATTTTATTTTTAATTGTTTCCTAATGGCCGGCCTGGACCGGCCAGGAATGAACCGGCCGTTCGGAAGTTGTCCCGCTTTTCCCAATGGCCAGCACGTCCCTGCCTGGTAGGCACGTGGTCGTTCATGCACATGCACTCATGCCCACCGCGGTTTCATTTCATCTCCATAATTCAGAAAGTCAGGGTTTCAAAGATTTAGCATTTGACAAGTACACAAACAAATACGCAGACCTCCTCTCCCCTCTCTGTCTCTCTCCTCTGCCTCGTCATCTCATCTCAAACACGCAACCATAAAAACAACCTTGTTTGTTTGCAAGGTGAAGATCCTTGACTCGCTCTCTCGGAGGGATGGTGTTGAATAATTGAGAAGATCAAGGTGGTGTGCAGCCGGAGCTGTTTGATAATTGAGTGTAATTGATGATAACATTAGTAAGGACGTCAGTCTTCTCACACCTCATAATCTGAGAGATAAAGTATGCATCTGGTTACAATATTTCTCCTATATATAAAGTATACACACAAAGATTCATTCATACAGATGTGCCATTTCAAAGCTTCAGCATTTCCTGTACTTTTCCTGCATTTGTTTCTGGAAATACTTAGCCTGGTTCCAGACCCTGAATCGCTAGCCACACCCCAGGTCTGGTCTGATTACGCTCTCATTGAAGAGGTTTTCCTCGGTTGAAATTCCGCAAATCTGCGTCGCTTCAACTCGATGGCGTCGGGGATTGTGAGGAGTGTGGGTGGGGTTTTCCCAGAACTCATTTGAGATTCCAAGTAACCCAGCGCCAGACCGCACCGCACTTTCTCAAACATAAACATTGCGTCGCCCGCCGCAGTAACATATGCAATCGTATCGATCTCGCTATGAAACATCAGTAGCAGACATGTTTTGTAGCGTTTGACTACTTGTTCGTAGCGCTCCTATTCTGCCTGTTTCTTTGGTTAGCAAGTAACAAGCAACAGGCTAGCCAGCCACATAACAACACCAATAACAACCACGTCATCTGCATTGCTACTGTTGTGATTGGTCAGGCGTTGAACCAATCGCAGAAGACTGCCTCTTTGGCAACGCCTATCCCAGAAACTGCTGCAGTTGGAAGCACTTCTTTCAGACTGAATAATGGAGTGAAACGAAATGTTAATTCAGGCTGAGGCTAGGAAAT
The DNA here is from genome assembly GCF_963921795.1 of Nannobrachium achirus. Classification (NCBI taxonomy): domain Eukaryota; kingdom Metazoa; phylum Chordata; class Actinopteri; order Myctophiformes; family Myctophidae; genus Nannobrachium; species Nannobrachium achirus. Next base: position 51,775,506 of record NC_137823.1, read on the forward strand.
ACTTGTTTTCCAAGGTTCTTTTCACTGTTTAGCCTTGTAACCTTGTTTTTTGTTCCCTTGTGTCAAATGTTTGTATGTATTTTCGCATACATGGGTGCTGTGTCGCAAGACACATTTCAGTGTGAACTAACAATAAAGTACTATATCACTATAGCACATCTGTACAGCTCTCATAGACACATAAATGCACACACACTAAGAACATGAACTAGCATGCAAGCCTGCACGCCCGCACACCCACACACACACACACACACACACACACACACACACACACACACACACACACACACACACACACACACAATCTAATTATGAAAGGCTACACAAACTCGAGTCGTAGCACACACAGATCCTACCGTGACATTTAAATATCAGTTTTAAGGTTAATGTGTCTCCCTCCCAGATGGATAAAATGTCTTTACCATAATTGCGGCTGACATACAAGCACTAACCACATTTAGAATGATAGGTCTTAACAAACCAAGCTATTATACGAGGAAATGTTACCACCAAATGACAGCACATCGTGTCTTACTCCTCTCACGTTCCTGGTCCTCCTTCAGTAAATAACTTTTTCGAGACACGTGAGATGCTGCAAGTTTTCTGAATCAACGTAAGGGAAAACACGTGTGGAATCTAGATTCGCGGTACAAGGCACTTGCTCAGGTATCTGGTGTCCTTGAGGCTGACAACAAGAATGTGGAATTCCTTGCACAATTGGTAAGAGATGACCTTGTGGAGACGTACACATCAGTGAACTGGGGAATTATTTTGTTATGACTGACATTTTGAATTCCGTCTCACACCATCTATGATTCAGCTGAGTTATATTTTATTAACTTGACTGCCACTGAGCTCGCTGGCTCCAAGCTTAGAGACTTTTCAAACGCGTCTCTGAAAGAGCATTAAAACGTGAACATCTTTATCTCTTCTTACTAGCACAAAAAGAAATTCAACAATTCCTGCATGACGGAAACTTACACTCTGCTGTAATTTATGTTAACAAGCTTTGCTGTACAGGAGGCTGTATCGCTGTGGCCATGATTAATAATCTACCATGGCATGCTATATGGAGAAATATGATATACTGGTCAAGCAGCATCAGTGTACAGTGATATGTACCGGTACATGTGATATGTGTATGCTCGCTGTCAGGCAGAAACCTTGTTTGTACAAAAATGAAAATAAATGTAAAAAATCACACCCGTGTGAAGTGGAGCTGTGTGTGTGTGTGTGTGTGTGTGTGTGTGTGTGTAGATCATGTGTACCGATTTTTGTGACATTTGAAGAAAATATGTAGGAAAAGGAGCAAAAAGTGTGTTTTGGAGAAAATTCAAGATGGCGGAAAATCTATCCTGGCACAAATGGGCGTGGCCTATATGGGGAGATGCGTCTTGACCCAAGGAATCCAGGGAAAAAAGAATTTTAATTTTCCGATCTACGGTTCAAGAGTTACGGGGCAAAACGTAAAGTGGGCCGTTATAGCGCCACCATGAGGCCGAGTGATGTAATTATTTTTCGATTCATTCTTAAAATCATTATGAATCTCCTCTCCGAGGTTTGAAACTGTAGCTCCTATGGTTTACGAGAGAAAAATACTTGAAAGTGATTTCTTGCATTGTCCCATTATAAGTCAATGGGGACAATTAAGCGTCGTTTTTTGCCGATTACGTCGGCATGGTAAGGCGGATCGGAACGAAAGGTAATAGAACACCATTCCCGGCCGAGCCGCACATTTTGATGTATATATTGCGCGAGTGGCGTAAATGGTGCGGCACTAGTTACGCGCCGAAGTCAGGCTACATACTGTACACACAGACACACAGACACACAGACAGACACACACACAGACCCACACAGCCACGTATAGGGAGCTGCACACAGCTCCAAAAAATTTGCTCTGTTCCAATGTAGTTATTATTTAGTCCAAGGGTCTTCAACAGGGGATCCGGTACCCCTAGGGGGTCCTCAGAGTTACTACAGGGGGTCCTCCAAATCTTTGTGTGATAGAAAGTTTTTTTCTCCTTTTTATATATTACTGTAACCTCTCGAACCCTAGCATCCATATTCTGAGAACTTTGGCCAAAATTAGCAGATCTACAAGCTCACAACGCCTGATCACAGTGCCTCGCAGCGTGAGGCGCTGTGAGCTTGTAGATCGGCTGTTTTTGGAAAAGAGGTTCGGTGTAGAGGGGAAAAAAGAGCAGACTAAGTACTGAGTGAAAGTTCAAGTTTTATTAAGTATTGACGGTTCAACACACCCTTCTGCTGATGAGCTGGAGTTGGCTTTAGGAGTGGATGGGAGATTATTATTTGGAGATGGAGGTGAAAGTAAATCAAGCAAGGGCGTTCAATATGTGATGAAATGACAGGAATGACAGTCTCCCATGCAGAAAATAGATAGAGGACAAATCAGTTTGACGAGAGCAGAGTGTGTTAAGGAGGAGGATGTGTCATTCCAAATTACAGAATGCAAATCTGGAAAAAACTTCTTCATAGAGTTTGATCAGAGCTGTGATGCTTTGCTTGAACTCAGACTGTCTTCTTAATTTGGCCCGAGACGGTTTGATCAGACGATCATTTAAGAGCTGTTGTCTCTTGTATTCTGCTTTCATAAGAGCTGATTGCTCAAGAAAAACACCATCTGTTCTGTTCCCCGATGCAGGACTCCGACTCAGAATCACTTCATAGCCAGTTTGTTGGACACACAGGAATAGTTTTCTGGTTGCATGTGCACGTTCATCGTGCACACTGCTGAGCCATAGAGCAGTGGTTCCCCCCAGGGGGGTCCCCAAATTATTTTAGGGGGTCCCCAGATGATGAACTTAATGTGCAACATTACAACATTGCAACATTTTCTCACTCAACAGTGAACAAACCAACATAAAGTTTAAGTGTATAGACTATAGAGGGTATGTGCACATTTCTAAAGTGACAAATTAAGGACTTTTTTATTAAACATTGGCTAAATTGTCAAATATTAGAGGCAGAAATTGTGAAAATAGCCAATCTACATGCTCACAACACCTCGCAACGTTGTCGCGGGGGTCGTTGTCGCGCGCGGGGCGGGGGGGGGGGGGGGGGGCACCGGCACCCAACAGCCAGTTGCGAGTCAGGCACCACAAGGGCTTGTGGCGCCCCTGGCCTGATAACTGTCCCATGAACTGTAAACCTCTCAGTTTATATACAACACAATTTAACGCATAGCCATTGCCCACCGCCTGCAAGTTTTTATCTACAATTTATCCAGTGGTGTAAATGTCCATTTATAATTTAGGCATTTAGCAGACGCATTTAGCAGACGCTATTACGATAATACATCAAATGCATAGAAATAGTAAATGCGCTTATTCCTTCCTTTAATTTAACTGAATGTGTACTTAAACAATTTTTTTTAGATTTTAGATTTTTAGACCACACGCACACACGCACACACGCACGCACGCGCGCGCACGCGCACACACACACACACACACACACACACACACACACACACACACACACACACACACACACACACACACACACACACACACACACACACACACACACACGCACCCACACACACACTCAGTAATGTGCTGTAGGCTAGCCAACATAGACTAGAGTAAACAGCAGATGTGTTCCAGTACAATACAGCCATGCTACATGACTGAACAACACCAGCTGCTGTCTGATTTAAACTGCCTGATCTCACAGCAAATGTCTTGATATATAATGTAGTTGTAACCACATGAACCCTATAGCATCCGTATTCTGGGCATGTCATAAGAGGCAAACATGTAGCAGCACAACGTGTTGTAGAGTTTTGGTGTAGAGGCAAAAAAGGAGGAGACCAAATTTACTTGGGGACCTCGTCAATGACGTTTTAGTAATTAGGTGGTTAATGTATCCAACAATGCCTAGCCTTAACTAAATTTAATTAACTAAAGTAAGCCTTAACCCAAAAAACGAATTGGTGAAACGTTTCATGATTTATTCAGAATCTACGCGGACTGTGCGTTATATCACATGAACCCTATTGAGAGTCCTGCATATAGCATCATATCGTCCTTGTCGGGTGAAAACCTTGTATGTCCAAAACCGTTCGTTTTGCATTTATCATTTAAAAAATGTACTAAACTAGTGAAAACAGCAGATCTACAAGCACACAACGCCTCGCACTGCGAGGCGTTGTGTGCTTGTAGATCGTCTGTTTTCACTACTTTTGTGCGACGGCCTTGTATGATGCAGCAAGGCTTTATTTTGCGAAACAACATACACATTTGAAACTTGGAGATACAAGGTTTCCACCCGACAACGACGATATTTTCAATTCCTTGTATTATATTATGCCTTCAATTGATTCGTTCGTTCTTTCTTTCTTTCCATCCGTAATTCATTCACTCTCGTTCACTCTCACAGAATTCGTGCATCAACACATGTTGTGCAAACACTTACGGGGGCCGCCAGACAATCACTCTCACACTGTAGCGGATCGACATTTTCCAATGAGAATAGATGGTGGAAATTAATCGGAACCGATTCAAGACATGACCCTGCAAGCACCGGCCAGTGTTAGCTGAGGTGAATCTTCTTGCAGTAACACCTTCTGCCGTCTTTGCTTTGTTTATTTGCAGCTCGTCGTTGACAGCACGCCTTCTCAGATTATGTGTTGATTGATGGTGCCAGGGCCTCTGGCATGTCTGCCTGCCCTGGACACCTCCACCGTCATGTCTTTGCATTGCTTCAGGACATTATGGTTCAAACACTTGCCTCGCCTCCAGCCACCAGCGGATCAAAAATATCATATCTTGCTGTCAGTTTTTATATAACTCTATGGTCAGTACATTGACTGTACCGTGTGGTGTTTTTCAAACAATACCTTGCGCTACATTAAAAAAAAAAAAAAAAGAATCCTGACTAGATAGTGTCCCCTAGGGGTCTTTTTCCCTCCTTTTTTGGGGTCTGTGTTCTTCCATTTTTTTCCCCCTCTACACCAAAAATCCATTGGCGAAAGTTATTGTCTGTCATATTCACCCGGTGCAAATTGCCTAAGCTGTAATCTTGTTGCCTGACTGCTAGCGTCCGACTCAATCACACACTTCGTTTTGGGATTAGAGTCTGAAATTGAGGGCAGACATTCTATTTCGGCGGGGGGGGGGGCTAAAGCCTATTGACATCACACACACACACACACACACATACACACACACACACACACACACGCGACGGCGACGTGGCGTGACATTGCAAAAATACGTTATTTCTCATAACATATTATATGTCTGCATGTTTACGTTAGTGCAAAATGGTATTAAAACGTGAAGAAACGGCACTATTTCATAGTTTATTAAAATAATACGAGTCGAGTCTGACTCCGCCATGACAGTTTTCACGGACCAATCAGAGTCCACTAGACTCTCACGTGGGCAGAGGACACCAATCAGAGTCCACAAGCTCTGTTTGGAGGGGGCTGGGACCGGAGCAGCCACACCACGTGCCCCAAGCATACAACCCTGATTGGCCCATTCAATGCGCCCGCTCTTTGGGCGCACTCGAAATAAAATAAAATATGTGCAGCTTCAGTCCACACTACACACCAACCACCAGCAGGGGGTGGTGATGTGCGGACTGAAGTGTCAGGCTAGTAATCTTGGGCTTTACTCTTCCTCTGCCAACCTGGGAGAGCCCCGGACTGAGCTCCTCATGCTTCCTGCATGAGGAGTGACTAAGCCTCTTCTTATCACCTGACAGGGGGGAGTTTCACCAGTAGGATGTCGTTCGTGGAAGGAAAGCGTTATTCCAATCAGTTCCTTTCCCCACGATCAGGTGCCCCGGCTGACCAGGGGGAGGCAGTATAGACACCAGGATTACTGTGTGTTTTTTGTGAGGGGAGAACATGCAGACTCCACACTTTCACCAACATGGCCCCAGCGCCCACAGCGTCAGCTGTGAGGCTAGCGACTGCACCACCATGCCCCCTTATATACCGTATAGCCTACATTTTGAACAGCCCCCTCAGGTAAAGAGATACATTTTTGGGTTGGTAGATCTTGAGTTGAGCTGGTAATTCTAAAAGTAATTCTCAAGTCATAAGAGGGCGGGCAGTAGGGTAAATGGAAAAGCTGACAATTACCACTGTGTTGACTTTGGTAATGAATCCATGATCTGATTGGGAGAGCAGTGTAGAGAGCTGACCCGGGCAGGCTCATTATGAATGAACACACACAGGTCTCATGATTGATAGCCGTGGCAGACAGATTAATAACACTGTTATTTCCAAACTATAGCCAGGAGAATTGCAGGCTGATTTGCATGGCGTTGCGGTAATGGGGACCTGTGTGTGTGTGTGTGTGTGTGTGTGTGTGTGTGTGTGTGTGTGTGTGTGTGTGTGTGTGTGTGTGTGTGTGTGTGTGTGTGTGTGTGTGTGTGTGTGTGTGCAGGCTGATTTGCATGGCATTGCGGTAATGGGGACCTGAGTGTGTGTGTGTGTGTGTGTGTGTGTGTGTGTGTGTGCGTGTGTGCGTGTGTGCGTGCGTGCGTGCGTGCGTGCGTGCGTGCGTGCGTGCGTGCGTGCGTGCGTGCGTGCGTGCGTGCGTGCGTGTACGTGTACGTGTGTGTACATGTACTATATGTCAGCATGTGTATAAAATGTGTTTGTGTTTGTGTGTGTGTGCCGGGGCTATTCTAAAAAGTTACTTATTTGAAAACATAAGCCGTTTTCTAGTCAGATCATGTATAACTTATTGTTACTACTGTATATCTTGGCCTCCATTTTGCTGCCCTCTGTTGCCTCAGTGTTTAGTGTAAGCCTTGTTGACATGCTTTCTTGTTTTACGAGAAACAAGGTTATTACCAGTTTACAGAGAATGATGATTATGATACTAATTAATTAGCTGCAAGTTCCGAAATTAGACATACGCCTGAATCATGACACCAATTAACTGCAAAATTATTGGTTGAGCACCAATTCTAATTTTGTTATCAGGCCATTAATCAGGCATTGCCTAATTTATGATCACCCTATCCATTACCTACTTGTCAACTACAGTATGAATAGAACAGCAAGGGGAGAAAGAAAACTTAATTTACTACATTGATAGCACCTTGAGCTTGTTGGGGGAGTTACGTGAGTTACGTGTGAGTAAAAAATGTAGTTTGTACGTCTTTTATATGAAGCATAGAAGGGCATTTTATGAGCATAAAAAGGCATTTAAAAATAAAGAATAGAAGGAATAAAACTCTAATCAATAATCTAATGAAGGAGAAAACTAAAGTAAAAACCACAAAAATCTCTGCTTTTGGGCAGAAACCAGCTAACTCTGGAAATGAAAAAACATCCAGCTCAAGTGGAGTTAGGAGGTTTTGGCCGAAGTGATTTTTAAAACCTGGAAAACATCTGTGTCGCATTAGACTTGAACGCTTTAACAATTATTTTATGCTTTAGCTATTCAGAAATAGCAGATATACAAGCTCACAGCGCTGCACAGAGCTTGTATATCTGTACATATTCAACGATTTGCTCAAAGATTTTGAAGATTTTTCAAAAATAGCAGATCTACAAGCTCTTAGTGCGGCACTCGGTTCCGCTCCATGAGCTTGTATTATCTGCTATTTTTCATGTAATTTTCGAGTATAAACTAATGGTTAAAGTGGTTAAAATGTTCCAGGTCTTAATGGGTTAATACTTTTCATTGGTTCAATATTGTCTTTTACGATATGATGGTTCTGGACCTTGTTTATCTTTTCTTTTACGATATGGTGGTTTTAAACCTTTGTATTCCTGACAAGGATTTTGTGGAGCGTGTGCATGATATTTTGTCTGCCCTGTCCTGTGTCCTTCACATTTATGCCGTTGCACATATTTACACTTTGAGACCTGCTGGCACATTTGTCTGTTTACCTAATCGACTGCCTCCCTTGCCTCAAGGAGACCTCTATGAGGGCCATCAAAGGGGAGGCGAGCATTACTTGTCCCTTTGCCAAGTTTTCTCAGCATGTCTTGTGATGCCCACTAAACGTATGCCAATAACCCTTCGTTTATTGTCAACTGCCAAACTGATCATTTGCATATTTATAAATCAACACTACTTCTATCCAAGTACTAGAATCCCTTCAAGCAACATCTCACTTGGGGTATAATGTGATATGTGTCTGTGGTTTGATCAACATCCATACGTTCTTACAGTGTACTCTGTTGTGCTGCTGTGCTTGCGGCTACAGTACAGTAGTAGCAGATTTTGCATATTTAAGTTTGTATTTCTGTAGTGAGGGACCTTGTCTTGTCAGCTGTCTAGACAAGCTGCTTTGATAGTGCAGAATTCTAATATTTTCCAGAATGTATTTCTGCCTTTAGTCCTGATATGAACACACAGTGATATTGACAAATGGGCTCTCGTAACGTAAAAACGTAAGCAGGTTTTGCTGAGAAAATATGCTTGTTTTCTTTGAAAAAACACACATTTTTTTGTCATCATGAGCCTCTTTATGGACACAGTCTGCACTTTTCCCTCATGTTTTTGTACAGTACCGGTATCCTGCCTCTTTTATGAACTAAAACCTTTTCCATTAGACCAGAGCCTTTTCTTATTGTCTCCATTGGGTTATTCTTAATCTTATTTTTCCTTCGTCACCTCTCTAACTTTTGTCTATTCGTTCCTCTTTTTTAACCCATTTAGGCCTAGAATTATTGAATGCTTTAACCAGTGAAAAATAGCAGATATACAAGCTCACAGCGCGGCACCGAGTGCCGCGCTGCGAGCTTGTAGATCTGCTATTTTTGAAAAAGTTGTGAAAATGTGTGCAAATCTTTGAATATATGTATTTTCAAAGTGAACGTCTGTAACTCAAATTTTGCTTCTGGGTGGTCCCTGGAACTAGATATTTTGAGATGGGGGTCTGTGGCCAAATAAAGATCATTTTGGGGGTCCTTCACATGAAAAGGTTTGAGCACCACTGACATAGTAGTCTCTCAAGAACAGACTAACTGAGCTCCAGTTAAGTGAAAAGGACCTTTTCTTTGACGATGGCTGGCCAGATTGCTGACATAGAAACATGGGTTAGAAGGTTTCAAAAGACACTTATAGAATCGGGTCAAAATTCTAATTTTCACGATTTTTCCAAACATAGCAGATCTACAAGCTCGCAGCGCGGCACTCGGTGCCGCGCTGTGAGCTTGTATATCTGCTATTTTTTTTATATTTAAAGCATAAAATATTGCATCATAATGTGTTCAGGCCTAAATGGGGTTTAAGGCCACAAGCGGGAGAGATGAAAGGAAGAGAAGTGAGGACGGAGGAATCATTTGTCAAACGAGCCATTCTTGCTCGGTGAAGCATAATTTTGAAGTGACATCAATTACTTATGAGGTGTTATACAGCTGGGTCACATGTCGCTGGCCTTTTAATGGATTGTTCTGTATCATTTCTCATTTCTCTTTATAGTCTTGCTCAGATAATGTGATACCCCTGGTATGGGGCACTGTGTTTCGCCCCATTCCTAACCCTAACCGCACACGCAGTCGGAGCAATGAGATGTCAGACAGACTTATGGGCAGTCCCCGTATTTATTTGTAAAATTAAAGGAATGAACTAGGGATGTCCCATATTGACTTTTTTACCGATAACCGATAACCGATAACCGATAATATCCAACTCTTAATTTCCGATACCGATATTAACCGATACCGACACCGATATACAGTATGATATATATATCGGTATATAGGCTGTCTTACCACAAGTGATATAAGATCTAGCTATCTAGCAGTGATTCTCAACCATTTGAATTTCAAGAACTCCCAGTTTGAAATGCATTAGGCTACTGACCCCCATTTAATGGTATTTATATATCACTGGGACCCCAATTTATATTATAAAATCATATCAAGGGTGAACCAAATGGACCCATTCCATTTGTACACTAAGAGTTACAGACCCCTAAGGGTCATTGTAACTTATTTCACCTCAATAAAAAATGCAATTCGATTTTTTGGCACACACCTAACTACCATACAGTAAGAAATCATGTAAAGTAGGGATGTGCGCGTGTATTCGGTTATCCGATTACACGGTTTGTAAACCACTATTCGTTTTGAAAATACAATTCGATTATTCTATTAAATATATGTTTAATTATTGAGATATTAACTTTATTAAACATTTAAATTCTGCGCCCATATTACTGTCTTGTCTTAATAAAATGTTACTTTTTAACAAGCAAATTAAGCATTCCCTTTGTTGATTTGCGGAGCATGACTGTCTGTGTCACAATCTGACTGTCGCGCGCTGTGGTTAGTGCTCGCGCTGACCTGCAGTGAGTGTCCATGCCACTGCACGCAGCCACACACCAAGCAGGCTGTCCGCAGCGACGTGTATCTTAAAGATACTGGATGTGAATCACTCGTTACCTCGAGTAGGATAGCCTGCACGCTGCATCTGTGATCCGGTCCATGAATTAATCCATATTTTGGGGTGAGAACAAGCCAAGGAGAATGCTTAATCGAATGGAATACCATATGTAGCTAACTTTGCAGAGAACAGAGCTGTTGCTCAGTTAGTATAGCGACTCCAGTCAGCAGCTGTTGTAGCGACCAAGCTGAGACTGATGCGCTAATTATTGATCTGACCTAGATTCACGCAATGACGTAATTGATTAATTTGATTTCAATATTATATAACATTTTAAAAGGCTTTTATATACTCTTGATACTTTTTTCAAACGAGGTTTGCCCTAATAGATCGAAGTGCTCAGTTTTGGCTATTTTCTGTGTGAAATTACAATAAAAAAATAATAATAATAATTTTCGAGTAGTCGAATATTCGTTTACAAAATTGTCGTGTACACGTCAGTGAAATTAGTCGCTAGGAACATCCCTAATGTAAAGAAAAATACAAATAAAAATAAAAGGAAAAAAATATTATTTTTTATTAAAAGAAATACCGATACCGATATTTTCCGATATACATTTTTATGCTAATATCGGTCGATAATATCGGTCGGCCGATAACATCGGACATCCCTAGAATGAACAGTGTTGAACAGTTTGAGTACAACAAACGTATAATCTACTGTTGGATGTGAAACTGCTAATTATCGAAACTGAATGAATATTCTGCTTCAGCAGCATTGGTATATGGCCATTGTTTTTCAGATACAGTATGCAAATTTCTGTATCTCTGTTCCAGTCTAATCAAGTGGGAATGGGACACTTTCACTCTCTACTGCACTGACAGTGATGTTCATCAGAGTGTGGTTAAATGTAACGTTTGTGAGCTCACGTGACTAATTAATGTTTTTAGCGCAAAAAGAGGGCACTGAGTATTTTCCTTATCTCGACCTAAAACATTTATTTTGAATGAATTTAAAGCAGTGACATCTGAACTTACCCCAAGTACAGTACGGCAGGCTACTGTACTTTGTGTTACAGCGTGCAAATTTGAGCACAGAGTGCAGAATCAGCATTATATTGTAATCAGTATAATGCTCTGTGTTAATTTAATGCTGAGAGCATATTACCAATAGAACCAAGTAGAGTAAACCATTACAGGTCCATTTGGTTCCATGTGCATACTTTCAGAGTTAAATGAACACTGCAGATTTCTACTGCTTACATAAGCATATATATCCACCTGTTTCCGCGGGAATTTACTGGAGAATGTTTTGCACCACACTGCACCACACTTACGGTTAACAGCAGACATACAAGCTCACGTCGCGTCTCAGATGCAGCCATTGTGAGCTTGTAGATCACACTCGGCTGCGGCGCCGGAAGCTCCGTCCAATTTCTGCGCAATGCACGATGGGATGTTGGAAACTTGTGGATACAGTATATATATATGTTACAGTCATTTTGGGTAACTCAGTGAGACTGTGGTTAGAGCGCTCGTTTTGTAGTTCACCACACACCAATCACCACCAGATGGCGACAACAGCCAGTCAGCCATTCACTAGTGCAGGCGCTGACGTCACTTGTTTGCGACTCTCTTTCGTTTATTTACTAGCCCAGCTCGGCTGTGTTTAGCCATTAGCTTATTATGCCTTACTCTAACCCTAACCCTAACCCTAACCTCAGTAAAACTATGCCTAACCCTAACCCTAACCCTAACCCTAACCTCCGTGGGGTGCGCGCTATCATTCCTGCCGACGCAACGTTGTTGTGGGTCAAAGCGACCGCTTGTTCCGCCCCGCGACGCACGACAAGCGCTCCGTTTCTCTATCTAACCGTTTCTCTATCTAACCGTGACATATATATATATCGTCGTAGACGGGCAGAAACCTCGTATCTCCAAGTTTCAAATGTGTACGTTCTTTCGCAAAGTAAATCCCTGCTTCATCGTACAAGGCCGTCGCACAAAAGTAGTGAAAACAGCAGATATACAAGCACACAACGTGCTTGTAGATCGGCTGTTTTCACTAGTTTAAATAATTTTTAAAATGACGACGATATGTTATGTCCTCTGAACTCCTCCTGGTTTGATTTGATACATTTTGAGCTGAAACATTTTATATATATATATATTTTTTATAATACTCTATTTACCTTCAGATTATCTGTATTCTCAAACGATAAGAACAAAAAGCTTTTTGGTGTTGCCTGCACTATTTTGTGTTTTGTCTTTCATTGATCAACTGATCTTGTCTTCTAATCCACATTATTTATCATCCCTCAATCGGGTCTTCTCCTTTCTGTTAACAGTCGATGGCTGATTGTAGGAGCATGTTTTTGTGTGTGTGCGTGCGTGCGTGCATGAGTGCGTGCGTGCGTGCGTGTGTGTGTGTGTGCCTGTGGGTGACAGGTCTCATATCAGCACAGGGTTGTGGTTTGAGCAATTGTCGGGTGATCAATACAAGATGACAGCTGGGATTAGGGATGTGTGCAATGAATAATTTCACTGACGTTTAATTTTTTTTTTAACCGACTACTTGCCTTGTTTAAAATGAAGGACAAACGACAAAACCGAGCACAACTGAAACATTCATTTGAAAGGCTTTCTATAAATAGGCCTATTCAAATAACCACAACCTTATTTTAAATGCTACAGAAAAGTAAGGCATTTTTTACAGCATTGTTTCTGCATCTAAATCTCATTGAGACTAGAGTTCACGCCTCGTCTGCCAGCTCACAATGCGCCGATCGTGATGCGACGCATTGTGAGCTTGTAGATCGGCTATTTTCAAAAGATTTTTCTACATTTGAAAACTTGAAATCCGGACATTGTGCATAAATGAGTACTTTAACTTTTTGTACTTGATTGTTATGCCAATACCTTTGTACTTTAACCCAAGTACATTTTGAATTCTGGACCTTTACTTGTAACAGAGTATTTCTATATTGCAGTATTGATACTTTTACTTAAAGGAGTAGTTCACCCCCAAAATGACTTTTTTCTATTGATTAGTCACGCCATGGAGACTAGAGTTCAATAATATTTTTTGTTTTTTGTCGCATTCCTAAGACAAAAATGTGATAACAATAAATGTACCCCCATTTGTTCTGGATGGGGACCCGTTTCGAAACGGGTCCTCATCTGCATCAATGGGGGTAAATTTACTCGAATCAAATTTTTGTCTTAGGAATGTGACAAAAAACAAAAAAATATTATTGAACTCTACTCTCCATGGCATTAGTAGTAGTAGAAAAAAAGTCATTTTGTGGGTGAACTACTCCTTTAAGTAAAATATTTGAGTACCTTTCTATGCAGACACGTGCACCCTCTGCACAATTAATGCACAGCCTTGCAGATGGCCAAGATTCCCATGATGCAACTCCCGCATGCCCCAGCCCCAGCCCCAAGAAACCCCTTTCCTGGTGCATTACCAGCACTGCCAGTCATGTACCGTAGCTTCCGCCGCACTTTAAAAAACGGAATAGAAGAAAAATGGTAGAGATACATCATTGTGTCCTGTTACAGCCTCATACTGTACAGCAGGTCACTGTGTCAGATGTGTTTGCATTCCTAAACCCTTGTGTGCTATAGTCTGAATGCCCGTTCAAAGTGCACGTATACTGTACAAGTTTTCACGTGAGTCAGGGGTTAGGGCTGTGGCACGTTTTTTTTATTACACCTAGCATAAAGAACATATCGTCGTTGTTGGGTGGAAAACCTTGTATGTCCAAAACCGTTTGTTTTGTATTTATCATTTTTAAAATGATTTAAACTAGTGAAAACATCCGATCTACGGTACAAGCACACAACGCCTCGCACCGCGAGGCGTTGTGTGCTTGTAGATCGTCTGTTTTCACTACTTTTGTGCGAAGGCCTTGTGTGACGAAGCAGTGCTTTAATTTGCAAAAAAAAAAATACAAATTTGAAACTTGGAGATACGAGGTTTCTGCCCAACAGTGACGATATACATGCAGGGCTATTCCTTTTTGGAGGGGCCAGAGAGGAAAACCTTTCTCACTACTGCCCAAAGGTTGCCAAGGGTACTTCTTGTAACACACAGAAGATTTACGTTATGTTGACTGCAGTCTGCTGCCAGACGGATAGGAAATCTGAGGAAAGTTTGACGTCACGACTGTCTCCTCCTCCAGTACCTACAGTATGTCAGGTTCTGATGGCGAGCTTGCATGTCACTTAGGGGTTTAGGGGGTTACTTAAACTAAACACTGTGTATAAGCATGGCCCATTCAGGTGGGCAGTGGGACAGCATTGTATAGGATTTGCACAAGCATGCTTTAAACTAAGAAAATGAAATGCCTTCAAGGCATTGGGTATTTCAGGTTGAGACAGTGGAAAAATTGCTATTTTCACTTGACCTTGTTGAAATGGAATCTGTCAAGTGGGTCAGACCAGCCCCCAAACCTGTAAACAAATTATAAAAGAAAGTAACAAAAGAAGACAGACAGACAGACCCAAATCTGCCCGAACTGCGGTTAACCGCGGATAAAACTGCCATCCGTGCACCTCTAGTACATACATACATACAGGACATACAGTACTGTACATACATACCTACACACTGTACATACATACATATATATACCGTAAATCCTCTTTTAGAAACCCGGGCTTTTATTTGTCTCAAGATAGATAGATAGATACCTTTATTATCCCAAGGGGGAAATTCAGTTGTCCAGAAGTAGCACAGCAGTATACAGTTATTTACAAAGTTACAGAGACGTAAGAAAAGATAGATAAGAGGGAAAAAAACAAAAACGAAGACAAGAGCAGTACAGTACCAATAAAGAGAAGGTGCATCAATAGAGGGGGCGAATAATATATAAGTATATATACATAAAGTGTCTTGCAAAAGAGACCATAGCAGTCAATGCTAGTTAGTGCAAACAAGTATCTCACTGTCATCCTTACTTACAATTTAGAAGAGTAGCTGGCACCAGGCTTTTATTGAAAGGAAAGGAAGTGTGTATAAGAGAGAAGGCCTATATCCCTATTTTTCAAAAAGATCGGAATGAATAAATCAACATTTTGTGTCAGTTTGAACCCAGTAAAATATACTGGGTTCATTCATTGAAACCAAGTACTGTATGAAATGAACAGTGAAGTTACAGGTGGACACTGGTCATTTTAACTAAGTTAAGTTACCTCTAAAGGACGAGGTTTGCCAATTCTTGGCCATCTGGCCAGTGATGTATATCGGACCAGTTACCCATATATGGAGACCCCTGCATGATAGTCATCAATGTTCTGTCAAAACATGCCTATATATGGGCATGACCAAATATGGGCATTCCCAGATATGTCCTTAATATTGATGACATTGGGACAGGGATCTCCATATATGGGCATAAGGGGTTCCCTAACAGGCCATCATCTGGGAATGCCCATACTGTATTTGGACATTTTATTTATTTTATACTTTATCAGTATATATCCATATACATATATATGGATTTAATATTAACATTTTCTGGGAAGGTAGGGTGTAAATCAGAGTAAAGCAGGCTCTTGGGCCAGTTGGGGCCTGGGATTGATCACATCAGAAATCTCCATATATGGGCATAAAGGGGATTTTCTTTCTGGGAATGCCCATATATGGACTTTTTATTTTATCCTTTATTAATAATATGTATCCATATACATACAATATAATATGTTATGTCCATAGAAGGAGATCCCTATCTGAACCAGCCTCACAGATATGGGCCATGTCTTGGACATCTGGCCAGTGATATATATATATATATATATATATATATATATATATATATATATATATATATATATATATATATCGATGACATCAGGGATCTTCATATATGGGCATAAAAGGGATTCTGGGGAATAGCCATATATGGACTTTTACATAGGTGATGTCACCTGTGATATCACCAGTGATGTCACAGTGACAAGGGAACCAACCCATAGTAGACTGTAAAAATGTGTACACACACACACACACACACACACACACACACACACACACACACACACACACACACACACACACACACACACACACACACACACACACACAGACAGACAGACAGACAGACAGACAGACAGACAGACAGACAGACAGACAGACAGACAGACAGACAGACAGACGGAGACAAGCTGTGACATTTCTCATGGTAAACTGCAATAGTAATACAGTACATAACTGTATACATGCACAAAATTGCAACAGAAAGGTAAAAAGCTAAAGCATTTTACCAGTAAGACTCCCTAATCGGGAGATAAGCGACCGTTGGTCGCTTATCTCCACAAATAGGCCAAAAGTTTGTTTTACCAATTATCAAGACATACGGGCAGTTGACAGTTTGCCATGGTTACTCATTGAAGTTGAATCTCCATATATGGAGACATAAGTTGCTCATACCATAGCAACCATGTTTTTTACAGGGCCTGGGATTGATGACATCAGAAATCTCCATATATGGGCATGAAAGGGATTTTGTTTCTGGAAATATGTCTGTGGGGTGCCACATTTGGAATAAAACACTTACATCACACATCTGGATATCCATACAGCCCATCTAGTTTGCCTGTGTCCATTTATGCCCATATATCTGATGACATTGGGACAATGATCTCCATATATGGGCATAAAACTTAGGTTAATTAGTAAAGCCTGGGGATCTCCATATATGGGCATGAGGGGTACCCTAAAAGGGCATCATCTGGGAATAGCAAATATAGTTATCCTAGAAAGTGAAAATCTTACATCAAAGGCCATAACTACCTACCTACCACCATACTGCATTCCTCATTAAACTACCTACCAGTAAGATGCCTATAGGGAGAAAAGCAAAGGGCGAGGTTGCACCATTTCTTGGTCTTCTGGCCAGTGATGTATATCGGACCATTTAACCATATATGGAGACATCTGGTACCCAAAGATATTCACAGATATGGGCTTAATATTGATGACATAAGGGATCTCCATATATGGGCGTAAAAGGGATTTGGTTCCCCTGGCATCACAGGGATCTCCATATATGGGCATAAAATGGATTTGGTTACCCTGGCAACACGGGGATCTCCATATCTCCATATATGGGAATAAAAGGGATTTGGTTCCCCTGGCATCACAGGGATCTCCATATATGGGCATAAAAGGGATTTGGTTCCCCTGACATTACAGTGATGTCAGTGGCTGGTTCTACAGAGGGGATCTCCATTTATGGGCATAAAAGGGAATGTATGTATGATGATGTCAGATATCATAGACGTCATAGGACTTTCACATAACGAATAACTGAGTAAGCATGTAAACCCGTAAAATCTATATTTGGGCATGGCTGATTTATGACCTCATCATGATGACACGAGCAAACACAGCTGAATTGTATAAATGATCAGTGCAGAAACCAACAGAAGTATTTGACCAAGACTCTTCGATTTAAACATCAACAAAGGTGTGACGTTTGTTGATGGTCACAAAGGTGTGACGGACGGACGGACGGACGGACGGACGGACGGACGGACGGCCGGTGGAGGTTTTCATAGTAAACTGCTCCCTGACGGTCGCAAAAAGTGCATTTTTATTTTGCTGCTGAGTATTTATTGAGCCTTTTTTATTCAGCTTAGCTGAGTATGTATGAATGGACACAGAATAACTTTGGGCACAAGTCTGGCATTAGACAGAGACAGCATGTTTCGACAGTGACTCATTGTGTGTGCATCTGACTCTCTCTCTCTCTGTGTGTGTGTGTGTGTGTGTGTGTGTGTGTGTGTGTGTGTGTGTGTGTGCGCGTGCGCGTGCGAGAGAGAGAGAGAGAGAGAGAGAGAGAGAGAGAGAGAGAGAGAGAGAGAATGAGTGGTTAGCTGGGGTCCCACTTGTGATCAGGCAGTGATGACAGTCTGTCCACCCCTCTTCGGGGATTAGCTAATCCAGTAAACACTCCATGGCCATGGAACAATCTCAGACCACATGTGGTGTGTGCATGTGGGAAAGAGAGAGTGAGAGAGGAGAGTGAGAGAGGAGAGTGAGAGACAGAGAGAAGAGAGAGGGAGAAGAATAATTCTACCACCCAAGGTGCTGTGTGAGATACTTCACAGTGATATGACAGGAATTGTCAGAGTTAATCAGCATCGACCTTATTAAGAGAGCCACAGTGTTCATTGCTGTTTTGTCCCAAGGGGGCTCCTATTACTGGAAGTAATTTTAGATAGGGGAACAGTCCCTCAGGAATGCATCTGGTCAATACAGGGGTGCTTGAAATTTGGACAATCCATCAGGAATTAATTATTTGAGTCCCATCTGCTCCTTTAAACACGCACGCACGCACGCACGCACGCACGCACGCACGCACGCACAATGTTCATCTGGTTAAGGTGCAAACATGTTTTGACCACTTTGGCTACCTTGAAATAATGAAAGTACTGTAAACGAAGTCTAAAAGACTACTGAGACATACAGTTAGCATGAAAAGAAAGCTGAAGAAAAATTACAATCTTTCATTCTCATTGTGTCCTCATCCATTTTCCTCCTCAGTGGTTTGACCAATTGATCTGAACTTGCTCATGAACATTCGCCATTGGCATATGCAGGGAGTGAGGAAGCTGCACAGCCATTTTTCTTTTTAGTGGGTTGATCAATCGATCTGACATCACACATAAGCATTGACCATTGGCAATGCTGACCGAGACTGACAAAGAGATTTTTCACTTTTACCAAATATAAACTGTTTATTAGCATTTTTGCCACAGGATAATGGTATCTCATCTGTATGGTCAAAATCCCATTGCTTTGATACAGAGTGATGTAAAGACTGTGGTGAAATTTTTACAGGTATGATGTTTAAACGATCATATACTGTATGCTCATTAACCAAAGTAACAAGGTAACGTCTTACAAATATGTCAACAAGGCAGATAACTTTAGCTGTTCACACTCAAATATTAGCATTTCTTTTTAGGACATATTGATGTAAGTACACTCACAGGACAGTGTACTACTGTATATAAATATATTATACATTGATGCATTTAATGATTACTATTATTGACTGAATATAGCAGTTCTCTGTTTAACAGACCCAGGCTTGGGGCTACACACACAATGCCAGTAAAGAGAGGTAGAAAGTTGGCTCAGCATGTAATGTTATAAAGGACATGTTGAACTGGTTGTTCCTATAAATGTGGAGTCAATCAAGTGAAGAACATTTTTATTACAAAACTGTCTCAACTGTTCTCATGCATTTTTCTTCTTAGTTGGTTTGTCAGTCGATCTGAAATTGCATTGACCATTGGCACATGGAGGGATTGACTAAGCTGATCCAACTTGAAGGCGTTTATTACCCTTTTTTTTTTAAATTTGCTATGGCAGGGGTCTTCAACGTTTTCAGGCCAAGGACCCCTTAGTTGAGAGAGAGATGAAGCAGGGACCACCACAACCTTTTCATTCCATATAGTTTCATCGTTTGACATTGTATTTTGGATTCATGTCAACGTTTTCAGACCATCAACCACTTAATAAACTTGACATTTCACTCTGTACTTAGGCTGCTCTTTTTCCCCTCTACCTAAACCTCATTTGGAGGACCCCCTGTAGTAACTCTGAGGACCCTCTAGGGGTCCCGGACGTCCCGGACCCCCAGTTGAAGACCCCTGGGCTATGGGATATGTAGAGGCAGTTGTGGGTACAAGTCTGCAAGCAGAGATGAACGCATCTCTGGATAAAGAAGAGTGAAAACTAATGTAGCTTTGGTTGATTGTTGTTGGAGAGAGGGCGCTAAATCTACCGAACGGGTCGCTAAATCTACAAACCCTAACCCTAAGCCTAACCCTAAGCCTAACCCTAAATCATCGACCGGGACGCTAACGCTAAATCTACCGACCGGGTCGCTAAATCTACCGACCGGGCCGCTAAATCACCGACCTCTGTGATTTTGCAGCCCGGTTGGTAGATTTAGCGACCCGGTCGGTAGATCTAGCGACCTGGTCGGTGATTTTGCAGCCCGGTTGGTAGATTTAGCGACCCGGTCGGTAGATTTATCGACCCGGTCGGTGATTTAGCGACCCGGTCGGTGAAAACTACCGACCAGGTTGCGACCAGGTTGGAGGCCGCTAAATGATCTCGCTCCTACTGTGTTGTTGGGCAATAAGATTGAAGTGATACCTTAACACAAAAGTGCCTGGCAAGTTTCCAAGTGATTAGAAGTTTTCAGCTCTTAATTGTGTTTGACACATTCCCCGTCGGTGGATAACTCAGTGTGTCAGAATAGCAGGAGACGTAACACCTACAGACCGACAAAAGATTAGAGAAAATGAGGACCGACAAAGATTTCCTCATCGTTCAATGCCAGAGAGGGCATTTTGTCTCTTGCAGCGGAGAGGAGAGGAAAGGAGGTACGCTATGCAAAACGACCGGTATTTTATGTCAGGATTTTCTTCTTCTTAAGATATTCAGCTATAAAATTATTATTACCGGTATGCTCTAAGCCTTGAGTCTTCAAGAGGGGATCCAGGACCCCTGGGGGGGGGGGGGTCCTTGGAGTTACAACAAGAGTACGCTAAATGTTTGTTTGTTTTTTACATTAAAGGACAACTTTGTTTTTTTTACAACAAGGGTTCATTAGAGAAAAGAAAAGATGAGCGTTAAAATGTTTTCATTTACTTCTTTTTATCGTTTTAGTGATTTTAACGATTTTGATTTGCATGCATGCCCCCAGGTTGGGGGCATGCATGCAAGTGGCTAAATATGTATTTTTTAGACACAATAAGCCCATTCCCAAGATGCACCGCAATCTTTCATGGGCCCCTGCTCCTCATCTCTCTCTCAGCCCTATAGTTATTTATTAACAAAGTTGATGAGAAAATAGCATCAACATTCAAATTGAAAAAAATATTAAAGTTACTGTCAATGAGGAACTCTCCCATCAAAGTCCTGCAGGATTCCCCACAGTGTTGTGAGGCCTTGCCATTATGCAGCGTAGATAATCTCTAGAGCCTCCAGTGTTTTTTAATCTCTATCTTGAATACTTAAGAAAGAGGTATAAATACAGCAGGTGTCGTATGTCAGCAGCATTCACTTCAGTAAAATAAATGCAGAAAATATACTAAAATATGTCCAAACATATATAGGCTATTAAGAGTATAACTTTGCACAGTAGTGCTGAGTTATGCAAACAAAGTAGTTACAAAGTAGTGTCGCTTGAAATAAAAAATTGAAAAAAATCAGATGGTGTTTTAGGAGTCCTATTAAGAGGAAAATGTAATGTTTTTTTCAAAAAAATGTTTTTGTAAGATTTTATAGCCATAAATCAAAAATCATAAATCATGCTCTAATTTACATATGGGGGATATTTTTCACAATAATAACATATGTACATGTTCTAGACATTCTAATGATCACCAAAACAAATAGTACAGGCATTTTACTTAGGTTTTTGTGAGGTATAGCTTCCATGAAAAAGTGAGATGTTGTTCGTCAAAACTCTGGAATTTCAGCGGGTGTGGCGGGTGTGAATGTCAGCCCCTGTGGGGGGTATTTATATGCAAATATTGTGGCCAATGGCATTGTAATACTAAACAATAGAATCCAATGGTGGTGTTTAGGTGGTAGGGGGAGCTAAAATAAAATGATTTAAACCTTTTTTTGGATAAAATACAAACGTTGTAATATTACAACCGTGGGCCTTAGAGGGTTAAGATTAAATTATCTCCCCACACTTTGTCTTCATTCAGCTGGCGGAGGTTAAAATGTTGAAGAAGTCACGAAGAGAAAGTGCAGTTAGATAAGTAACATTAAATAAGTAAAGTAGGATCCAAAGAGAGCGCCAGAGATCTTGTCAGACAATGGGAAAGGGAGAGACAGAGAGCAACAAGAACTGTTTCATTGTGGCTATCTGTCAGATATTTTACTGGGGTCTTATTCACGAGTGAGAGAAAGGGAAAGACGGAGAAGGAGATCAGCCGGAGAATTGGAGCAGCAGGAGCGGTTTTGCAGTCGCTAAATCGCTGTTGTGAAGAAAAAAGAGTTGAGCCGGAAGGCAAAGCTCTCTGTCTACCGAGCAATCTTCGTTCCTACTCTCACCTATGGTCATGAAGTGTGGTTCATGACCGAAAGTGTAAGGTCGCGGGTGCAAGCGGCCGAAATGGGTTTCCTCAGACGGGTGGCTGGTATCTCCCTTAGAGATAGGGTGCGAAGTTCAGTCACCCGAGAGAGACTTGGAGTAGAACCGCTGCTCCTGCACTTGGAAAGGAGTCAGCTTAGGTGGTTCGGGCATCTAGTACGGATGCCCCCCGAGCGCCTTCCTAGGAAGGTCCTCGATGCACGTCCCACTGGGAGGAGACCCTGCGGCAGGCCAAAGACCAGGTGGAAGGATTACATCTCCAAACTGGCTTGGGAACTCCTCGGTATACTCCCTGAAGGAGTGGAGGAAGTTGCTCGGGATAAGGAAATCTGGAAGTCTCAGTTGGAACTGTTACTCCCACGACCCGATTCCGGATAAGTGGTTGAAGATGGATGGATGGATGGACTAACTGAGTTGAGTTGAGTAATATTAGACCAGGGGTATCTATAGTTTGACTCAAGGGATAGCTGATGGGGCAAGAGAAAGAGTTTCCAGCAAAATGAAAAGGCAAATAGACAGAGACAGAGACATCAGGAGCAGGTGACAACTCGCTTGACCTTTCCGAGCGGCTCCTATACGAAAATGGAGAGGTGCAACGCACATCACTCATGTGAAGCGGAGTGTGTCTTCTTCCGATGTCTCCGAAAACAACAGGCCTCATTTCGCAATATCTCTCAATATATGTGAAGCCTTAAAAGGCACAAGAGTGCTTGCCGATGAGATTTATTCTCTTCCAAGGTGAGGCACGGTCTGCTGGGCAGCCAAAATGATTTCCATCACATTTATCTGGAAATGCTTGATGTACAAAAATGTGTCAGTGCATTGCTTGATAAACGACGTCCGGCATTCTGCTCTCCTCACCCAGGGGTGTGCACCACTGTCACTTTGAGATCATTGGCAATAATTCTGCAACACTTTATTTGAAGTGCAAATAAAAAAAAGTGGGTGAATGGAAATGTATTTGCACAAGAGCGGATTGGATTTTCTCCCCTCCCTCTCCATTATACCTTCCTCTCCTCACAGCGTTTACCCAGCGAGCCCCGGTACAGTAAGCTAAGACCTGTGCTTTGCGAGGGGCCGATATTAGTTAAGTATTTATTTACAGATTCTGGCAGACCGGTCCCGTGAATAATTCATCTCCCAATGCTCCGAGGAGTCTCTTGACAAGACAGCCTGACGCAGGAGAAAGGAAATCAATGGAGCTATGATGGGCACCAGACTCCCGGCCTATCAGCTTGTGACCTGTGCCTGGTTGCACGTGTGTGCGTGTGTGCGCGTGCCTGCCTGCCTGCGTGCGTGTGTGTGTGCGTGCGTGCGTGCGTGCTAGCGCGCGTGTGTGTGTGTGTGTAGTGTGTGTGTGTGTAGTGTGTGTGAACCTGTGGTTGCTGTCTGTGTGTGAGGTATGTGTATTTACTGTACAGCCCCGTGTAAAGCGATCAGGTCTAGATGTGCTGATGGAACTGAAACAGTGTCCGACTGGGCCGGGCAGAGCACAGCGGAGATGTTCCTCCTGTCGATCATTGCATGGCAAAACCAAAAGCATTAACGTAATCTGCTTTACACGCTGTAATGCAGGAACTCTTACTGAAAATGACTGACACCACCCCCTTGTTCGACCTTGAACCAGTGATTGATACCCTCTTAAGTATACACTTAGAGTCACTCAAAGATGGAAAACGAGATGGAAAAATGGGAACTTTATTTTTTTCTCTCACAATGTACTGTTGTTGTTGCCAACTTCTCCCGTGTCTATAGTCCCTGTCAATCAATCAAGCAAGACATTTTATTTATATTGTGCCAAATCACAACAAAATTGTCTCAAGATGCACAACCAAGTCAGATGCACCATGGAGGAATCGAACCCCAGTCTCCAGTCTCCATGGTGGTGGGCAGGAACTGGATTGATTGATTTTGATTGAATACTTTATTACAGGGGTCTTCAACGTTTTCAGGCCAAGGACCCCTTAGTTGAGAGAGAGATGAAGCAAGGACCCCCCACAACCTTTTCATGAATTCCATGTTGTTTAATTGTTTGACAGAACAATCATCAGTGTATTTTGGATTCATGTAAATTGGTGTTTTCAGATATTTAACCACTAATAAACTTGAACTTTCACTATGTACCTAGTGTACCTCTTTTTCCCCT
Source organism: Nannobrachium achirus (assembly GCF_963921795.1). NCBI lineage: Eukaryota > Metazoa > Chordata > Actinopteri > Myctophiformes > Myctophidae > Nannobrachium > Nannobrachium achirus. Next base: position 51,800,123 of record NC_137823.1, read on the forward strand.
CTACACCAAAGCTCTTTGCCAAAAATAGCCGATCTACAAGCTTGTGGATCTGCTATTTTTGGGTAAAGTTCTCAGAATTTGGACAGTAGCGTTCAAGTGGTTAATATAAAAAAAAAGGAGAAAAAAAGTTTCCAACACACAAACATTTGGAGGACCCCCTGTATGTAGTAACTCTGAGAACCCCCTAAGGGTCCCGGACCCCCTGTTGAAGACCCTTGCTTTATTAGCAGTTCTCATAGGAAAAGCACAGGACAGTACAGTTCAGATACAAGGTCTACTTAAGGATTTAAACCCAATAAAGCACTATGGCTTGTTTTCATTGGGGTCCTTTGAACTCAATTCATTGAGACATTAAATGACAGACAAAGATACAGCAACACTATGCAAACCATCATATTACTACTTACCCCTGCAGCACTGCAGCCCCATGAGAACCCTTTCTGAGCTGATGATAATACCCCAACAGGGGGCAGCACTTAGCTGGGTGAAGCTGGAACAGGTTAATTAGCAGGGAGACAAAAAGCTCTGGATCACTCAATGTGGATCTGTTCATCTGTCCCCTCTTTCTATGAGGTGAATGGGGGGCGTTGGTTCATTGGTTTCAAAAGGGGGTCCTCAGAGTTACTATAGGGGGTCCTCAAAATCTGTGTGTGATAGAGAATTTTTTTCTCCTTTTTTATATTAACCACTTGAACCCTAGCGTCCATATTCTGAGAACTTTAGCCAAAAATAGCAGATCTACAAGCTCACAACGCCTCGCGCTGCGAGGCGTTGAAGATCTTGTACATCGGCTATTTTCGGCAAAGAGGTTTGGTGTAGACGAGAAAAAGAGCAGACCTAGTAGAGAGTGAAAGGTCAGGTTTATTAAGTGTTGACGGTTCAAGTGGTTAAACATCTGAAAACACAAATTGACATGACATTGACCAACGATGAAACGATATGGTATACAGTAGGGATGAGGCCGAATATTCGGTACCGAAAATTTTCGGCCGAAAATGGCTAAAAATGCATTTTCGGTTTTCGGCTGGATAGCTTTTAAAACCGAATAGTTGAGCACCGAATAGTGTGAAGGACAGGGTCAGGGGTCCTCAATAGGCGGACCGCAGTCCATGTCCGGACCGCGGCACATTTCTGAGAAATCTCCGCACAGTTGTATCTGACGATCGGACTGACTGTGTGTGATGTGTGTTTGTGTGTGCGTGGGTGTGTATGTGCTGATTGTGCTCATTCGCTCAAACACATACACAGGCTCACAAGACACACCCCTACGCCAATTTGCAAGCCCACAAAGCGTCGCGGGTGCAACGTGCTGTGGGCTTGTAGATCAAAGGTTTTCCTTCCCTCCGAGTCTCCGACGCAGTCTGCTCTCCATGCTGCTCCCCCCCTCCCCTCTCCTCTCCTCTCCACACACTCATGCCGCTCGCTGCCTTAAAAAAGTTGCTAAAACCTCTTGGAAACCATTGCTCCCACTGGATTAATAACTTAGAGATCTTCTACCTTTGGCTGTTCAATAGACCGTTTGTCAGCCTTCTGATTGGTCCCTGAGACTCCCTGACTGGCCAACCAGAAAAAAACATTCACTTTTTGCTATCGGGGGTGGAGTTTGTGCAGTGGAGAATGTTGAATGTGTCTTTCAAGAACTGTCCGCACTGCGCGACACGGAGATCGGCCGGTACGGTGATAGCGACGGCAAGCGTCAAGCGATCTCGCTCATCATAACGAATAAGCTTCAACAAACTAGTTCACATGTACCTTATCAATGGTCTAAGAGTCACGATTGGGTACATATAATTTAAATGGGCAGAATTACGAAAAGCCAGCCTATTATGTGAGGAGAAACATTATCTCTGTCCTCTTCCTAGTACCCAAGATGCAATGCGCTTCTCTTTCTATCTCTGATCCAGAGGATTAAACTAATTAAAACATTTATTTTTCGGGGGAAAACTACTGTTTTGCTATGTAATTACTGTACCTTTTTCTTCCCTTTTTATTAATATCACGTAGATGTGTTTTTTGTGGTACTTTATATAGCTGTAATGAGGCTATGAAGGGAAAAAAAATCGCATCCACTACCACTATAAAAGAATCTGCAAAGAGGATTCTGTCCCACTGGGATTAAACAAATTAAAACATATATTTTCGGGTAAATCCCCTGTTTTGCAATGTAACTACTGTACCTTTGTCTTCCCTTTTTATTAATATCACCTAGGTGTTTTTCCTTTGGTACTTTATATAGCTGTAATGAGGCTATGAAGGGGAAAAAAAATCCCATCCACTTCCACTATAAAAACAATCTGCCCAGGGTTAATGTCCCATCATAGTAACAGGGCAGAATGGGGCGGGATTTGCAAAAGGGTTTATTGGAGAGGACAACAGCAACACATTAATATCCACGATGTAAGGCTCCAACTGCTTGCATTAGACGAGAAATGGTCGCGAAACTCGCGATGCGTGATCATGCGTCTTTAACAATGTGATGTGTCGTCGCATATTATTGCCAGCTATCCTAGGCTGTGTTAGGTTAATAACTATGACTCGTTGACCCTGATTTGACTGGTCATTTGACATAGTCAATCAGCACAGTCAGTCTGGCTTGTGCAGTACGTGTGTCAACTAACTGAATGTCAAGTAATCCTCTCCCCCTCACGCTAAGTTCCACTTTATTTTCCATTCTGAACGACAAGCCTAATATTGCATTTATGCTCTTTAGTTTCCAATAATTAAACTATAAGCCAGTGTTTTATTGCTACACAATAAATGTAAATAATGTAGCCTACTCTACATGCATAAATAATTATCCATTCATCCATCCATCCATCTTCAACCGCTTATCCAGCATCAGGTAGCAGGGGTAACAGTTCCAACTGAGATTTCCAAAGTTCCAAATAATAATAATAATAATTAAAATAAACAATTCTAATGATTATAATAAACATACATACATACAGTACATACTGTATAAATGTATCCGCCTTATTTCGCCTTCGCCTTTTTTTCGGACCTGGACCTGTTTCAAAAAAATATTTCTGGACCTTCAAGATTTGTATTTGAGGACCCCTGGGCCCTAGATCATTTTGCAACATACAGTATGTGCATTTGTTGTTGAAGGCCTGGCTGTTACAGCCCTTGTGTTAACAATAATATTTTGTTGTAGGCCTAGATCATTCTGCAGTTTTAAGCACCTTGTTCTGATGCACTTTTATCTCTGTAGGATACTACAGAAATAGTTGCACTATTTTGACTTTGTTTTATGCTAACATTGCAAAGAGAAAATATTTTATTTTGTTATGTGTGCATTCAAAAGTGAGAAATAAATGTTTTATGGAACCATATGGTGATTATTATTTAAGTTAGGGTTTGCCATAATCAGGTAGCTTTACAACAAAGGTACAGCAATGGTACAAACATTTATTATACAAAATAAATTATATACATGTATTATTCGGCTATTCGGTATTCGGTGGAATGTTTCCAGTATTCGGTATTCGGTTTCGGCCAAGAATTTTGCTTTCGGCCCATCCCTAGTATACAGTATATATGGGTTGTGGGGGTCCCTGCGAGATCTCTCTCTCTCTCTCGACTAAGGGGTCCTTGGCCTGAAAACGTTGAAGGTTGTGTTGTGCATGCATACAGTAAACAATAAAAGAGTATAGCCGCACACTCGCAAAGTTTATTGGAACACAAAGAGGACCAACGTTTCGGACAGACATGTCTGAAACATTGCACCTCTCTATGTTGCATCGGCAGCTATGAGTGTGCAGCTATAGGCTACTCTTTTATTGTTTAGTGTTTATTCCGTTGGCTGGCACCTCATAAGGACCGGTGTGCTGTGCACCTTTTGATAACCGCGCAGGCGTACAGTATCAGCATGGCAACGTTTTCTCTACATGTACTGTATGTTTGTACTGTAGATGTGCTTTGAATGTCCTGTAATTGCCTGTTTATTTGGGCCTGCAGGCAGGCCACGGTGGAAGCATTTGTCAGTGCTTGTTTACAGTAGGCTATACCTGCATGTGTGGGCGTACTGCATTGGTGAGAACAATACCACTGCCTGTGGGAGGGCCTCAATAGACACTTTTAAGTCACACACACACACACACACACACACACACACACACACACACACACACACACACACACACACACACACACACACACACACACACACACACACACACACACACAGTACAGTTACAGTACATTATACACCACATGCGGTCCCAATGGGTCATGCGTATGGCTGATAGTGAGGGATTTTGACCTAAATACACGGCTGTAAATTGGCCTCCTACGGTGGCATTGTGAAGAACAGTCAAACCAACTAGTGACTTCAAAGACAATTTTGAACTGTGCCTTTTGATGGATTTCTACCCTGCAGGGAGCCTGCTGTACTTATTCGTGTGTTTGTGTGTACTCACAGAGGAGCATAGAATGCTTTTGCTACAGCGCAAAACTGAAAAGTGTTGCCTATAGCCTAGTCAGTGGCGTCAATTCAGAAAAAGCTAAGGTATGGCAACATGACTGGTCTTCGCGCACGTGCAAGACACCAGTCATGTTGCCATACCTTAGTAACAGACATTTATTTTTATTTTAAGAAGTCCCTTTACATTTTTTCCCCTGTTTCTACAGTTTCTTGGGCTGGATATGGCAGCCTGGAACGGTTGTTCAAGTGCAGCTAGTAAACTTGGCATGTTAGTAAACGTGCCACAATGAATTAACAATAATGAATTGCACCTGTGCAGCTGACCTGTGGAACTTGGGAATATACCATTTTGTCAAGATGGGGAGAATACAAGTGTGGAGAATATGATTATAATACCTTGTTAAAGTGACCATTTTGTAAAATTTTGCATTTGTAGTTATTTTACTGCAATTTAACAACATAATAACCAGCACAGATAGACAGATGGATTTATATTTAAAAGTAACTTTTATTTCCCTCCCTGGACCCAGGGTATGGCAGCTGCATACCCCTGCCATACCCAATTGACGCCCCTGAGCCTATAGTCACAACACCCAGTAACTGCAAAGAATTTCAACCCGACCCCATGTTTGTAGAGTGACATGTCGCACAAATTTGTTTTTGCAGAGGCATAAGGCTAAAGGAGGTAAAAGAGAGATTTAATGTGAGTCACGGTGAACTTTAAAAAAAGGTCAACACCATTTTTCAGATGGCTGAAAGCGCTATATGAATCAGCTGTGGTGGTAATTATGTTCTGTGCTTTGTGAAAAATCTCAGTGTCGTACATTGACTCGCTCTCATTAAATAGCCTGTCTTTTTTGTTCAGTTGTGTTAATATTAATAGGAGTTACAGTATACTGTGTGTATACATGTCAAGGTCATGTGCTGAGCCAGGTACAGACAGTAAGACTTCACACTACAATTAATAGCCTATCCATATGGGAATCAAATAAATCATACATCAAAGTAAGTGTGTGTGTGTGTTATAAATGTATCTATTGCTCTACTGGGGTGTGACAATATGAATTATTCATGATATGATACTGTGACGATATTTGGCCCTCGATAATGCTATTATGTCACAATACTGTGACAAGGCATGCCTTGTCTTCAAGTTGTGTACATTCAAAACATTCATCTCAGCCTTTGTTTATTCGATTAGGTGTCCTCAGTGTTTATCAAGTGAACCATCTTCAAATTGGTCTATTTGTTCATGGCTCATTGGGAGAACCCTTCCCTCCTTTTTTAATCATATATTAAGTATAATGTTCAGGTCCATAATTACTTAACACATAGCTCAAATAACCTCAGACCCCCATAGGTCTGTACGTCTCAAACTCAATTTTAATAAAAGACCATTATTGGAGTACATGAGCTTCTGTCGTCTTTTACAGAGGGAGTTACATCACAGCACAGAACTGGGTGAAATCAATGCCAGCATGGATGACTGAAGTAATAATGTCTTGTATTTGGGGATATTATGGGTTTTATGCAGATGCCAAAGAGAGAACGAGTTGTTCAAAAAAGCTATTCTTTTGGTTGAAGGACATTACTTGAATAACTTCCTGAAAATATCTATTCATTTCTCAGTCAGTTGAGCTCTCAGACATTTTGCAAAATATTGAAGTGCACATGAAAGGGCATTGAATTGAATTTACACCTGTAAACCCGTAATGTGGCAATGAAGCTTATTCTGATTCTGAATGGTTGAAGAGACTGTTCCTCTTTCCTGCATCGGACTGAAATACTATTGTTACCCATTGGCTTAGTTCCTCCTGGATAACACCCACAATGACTGACTGTGTGTGTGTCCCTGTGAACAAAATGACTATGCGTTTGTTCACTGAACAATACAACGGATGATCCTGTTGACTGGATGAAGGAGGCTGTCTCTATCACACGGTGACTGTGTATCCCTGCGAATGAACAACCGAACACATCAAGAGTAGCATATCGTCGTGGTCGGGTGGAAACCTTGTCCAAAATCGTTTGTTTTCAATTTATCATTTTTAAAATGATTTAAACTAGTGAAAACAGACGATCTACAAGCACACAACGCCTCGCACCGCGAGGCGTTGTGTGCTTGTAGATCTGCTGTTTTCACTACTTTTGTGCGACAGACTTGTATGTTGAAGCAGGGCTTTACTTTGCGAAAGAACATACAAATTGAAACTTGGAGATACAAGGTTTCCACCCGACAACGACGATATAGAACAAAGTAACAAGTAACAACAAAACAAAAATATGATTTATTTATGACCAAATACTATTATGAATTCAATAGCATAGGAATACAGCAATTTACCAAAAAATATGAATGACACAAAATATATTTACCATGAGGTAAGTCTGCAGTATCAGATCCACTACGAACCAGTGCTGTGACCTTTTGGATCCCATCCCACGAAGACCACGAGATTATTGTCGGGGGAGACATTCTGGCGGAGACATTCTGCTGCAGTAGCCAACAGATTTTAATTTGAAAGTCATGTGTTCCACTGACTTTGAGCCGCGGTCATTGAATGTATTTTCTCGGCTCACCAGTAGAACGAGTTGAACTGAATGTTCGACTGTGTTTCAGTTCAGTGAGAGGGACTAAGCAGCCAGGTGGAGCTCCGGTCAAGCACCAAACGATTTTGTGAACTACGAATTATGTGAACAAATCTTTTTTGGGGAACTGATGGTAAATGATTCGTAAAAGACCGGCAATGCCCATCACTATGAGAGGGAAATAAATTAAATACAAGGTACTGTACGTGACACGGAGGGAGATGAATAGATGGAGGACGTGTGTGTGTGTGTGTGTGTGTGTGTGTGTGTGTGTGTGTGTGTGTGTGTGTGTGTGTGTGTGTGTGTGTGTGTGTGTGTGTGCGTCTGCGTGTGTGTGCGTGTGCAACATAGAGAGACACAGACGGAGGGGGATGGAGAGTGAAACGGAGAGAGAGCAGTAATTGCTTTAGGGGATTGTATCCACAGCCGACCACCTCCACCTATTTTCTGGGGAGATTGGTGACATCCACTGTATTGATCAGTGCATTTAACACCAAGACACACACACACACACACACACACACGCGCGCGCGCGTACGCACACGGCACACACACACACACACACACACAAGCGGCTCCCGGGGGAATAGCGCCCTGACGACACAGACTCGGTCCCGTAGTCGCGCTTACCATTTTAAAAACCCTGGATGTTTCTTTCGCTGCACTGACTCTACTCTGTTGCTCTTTCTGTCTTTCTCTCATTTCTTCTTCATCCATCCTGTTCTGTTCATCCTAAAAAAGTTGTATCCAAAACTTTTTCCAAACGTCTTTTCTCTATCCTCTCTTTGCCTCTTGTATTATTATTATTTTTTCAAGGTCATGCTTTGTTTCATTGTCTGTTCCAAAGTGCTACAGTAAATAGTGCTTGTTAAACTAGTAAAAATAGCCGATCTACAAGCACACAACGCCTCACACTGCGAGGCGTTGTGTGCTTGTAGATCTGCTATTTTCACTAGTTTTGTGCGACAGTCTTGTATGATGAAGCAGTGCTTTGCTTCACGAAAAACATACACATTTTTAGCGAGAGTCATGAGAGATGGAAATCTCACAATGGATTTTACTAAGTGCGTTGGGGCACACGCAAAGTCATCCATGAGATCATCATTTCTCTCTTTACATTCTGAACGCCACAGGTTCCAGTCCCTCTCGGACCTAAGCCGTGCAACGATAAACCCACGGCATGGCTGCATGTTTGTTTCCCCTGACAGATCTTCCAATGTATACCAAAAGCAAATCATAGATTTTGTCTCCCAAAAGTACAATCTTTAACTAGGTAAATCAGTGGGACGATGCAGGGAACACTTTGGTAGCCAGTTAGTTGGGAGTATAATTGATCCAGCGCAGACTTATGTTGAGTGATTGCTGTCTCATTGAGCCCTAAGCCTCCCATACATTACATTACCACCTCTAAGCTCCATCACACCGCAACAACCACAGACAGAGAGCAGGGATCTTATCCAGGGCTAACCAGCGTGACCAATGGTAGCCACGTGGCTACTGCTAGACTCTTCCGCAGCATGGGCTCCAACCAAGAGAGGTCTTCACTCTTACCCCTGAAAGGGCATCCAATTCAAGTGAATTTGACTGTGTAAATGCAATATAAACTATGTTACACTTACATTACAGAACCTTCATAAAACATAGTTGTGTTACGTTAAGAGGTCCTTTGTACTCACAGCATACATCACACTATAACTCTACCAGGATAGTTTTAGAGATTATCGACACACTTGCAGTGGCCCATCTGCAAGAAAACACAAGTGTGATGACTGTGTGTGAGATTAGTTTTGTTTTGATGTGTAATTATCTCACGAGTGACGAGTACGGACTGTAACTATCAGAGTGTTACTGATTTAACAATATAATAATATCCCATCATTTTGGTGTGCAGTCATCATCCCACTTCTATAACACAACCGCAATTTCTGATAATCTATCATTATTCAAATTTAGCTGCAGCGGCTCACTTCATGCCGGCACAACTCACAATTATCACCTTAGAAGAGCAGGACGATATTTATGAGAATGGAGCCTTGAACGAGAGCAATCTGAATTCAGAAACATCCTTGAAAAGAGGCCGCAGCTGCCGGGTGGGGGGGTTGAGGGGGCTTGGTTTCTTTGCGTGTCAGTTGTTAGTCCACTCGATCTCTGACGAAAATGAGCGGAATGCCTGCGATTTGCGGAGGCCTGTAATTGCAGTAAGTGGAGGTAGGTCACCTGACCCCAATGCGGCTGAACTCATAACGATTGAGCTGTCACTGCGACACACAAACCTTTTGCGCACTTGATATGCAGATGTCCAGAGCCACGACGTGCGCTGACCCGGTGATGCCTAACCTGCTTTTTCACTCTCCCCCTGCCCGTTTGTTTAGCCCTCCTCTTGTATTGATGACATATCGATAAGACAGCTCTTATTACAAGCGCTTTAACCTTGACACTGGGTGTGTGTGTGTGTGTGTGTGCGCGTGTGTGTGCGTACGCACGTGTTCGTGCGCGTGTGTGTGTTTGTGTGTCTGCTGTCATAGCTCTTCTATTATTTACCACACGTCTCTGTCTGGGAAGAGCTTGCGTGTGAGGCCAGCAATCGTCTCGAGGTAAACAACCACCGCCAATGACAAGGGTGACCCTTACACACACACACACACACACACACGCACACACACACACACACACACACACACACACACACACACACACACACACACACACACACACACACACACACATACACACACACACACACACACACACACACACACACACACACACACACACACACACACACACAGATCTCTAACCTTATCTACCCTCCTAGCCCCATCTCGGTTCTGATCGATACATTTTAAGCCGTACGCCATCTGCCAAAACAAACGTTGTTTTCCGCGCGTTTGTTTTGCTCTCCGCCTGAGATGCAGATCGTCATCCTTGGCGCTGCCTTGCCGCGGCCTTTGCTTGTTTGCGGTTGATTCTCAGGGAATCTCATCACACCCTCATCTCTTTGGCTGATGCCTCTACCTGGCTGCACGCTGTCTGTCGGGAATCAAATTAAGCCTGACTGTGGCTGGGTCAAAACAATGTATGTCACCCGCACACACACAGATACACACAGAATTACTATTAGTTATTTTAGCATGTCTTTTTCTTTTGTTTATTTTATTTTATAAAAATAATTTATTTTATATAAAATAACGCAGAATGCGTTGCATTCTGAGCTGTAGATTGGCTATATTAGCTATACGGCTTAAGGGGTTACGGTACATTACTGCATTATTGGATAATAAATATCAGGGACAACGGGGCCTGCATGTGTCGATAAACTCCTGAACTCAGAACAGTGATATGTATTATACAGACTGTGACAACATCACACATATCGTACAGTACTGGCACATACCACATATGCATCCACAGTACTCATTATTCAGCATTACTGTGTACTGCCTGGATCAAAGGCTCACAATCTTTTATTTGTAGTTGTTTTATTACGACTGTTTTGATCTTGTTATCCATTTAAAATATCCAGATATAAATAGATAAATAGATATTTCCAGATATAAAATGGCCACCAGTGCCTGCACACGAAGTCACTGGAAAACAGTGCAGAATATTGATGGTATTCCAGGGCACATTGTCCAACGTCTGCAATCCCACACTTTACTCCAGGCTTCCCATTTCTAGCAATTTTTTTTAGATCATAGCCGAACCTGTGTAAAAGTGTGGCGAAGGGGTGTCACGATGATGTACTGTTCGTGTTCCCTCCATGAATTTTACATGGTCGGCCTGGTACACGGTGGCGACATGGTTAGTTGAGGCCCAGCTGACGGGTGTGCGGGGAGAGGATTCAGACGGACACAGAATGTAAAGGAGAGGAGTCCTTCTGCCAGCCATTGTCTCCTTTCAGTTTAAGATAAGTGAAGGGAAAGAACGAGGCATGACAGACTACCGGAAAAGGAAAGTGAGAGGAATAGGAGGGATACTAAAGAGATGAGGGCAGAAGAGAGAGTGTGTGAGAGAGAGAGGGGAAACAACATGACATGGCTGTTTTGTGAATGAAGGCACACACATTAAGTCTGGCTTGTTGGGGGAATTTTCACTAGTGTGTTGACGGTCTACAGGGTTCGAGTTATGTGGGGGCCAATGGGGGCTTAGCCCCCATAGATAAAGTCTGGGACCCCATAGTCAAAAAACCCTATGGGGTTCCCTTTTTTTCCCCAAGTGTTTTTTTTTTTTTATTATTATTATTTTTTGACTGACAGTCCCACATCCATCCATCCATCCATCTTCAACCGCTTATCTGGAATCGGGTCGCGGGGGTAACAGCTCCAACTGAGACCTCCAGATTTCCTTATCCTGCGCAACTTCCTCCACTCCCTCTGGGAGTATACCGAGGCGTTCCCAGGCCAGTCTGGAGATATAATCTCTCCATCTGGTCTTTGGTCTGCCACGGGGTCTCCTCCCAGTGGGACGTGCATCGAGGACCTTCCTAGGAAGGCGCTCGGGGGGCATCCGTACTAGATGCCCGAACCACCTAAGCATACCTAAATGTCCAAATAGATAAACGTATTCCCACCATACATTGCCGGCAAATATCGATTTTTCATAACACCAGGGATTTTCCCAGTGTGCAGTTAACATAGGTGCAATACTCCCAGCCGCCTGCACTGTTTGTAGTGGGGGCGCTAGTGAGATAAATGAGAGTAAATTGCCTGGATTTCGCACAGTGAGGAAGAGAGAAGAAAGTTACGGTTTCTCAGCTGTCAGAGGGGAGAGGAGTGGAGGAGAATACATCGTATCTTGTCTTCATTTTACAAGGTGAAGTTAATTTGAGCAACACAGCACTGTTTGTTTAGTGGACACATACTGTAGTAACTGTACACATGCTGTTACCCAAACCACGCTTGCACACCCACATTAATAATTATGAGAATAAAAGTAGGCTATGTAATCATTATTAAAATTATAATCATTCATTATAGGCTCCACTAAATGTCAGTCCATGAATGTAGGCCTATTTAATTTGCTAATGGAAAGGGGGGAAAACAGCTTGTTTACAATTCACTTTTGCTACCTCTTATATTAGATTTTATTCTCTGTATCACAAAGCTTGTAAACCAGACAAGCAGTCAGTCTTGGAGTTCCCTAACATTGTTTAACTAAGAATTAATTCAATTAGCCTTTCATTATAGCCCCAAAGACACCCAAAATAATATTGTGAAAGGAAAAATATGATTTAATAAAGGAAACCCGTTTTAGACGACTTTATACCCGAAAATATCCATTTTAGACGACTTATTTTCGGCCGGCGCTGTGCGCCGGCGAGATATCACCCAAATATGAGGGCCCCCATAGCTCTCTGGGAATAACTCGAACCCTGACTGTAGTCTCCTTTGGCCAAATGGGAACTACTTCACCTATAATTACAACAGTGCTTTGGTGTTGTTAAGAGATTTGCTGAAAACAATATGTTTTCATGCGTAGATTATTAACTATGATCCAATTTTCACTCTTCATGAGTTTCACTTTTTATTGCGACCGTAAGGTCGCACTTACTATCAAAACCTCCACCGGCTGTCTGTCTGTCCGTCTGTCCGTCCGTCACACGTCACACGTCACACTTTTGCCCTGCTCATATCTCCGCAACTGTTGCCCCGATCCATGCCAAATTTTGCACAAACACTCCTTGACTGCCAAACCACAACCTCCATCAATTCTCACATGGCCCTCTTCTAGCGCTACCATCAGGCCCATTCTTGCAAAACACATTTTTGGACACTGCACCTAAAACTTTTGCCCTAACATCACGCAAATCGCTACACAGTATGTCTACACTCATGTCCTCAAAATGGATCTGTCCCATATAGCGCCACCATCAGGCCGATTTTTTCAAACACATTTTTGGACACTGCTCCTACAGATTTTGCCCTAAAATCACGCTGCGACGTGACAGTCGCTTATCTCCCGATTAGGGAGTCTTACTGGTCAATAGCATTTCCTGGTACAGACTATGGTGCAGTGATCATTTTCCATGTTGCCATACACAATTCAGCATGAGCTGTGAATAGTTTGAGAGAGACACATACCGTTGTTTCCTGTTGAGATTGGCACATTTCCTTGGGCAAGCTGCCCAGATCACACGTGTCTTCTTATTTTTTCACTCTCAAAAAGCGCCTGCAATGTAGTGCATTTGAAACTACATTGCAGTGCACACCATGGGGTGATCACTGCTTGCCTCCTATGATTTTTTTTTCTGTTTATTTCGTTGCTGAAAAAACCTGGGTGAAATGTGCCAATCTCAACAGGAAACATCTGTACATACATACACAAACATGAACTATGGAAGAATTAAGTATTTGGTGACCACATTCAAAGTGTTTAGAAGCTTTCGATATGTTTCAGGATCTACAGTATGTGGCTTCTTCCACACGTGCCATTCAAATGGAATGGGGAAAGTTATACTGGAACACAAGCTGCTGCAGAAAAGCTGACAAATCAAACACAGCTGAAGCTTGTGTTTGGCACCGGCGTGCAGTATATCCGAACCGATCTGCTCATGCTTCCTAAAGGTTAATGCATCCAGAATGTGGTTCACCCACACCTTCTCAACAAGGCAACCTCTGGAGGCGTGCAAAACCGAGCTGTGTGCCTCGATCGTGTTTGTTTTGCTGTTTTCAGCAGCCTCTGTTGGACAGTGTGAAACAGTATGTAATATTGTACAAACAGACTTATTACAATAATGTTGAGCTCAATTTGCATAGCTCAGCTATAACCGGCAAATGTGTTCTTGCTTTACAACAGTTACTCTGAGAAGAATGCTGTGAAACACAAAGCAGCTAGCATACTTTTTATTGTAGATAGAGCAAACTTTAAATTCCCTGAGGAACATAGGCCATTCATGAACGTCCTCCATCCTCTCTGGTCTTGTGCCTTCCGAATCCAATTCTTGCCATGACAGCTGTTCTGCCCTTCCTCTTCTTACCTCCTGCCATGCAGGTTCCTAGAGCATGTTTTGTTATAGAATTGTTTTGTCTTTTTGAGTGTATGGCCAATCCAGTAAAAACATTAAATAAAAATCTACCCCTGATTTGAAATGCTTCTTGCTTGATGAGATCCCACAAGTTGCCATTTGAAATGGTGTTTGGCAAGTAGATTCCTAAGAGATGTCGTAGGCTGGGGTTGAAGAATGTCTGTTGAGTATTTTTGTAGTAATCTTCCAGGTTTTGGATCCATTGAGTAGAGTGCATTTGACCTTTGAGATGGAAAGATTTGTAGTTGAGTCATAATGTGTTTTTGCTTTTATTTAACATGTTGCAGGTTATTATGCAATAGGTATTGATCCTATAGAAATCCAGGACGGTGGTAACAATTAACTGGTATGTGTATTAACTGGTTGAGCCACCAGTGTGTCCCAGGAGTGCACATTTGATAAGGCATGGGGACCTTTACTTCTGTCTAAGTAATTCATTAGTAGTTAATTAAAGCTCTTATCGTACCACACCGAAAATAGACGATATACACGCTCACAACACATTGCATTGCGATGCATTGTGAGCTTGTAGATCGGCTATTTTCTGCCACGGCCATTCGACAAAGTATAATTCAGGCTTAACACATATAGCTCCAGTCTCAAAGGACAATAAGTGTGGACACTGCCATATGCATGCGTCCACAGTTCATTCATCAAAACCAGTGCAAACCCATTTTTCTTCATGCAGTGAGTTGCGTTGTGGGGAAAATGTGAAAGGAGATAAGTCATTGTGTCAATATTAGGAACTCTATTTGTCTGAGCCTTGAGGGATGTCCTTACACGGTGATGGATGGCCACCGGAGGCAGTGTGCAACCAAACTCACTCACTCACAAACAAGCTCTGGCACTCATCATGCCTGGTTGCTGGGAAACCTAGAAGATGTCATGGAGGTACGCTGTGTGTGTGTGTGTGTGTGTGTGTGTGTGTGTGTGTGTGTGTGTGTGTGTGTGTGTGTGTGTGTGTGTGTGTGTGTGTGTGTGTGTGTGTGTGTGTGTGTGTGTGTATATATGTTACAGTTAGATTGGGTGAAGCCCTTTGCACACAGGACAGTTGCGTTTTTTTCGTTTGCTGCATGAATAAAACGTATTGGATTTGGTGTGCAATGCTATGCGGAATCGGCGCTGCGGATCCCAAAAGGAGTCATAAAAGGAGTGATGAGTTTTTTACCGCATGCGACAAGACGCACGAAAGAAACTGGGTTCGATCGAGAAAAAAAACGCACGGCCACAGCGACTCGTTGCACGGTCAATTCGGATCCGGTGTGCATGAGGTCGTAGAGAATCATTGTTTTCTTTTTAAAAAGTGAAATTGTCCATTTTATCCGTGCAGATAAATGCGCCGTGTGCAAAGGGCTTAACTCAGTTAGATCGTGGTAAGAGCACTCGTTTTGTCGTTCACCACACACCCCTAACACCACCTGGATCAATTCACTTTGATAGTCTCTTATCAGCGCACCTGTGTAATTCTGCGTAATGGCGACAACAGCCATTCACTTGTGTAGTCGCTGACGTCACTCGTTTGCAACCCCTCTTTCTTTGTTTATCTACTAGCCTAGCTCAGCTGTGTTTAGCCATTAGCTTACTATGCCTAACTCTAACCCTAACCCTAACCTTAACCTCAGTAAAACTATGCCTAACCATAACCCTAACCCTAACCTCCGTGGGGTGAGGCACTATCATTCCTGCCGACGCTACGTTGTCGTTGTTGTGGATCAAAGCGACCGTTTGTTCCGCCCCGTGGCGCACGACGAGCGCTCTGGTTCTCGATCTAGCGGTGACATAGATCCGAGGTCCGAGGACGACCTAGATGATGAAATGATGATCATGGTAATGATACTAGTTAGTCAATGCTGTATTTATTGTTTTTGATCATTGTTTTTCCACAATGCATATTTATTCATCAGGACAGCATGAAGTATCAAGCTAAGAGATATTTATAGATAAATACACTCCAATAGAAACATTATAATGTGAGAGACAGCTAACAGGTGATTTAGTATTTACTTTATCAGATTGCAAATCAGGAATTGAGGGGAGGGCTGACAGAAACTGGATGATCAATTGCTGTAGCCTTGTTGAAATGAGTCACCATCACTCATCATTGTCCTATCCCCTTGCCTTGGGAGAGGTTGTAGATTCCTCCTAAGATTCAAATAGACAATTTAAACAATATATTATTATTATTGTTATTATTAACAATAGTAATAGTAAGGTGTAATAGTACCAAAAGCAGTGGTGGAATTTGCAGCAGTGTTGTAAAGTAAAGTATATTTACTCAAGTACTGTACTTTTTAAGTACAATTTTGAGGTATATACTGTATTTCCAATTGTCAGTACTACTCCAACTACATCTCAAAGGCAAATATTGTACTTTTACTCCATTACATTCATTTGAAATTTTTAGTTACTAGTTATTAGTAGTAGCAAGTGCTGGTACCAAGAAATATTTACCTGTGACTGGTCTCCACGCCTGCTAGAGCCTCTGTATATACGGCTCCAACGCCCTATCTGTGCGATCCCTGTGTGTGAGAGAATGAATATTATATTTCAACACACATCACAGCAAAGCAACTACTAATATACAATTATAAGTATTATTATTGCTTCTACAATGTCCTGGATTCAGCCTTTAGTAATATTTAAAGAAGACACTTTTTGGACTCTTAAAGGAGTAGTTCACCCCCAAAATGACTTTTTTTCTATTGATTAGTCTCGCCATGGAGACTAGAGTTCAATAATATTTTTAGTTTTTTGTCACATTCCTCAGACAAAAATGTGATAACAATAAATTTAGCCCCATTCGTTCCGGATGGGGACCCGGGTCAATGGGGGTAAATTTACTCGAATCAAATTTTTGTCTTAGGAATGTGACTCCTTTAAGAGTCCATTTATTGCTGCTAACCATTCGCAGACCTGCTGAACATTCCGGGTAGAGAGGTGCCAGTCTACAAAGGCTTATTCTGCACAAACCCTTGTATTCACTTCACTGGAAGAACTCATCATTATAAAATGTAATTGGGTTTAACCAAGCCCCCAGAACCCAGGGCTAGATTTGAAGCAACCCCGATGGTGGCCAAAGTTGGAACTGCAGCCTAAACGCGTATTTTGGCCCCGCCCCCTCCACTCAATCCTTCCTCTGAGCGGAGAGCAGCGTGACGTCATTTTGGAACCAGAGCTGGTTCCAATTTCCCCCAGAATGCACCTGGATTAGCTACATGCTAGCACGTAGCCGTTGCTTCAAAACGCCACTGAGCACTTGCATTGAAATGATAGTGGGGGTGGGGCTCGTCCGCTCTCTATTTTATATATACTCTATGGGTTTAACCTGTCTAAAACTGTCCCGCGAGATACAGCCATTCTGTCAATACAACTGTAATGAACATAAACCTTTTCCAGGGGTGGTAGTGCTCTAGTTTCAAATTATGGTTGCAACCGACTTGAGAATTCAACTGAGATTGTTGAAGGTTCAGATTTGACTAGTTTGATGCAACAGGATTATCCTTGATTCTTAAACTTTACTTCCAGTTTAAATTTTAAACCAGGTTTTATATTGTGGATGTTTATAGACAGGTTTCTTGTTTACAAACATCTATACTATAATTTTGCAAATGTCTGTCTGAGTGAGTGAGTGAGTGAGTGAGTGAGTGTCTGTCTGTCTGAAACAGCGTTTCTCCTCAGTGGCTGGAGCAATTGATCTGAAATCGCATCACAATTAGCATATGAACACACCTAACATAACTGTGAAGCCTGTTTGTCACTTTCACAAATCGTATGCTGTATATTAGCATTTTTATGGTGTATCTACTATCTATTCTGCATCTAGCTTGAGGCTAATCTATTCTGCATCTAGCATGAGGCAACATGTTTAACCAGCTGTGTGTGTCTGTGTCTGTGTGTGTGTGTGTGTGTGTGTGTGCAGGCAGGCGGGTGTGTGTGCAGGCGGGTGGGCGGGCGGGCTGGGGGGGGGGACAGTATCTCTGTAGCCATTAAACGAAACGGGTTTCTTACATTGATGCTCCTACATATTATCATGCAAGCACCAGTTAAAGTTACTTTCCATCCCTCATATACTGTGTGCACCCCATAACCCACACACTGCACATCATTTTGGAGCTCATATCTTTGAACGGGTAAGGGCTAGTTGAGACTAAATGCACAGGTGACTGTATCATGTAATCAGTCCGTCCAATCGCCAAACCTGTTGTTTTGGGGAGCGCTGGTTAAGCCTGGTTTCATTGGCTAGTTTTGGTACCGAATCAAACGTGACGTGGACCAGAAACCTGTCAATAGGCACATGTCTGGGCCTGGTATCCTATGTCTGAAACATGAGCACTGACGTGCTCATCAGGAACAGTTAGGGGTTAGTTGTCCTGCTCAAGAACACTTGAGGGTTTCAAACCAGGAACCTACCAATACCATTGAGCCAGTGCCGTCCAATGTTGGACACAGAAGAGCCAATACTAATGGCAGCCTCCTGAAAATCAATGCTGGTTTGATTGATTGATTGATTGATTGATTATTTTATTAGACAAAAATGGAGAACAGTACAAGTATAGTCAATACAATTTGAAATGTAGTACAGTACAAGTACAATTAAACACCCTGCCTAAAAGGAACATCTCAAATAAGACTTTTTACGGTCTTTTTTACGTTGAAAGCCCTCAGTATTTAATTCATGGACATAATAAATAGCAAGTAAGAAAACATACAATAATATCGCAGTAATAAAATCACTATGTACAGGATAGGGGAAACAAGGGGGTGGGGGTGCTCTCTTCTCGCCTGTCTATGGGAGAACTGATAACTACCTCCTTCTCTGGCATCCTGAAAGTTGAGTTTTCGGGGCAGTTTTGAAGGATGCCAGCAGAGCTACATGTTTTAAGGGAGGTAGACTAGGAATTCCACACCTTCGTGGCAGTGTTGTAGAAGGAGAATTTATCCATATTTGTCTTATGGGTTTGTGTTATCAGATCATTGTGTGCGCTCCCTCTGGTGTTGTGGCTGTGGGTGTCTCTAACTTTTTGGAGATGTTTGGTCAGATATGCGGGTTCAAATAATCTTAAAAACAGAAGTAGTAGATTGTTAACCTTGATAAGAGTTGACAACAAACTGTTCAGTGTGCCAGGCTGTTCATGTCAATGGATGAAAAGTAGCAAGTGCCAGTAGCAAAAAGCTGTGCAGTAGCCTAGGTTACAAAGGTGGAAAAGTAACTAAATACATTTACCAAAGTACTTTACTACTTAAGTGAATCTTTAAGGTACTTTTACTTTACTTCTGGTGTTGTGGCTGTGGGTGTCGCTAACTTTTTGGAGATGTTTGGTCAGATATGCGGATATGTGGGTTCAAATAATCTTAAAAACAGACGTAGTAGATTGTTAACCTTGATAAGAGTTGACAACAAAGAACTGAAGTCAGGTCAGGTTTGTGAAGATTTTACCTCTCTTAATAGAATCTGGTAACCACGCCCAAAGCCCTTCTACTGGCTCAGGTTGCAGGACCACCAGTAGCAGTAGCACAGAAAAGACTGCAGCAAGCTTCATCCTAAAATCAAGAACCAAGCAATGTTGTTTTTGACAGCACATTTTGATTTTGTTTTAGTCATAGTCTTTTGAATAAAATGTAATTACATTTTTGTCATAATTTAGTCACCTGAAAAGTTTTAGTTTTAGTCAAATTTTAGTCAACTAAATATCATACGTTTTTAGGCGACAAAATCTACAGTTGATTTAGTCAACTAAAATGTATTTTGGCAGGCCTTGATGGCACCATAATGACTTATTTTACACTTGGTTGCGTGGTGAAAATAGCCGATCTACAAGCCAACAACGTGTCGCGCTGCGACACGTCACACGTTGTGCTATTTTCAGCACACCTGAGAGCAACCAAACATAAAATGCACTAGTCCCTCCCTAATGTTTTAGTCTAGTTTTTATTTTGTTGACGAAATTGTCAAAATATTTAGTCTTAGTTTTAGTCATCACAGCTTAGTTTTTATTTCGTCTTTATTTAGTTTTCGTCAGTGAAAAAACGCAGTCGTAGTTTCGTCATAGTTTTAGTCGACGAAATCAACACTGGAATCAAGCACATAAAGATGGCCTTTGATGAACTCGATTTGATCGTTTTCAATTCATTTGTATTTACAGTACATCTGTTTCTATCAGTGTGACCTCCACATGAATTTATTATAAGAATCCATTATTGTAAATACAGAAACCTAAAATGTGCTATTTAATTTAGTCAAATAATAGATTGTATTCAGTCATACTACTGGACAAAAAGGCACAATTAATAATAAACAAATATGCATTTTTATACATTAACCATAAAAATGCTGTTAATGTTTATTTCTTACCTTTCCACAGATTCTGTCTATTTAAAAATAAATAAATAAAAATACTTAGTGAACCAATTGGATTGTGAAAGCTATGACCGCAGGTGAATGTTGTGTATGTTGATATTCATGTGCCTTTACTGAACCAGATCTAGTGTTTTATACTGTTCTGTTTCTGTGCCATTGGTCTTACTCGTGTGTGTGTGTGTGTGTGTGTGTGTGTGTGTGTGTGTGTGTGTGTGTGTGTGCGTGCGTGCGTGCGTGCGTGCGTGCGTGCGTGCGTGCGTGCGTGCGTGCGTGCGTGCGTGCGTGTGTGCGTGCGTGCATGCGTGTGTGTTGTATTTCGTAACAGTATACGAACAGAGTATGAGGACAGATAAGGCCTTATCTCAATGCAAAGATGTTTTTGGGTCTTTCCTTCCTCCTCCAACAGTCAGGGTGTTCCCACGGTCATGAAGTTCCTGGAAATATTTTGAAATTAGAAAAATATTTTTCCAGTACTGGAAAAGTTTTGGAATTGATCAAGGGTCCTGAAGGTTCTCGACAAAATAGCTATGTATTGTTTTTGGTTATTGCCACCTGATCATAGATCTGCATGCACGCCACCGCCGTTCTCAGCACACATGCTTTATTTTTGCTACACTGCCTGTCTTTCGGCATTGCACATGGGAGTAAGCGACTTGTCATTGCGCTGAATTATGGTTATATAGTCCTGGAAATTGGGTTAAATATTCTGGAACATTTTTGGAAAAGTTTTGGAAATTCATTGGTAAAAATGTGTGGGAACCCTGAACAGTGGTTCCTCCTTCTAGCGCAGATTGAACACTCTAAAATACCATGCAAACCTCTCATTCAACTGAGAACGACTCTAGCAAGTTTATACCTTAAAGAATAACACAGCTTTCAAGTGTTAATTTACAGTATGTTTAAGCTGGAGAGCCAGAAGCACGGCAGTTCAAACTGTTCAGTGTGCCAGGCTGTTCATGTCAATGGATGGAAAGTAGCAAGTGCCAGTAGCAAAAAGCTGTGCAGTAGCCTAGGTTACAAAGTAACTAAATACATTTAACAAAGTACCTTACTACTTAAGTGAATCTTTAAGGTACTTTTACTTTACTTGAGTGTTTCCATTCTTTATACTTCTACCCCAATACACCGCAGAGGCAAATTTTATACCGAAACCCTCCAGCAGGGCCAGGTTCTTTTCGCGGCAGGTGCCCGTCCTGTGGCACCCGCGGCGGACCCTGAGCCGAGATCTTCTCGCAGCCCCATCCCGTCACGCGGCGGATCGGAGCATCGCGGAGGGTTAAATATTCAATCGCGGCGGGACCAGAGCATCACGGCAGGTTAGATATTCACCCACTGCGTGACGGAGCGTTGTGGAGGGTTAGAATTTCGTCGCGGCACCTCTAAACTTCTCCAAGCGGCCAAAATAAACTGCCCAACCCCCATTGAAAATGTATTACTAGGATGTGGTGACTGCGCTCCGTCTGGAAGCCCCTTTGGTGTACAGGGGGAAAAAGGAGGGACCAAGTATAGGAGCCCTGGGTGACCCAGGTCAAAAACGTATACGGACAGGGGTTCCCAAAATATTCATGTTTGAATGGGGACCCCCACCCTGGAAGCACTTGGAATTGTAGACATTACATTTATTTTGAGTCGGTTGCACAGATACTGTACAATGTGTACATAGTGAAAAGTGAATTTGTAGTTCGGCTATTTTCACAATTTGCCTCTCTGTTTGGTATTATAAGGTCTTAAAACCATTGAATGGTTATGTGCAGATACCCTGTATACCCATATAATGTTGGTTTGTTTACTGTTGAGTAAGAAAACAATGTTGCACATCAAGCTAATCATCTGGGGACCCCACAATATAATTTGGGGACCCCCCTGAGGGTCCTGAACCCTAGTTTGGGAACCTCTGAAGTAGTAAAGTAAAGACATATTATTGCATTACTAATTACAATCAAATGACATGATTTTGTGGATGCGTCTACTGTAGTACCGTATATTTTACTCAACAAAAATGTTTTATTTTATCTAGAGTGCTCGGATCTCCTCTTCCTTTTTTATGTTTTATTTATTTGAACAATGTGGTACTTATGAATTCTATGTGGTACTTATAAATTCTATGTGGTACTTATGAATTCTAGAGTCCCACTTCTGGGGTGGACGGACATTCAGCTAAAAAAAGGAAATCTACTGTACTAGACCTTACCCGTTCAAAGATATGTGCTCCAAAATATGTGCAGAGTGTGGGTTGTGGGGAAAGTTACTGTAACTGGTGCGTGCGTGAGAATATGTGGGAGCATCATAATGTAAGGAGCAGCCCATGGAGGAGTGAATTATGATGGATACAAATAATGTAACAGCAAAATTAGGTGAATAGAAGTATGGGGATGTATGCGCTTGCTCCACATAGTTTTTCCATACCTGTTGGAAGATGAGACACACATCAAACGCACCCGGTGAATGCATGACCCGTGCATGCCTGCAACCCACGTGAGAGAGAGAGAGAGAGAGAGAGAGAGAGAGAGAGAGAGAGAGAGAGAGAGAGAGAGAGAGAGAGAGAGAGAGAGAGACCATGCACATTTGTGAGAGAGAGGGGTGTGTATGTGTGGGGCTACAGATCCCATGGCCTGGAGGAACGGACCGTAACCCTGACAACAGGCTGTAGAGTTGAACAGAAGTGGTGAAGAAACGCTAATAAATAGCTTGAATTTGGGAAAAATGAAATTCGGGCTCCGTCACCATCTGTATAATGCTAATGGCCAATGCCATGTGAAAGTTCGGATCAGTTGCTGAAGCGAGTGAATAGATAAACGTGGAAATGCATTGTGTGACCTACTGACCTACTGACCTTCTATATTAGGAGGAGGCCTAATATAGACGACTGGGGGTTACTCAGGGTTTACACTATTCTGTCATGACGTGCTACTGTATGTACAGTGGTACCCTTTCCATGCATAACAGCCATTCAAGCCTGTGTGACAGTGTTTCAGTTACCTTTTCTGTGATGTGATGAAAGCAATAAGGGACCTGAGTGAAGGGGAACTGGTGGGAAGAACTTGTAGTCTGGCTATTACTGTGAATTTGATGGTGTCCTTATTGAGTGCAATGTTCTTAAGGAATGAGTGTGAAATAGAATATTCAGCAGACACACACACACACACACACACACACACACACACACACACACACACACACACACACACACACACACACACACACACACACACACACACACACACACACAATGCTGATTCATTTAATGCATTTAAGGCATTAAATAGCCCACTATATCAAGGTTGCCCAGCGGTCACACACCCAAACACATGTCCAGATAAACACAATGAAAGTGCATTTATAATCTACAATTCATGATATTAGAAATATAGTACAGCATAAAGGGTGTTAGGAGGCATTTTACTTGTCGTTGGAGGGCTCCAAGGACGACCTACCGTAGATGATGACAGACAAATATGATGATGATGATCATACTAGAGTTAATTTATTATATACAATATTTATTGTTTTTCTTCAGAGCAATGAAATTAATTCATCCTCTTTTCTGAAAGAGACACACCAGAGCGGTTTTGACTTTTCACATTGCTTTATTTTTTTTTATTTTTTTTTATTCATCAGGACAGAATGCAGTATATCAAGCTAAGAGACATTGAATTGATTGATTGCATGTTTTTATAGGGAGAGTAAATACACTCTACTAGCAGTCTAGTTACTATTTATTTAGTCAAATGGCAAAGCAGGAAGTGAGAGGAGGGCTGACAGAAACTGGGTGATCAACCAAGCCGTTGTGGTAGCTTCACTGGAATGGCTGGCATGATATCTTCAGATCCATCTGGGAGAGATCGCCTAAAATTCAAATAGACAATTTTATTAGGCATGCTTGACTATAATACAGAACATGACTAATTATCTCTTCTTCTTCTTCTTCTTAGTAGGATGTAATAGTACTACTAGTAAGACACCTGAGGGTGGAATGCGACCTCAGGGTGACATTTAGGGCGAGGTCGCGCCAATTCTTGACCATCTGGCCAACCACAGCGTTTCTCTGACGATTCTAGTTGTTGTCATTCTGGGGGGAGTTTGTTCATGTTTTTGTGAGGGTAACAACCCTAGGAGACACGGGGAGAACATGCAAACTCCACACAGAAAGGCCCTATCGCTCACACCCTAGGTTGGGTTGGCGATAGGGCCTTTCTGTGTGGAGTTTGCCTAAACATGGAGATGTGGTACAGAAGGACTCATATATGGGCATAAAAAGTATGTCATGTGACATCACTTCCTGTACAGACAGTCAGACAGACAGCCATTGACTCCGACCTAACAATGGCTACTGTCTATGACGGTAGTTTCATATGACATCTCCATGTTTAGGCCAAACAGATTCGCTCCATTTCTCCATGTATAGGTCCAAAAACCCCAACGTTGAGCTTGACTCAGTCCATTGAGTTGGCCTAACAATGGCTACTGTCTATGACGGTAGTCCCATATGACATGATGGAATGGACTTTCTCCATATATAGTGTTCTCCACATCTCCATGTTTAGGCCAAACAAATTTCGCTCCATTTCTCCATGTATAGGTCCAAATGCCCAACGTTGAGCTTGACAACGAAACGTTCTTAACACAGACGCCCCCATATTTACATATATATAAAAAGTATGTCATGTGACATCACTTCCTGTACAGACAGTCAGACAGACAGCCATTGACTCCGGCCTAACAATGGCTACTTTCTATGACGGTAGTCCCATATGACATGATGGACTGGACTATCTCCATATATAGTGTTATCCACATTTCGTGTAGCCGCCCTGTACAGGAAGTGATGTCACAACTCGCTGACATCACACTGACATCACAGAGGATACGGAAGGAAGGAAGGAAGGTCACATCACAGAGGATACGGAAGGAAGGAAGGTCACTCAAGCGACACGGTTCTTCAGAGTATATGCGACCTTCAGTCGCAATAAGCAATCATTGGTGGAATAGAAGAGCTGGTAGCAAGAAATATTTACCCCCAACGTCGACGTTGACGTCGTCGACCACCACGTCGTTGTTGATTCCAACGGTTCTCCACGCTTCGACCCAATTGTCTCCCACCGCGACTGATCCCTGTGTGGGAGAGAATGCAAATAAAATGTCTACACACATCACAGCAATGCAACATTACTATAATACAATTATAATTATTTTTGCTTCTATAACTAACTACTAAACAATTCTACTACTGAACACAAGTCACTACAAGGCACTAAGCAATCTTGCTACCTCTTTGACCTCCTCAATCCTCATGTCCACTCCCGCTCCCTCAGGTCTGGTGACACAAACCTCCTTGAGGTACCCAAGACCACGGTACCGTACCTGGGGCGTTAGAGCTTTTGCTCTTGTTGCCCCAACCCTCTGGAATGCACTCCCCAAAACCCTCAAAGATGCCCCCAACCTCCAAACCTTCAAGACCGGCCTCAAAACCCACCTCTTCCACATTGTTTTCCCCAGCAAACCCATTCCACTGTCCTTATAATCTTTAATGTTTTTATTGTTTTTATTCCTTAGTCCTAATGTTTTTTTCCTAATAAAGTTGTTTATTTTTTGTTTTCTCTTGCCCCCATCTAAAGCTTATTTAACCCAGTTAAAAATTGAAACCAGGTTTTATATTGAGGGTAAATAGGCACATGTCTGGGCCTGCTATCCTACTGTATCTCTGAAACATGAGCACTTACGTGCTCATTAGGAACAGGTAGGTTAGTTGTCCTGCTCAAGAACACTTGAGGGTTTCGAACCAGAAAGCTACCAATTCTCAAGTGGCCACTCTACCTCCTGAGCCAGTGCAGCCCAATGTTGGACACAGAAGAGCCAATACTAATGATTGACAACCTCCTGAAAATCAATGCTGGTTCAAATAATCTTAAAAACAGAAGTAGTAGATTTTTAACCTTGATAAGATTTGACAACAAAGAACTGAAGTTAGGTTTGTGAAGATTTTACCTCTCCTTATAAGAGGACCGAGAAGCCTTGGTATCCACCCCCAAAACCCTTCTACTGGCTCAGGTTGCAGGACCGCCAGCAGTACCATCACAGAAAGGACTGCAGCAAGCTTCATCCTAAAATCTAAAACCAAGCATAAAGATGTTTGAAATTGTATGACACCAGAATTTACATCAATGTGACTGTGGAGGACCACTGCTGAATGTATTATGCATACTGTATATAAATACATAAACCACATTAAGTGAATAAATAAGAAATACATCAAAATGGAAACAGTTAAATTCTACAAAGACACAAAGGATATAACATTGAGCCTAAAATGTGCAATTTAGCTCGGTCAAATCATATTTTTATATCCAGTCATAAGGCAAGCTGTCTCTATTTTACGTCTCTAGCATTAAGTCATAGTAACATACAAATGCATAAAAATATAATACATTAAAATGTAATTAATCTTCATGAATTACCTTTCCACAGATTCAGTAAAAAAATAAATATCAAAAACTGAACGATTGGAAACTGAAGGATTGTTGACAACTTTATGACAAGGTGAATGTTATGTGTGATGGTTGAGAGGTTCATGTGCCTTATTTATATGATGTTTTATTGGCAGTTTGTTGTCAGTCATGGGGTTGGGATTGATTAGTCATTGTGATTGTTGTATTTCATAACAATAACTAATTGCATTTTGCAACACAGGGTGTAACACAGGGTTCAACACAGGGTGCAACACAGGGTGTTGCAAAATGAAATGTGAAGACATGTGCAGATACCCTGTAAACACTGAATTTTTGTGTTGGGTTGTTTAATGTTGTGTGAAAAAACAATGTTACACATTAAGCTAATCATCTGGAGACCTCACAAAATAATTCCCAAGCCCTAGTTTGGGAAGCCCTGAAGTAGGCTACTGTATAGGTAAAGTTAACCAAAGTTAAACCAGCTGCAACTTAGAACATAGCCTAGTATAGACCCTGTCACCTGGGGTCTACTCAGGGTTTAAGTAGGCTACTGTTGGTAAGTTAACCAACAGCGCATGAAGTCTCACCTTTTGCAACGTTAAAGTAAAGAAATATTATTGCGTTAATTCACTGAACATGATTATTTGTATGTGACTTTTTTCTATCGATTTCTCTCCCCACCGAGACTTGAATTCATGGATATTTTTTAGTTTGTGTAGCTTTTCTAAGCATATCATTTACTTTATTGCAGGCTCATACAATACATATTATTAATTTCATCCATCCATATTAGCTGGAGTTTTCTTCACTTGTTTAATTCATGCTGCATTTTATTTTATTTTTATACATACACAGGCAGAAATTAATAAAAATTAAAAAATAAGTAAGAAGAAGAGAAAAGAAAAGGGGGAGATAGAAATAAGAGATTTATAATATTCAAGAGATAAGAGATTAATAAGATTTATAATAAAGGGGGGGGGGGTTGATTTTCTGTAATGCTCTCATCTCCAGTTTCTTTGAAATTCATCTTCACGGTTTCTCATTTTGGAAGTAATTCTTTCCATCTCTTTAATCTCTTGAACGGCTATTTTACAATTGTTACTAG
The DNA here is from genome assembly GCF_963921795.1 of Nannobrachium achirus. NCBI lineage: Eukaryota > Metazoa > Chordata > Actinopteri > Myctophiformes > Myctophidae > Nannobrachium > Nannobrachium achirus. Next base: position 51,828,068 of record NC_137823.1, read on the forward strand.
ATGGTGGCTTTGCATCCAACCATTTGCGTGCAACTTGTTTTAAAGCAGCAATTTGTAATATTGTATACAGATATTTATCTCCCTCCTTATGTATTTCTTGTATTGTAATACCTAATAAAATATTGATTGGATGTAAGGGCTTCTTTAAGCCAAATTGTTTGTTATTTATTCCTGTACCGTCTGCCCAAACCTTTGCAATATTGGACAGAAAAAGAAAATGATGTGCTTCCAGTTCTGCACATTTCCTCCAGCATTCAGCTCTCTGCCTATATTTTTAGAGGATTTTAGGTGTTAAAGAAATCTTCATATTAATTTTCCAAGCAAATTATTTCCAATACTTGGATTGTGTTTATTTTACATGCTTCTTTCCAATCATCCTCCAAAACCTTAATTTGCTCATGAATTCCATTAGCCTATGCATTCTCTCTGCTGTTTCATGATTTAATTTGTAGGTATTTAAAGAAATGTCATTTAAAGAAAAGCCAAAGGTGTAAGCTATCAAATAGTTTTGGAATTTTGTTTATAGCTGCTACAGGGGCTGAGTAATATATTTTCCTGTAAAACAGTTGGGAATTTTCAAATCGGACTTAAAACCCATTCCCTGCGAACTTAAAATATGGATGTGCGCTAATAATGCCAGGAAATATTAATATTTTAATGTGATCAATTGTATGAGTTTGACCAGAGAGATGATAAACTACCCCCAAAAACCCCAATAGAGCGCGCCATCGTAATGAAGCTGTGTGAAGAGCTCCTCCTCTATGGGTTTTAAAATGGCGGCACACCGGAGTACACAATGGGCGGATCTAGACGATTCGTGGCAGAACGTTCACATTGACCTATCGTCTGGGCAAATGGTCGGATGCAGACGCCACACAAAAAAATCGGAATGAAAATCCGACCTACTGAAGCGGCGTTATGGATGTTGTTAGTATGTTAGCAGGCTAACGGCTGGGAGCGGCCCTCTTACACAGACAAGGACTGAATTACCAGTGACGTCATCAGCCTATCCTTTTTTTCCCACAGTCTATCGTTAAAGCCAGTACAAGGTAGGGGAAACCGTTTGCGCCGCTAATGTATCGAAAAAAATGCAAAAAAATAGCTTTTATATAAAAGTCGATCTGAGAGTCTATCGGCAGAGAGCTCCCTAATAACAATGTCGATCTGGGAGTCGATCGACGCTGAAAAAGTTAAGGTCGTTGCACACTGCTGTGTTTTAGACCGAATATCGGAGTGAATTTCAGAGCGCGTAAATAAAAAAAATCAACCTCACGTTATGTAATTCACGTTTGCACACTGCCGCCAGTTTCGTATTTACTTTCGGACCAGGGTTGATTTTTTTTTCCGATTTTCGCAACTGTCGCCACTGGGTCCCTTGCTCTCTCTCTCCTCTCTCTCTCCTTGGCCTGAAGGATATCACAGAGGATATCACAGAGATGAGACATGGATGGAATAAGACAGGAATGTTCTCACTGATAATTGATGTTGATAATTTGTTGTTCTTTGCAATGAGTTCCAGTCCACTATTCTGTCATGACTTGCTACTGTACAGTAGTACCCTTTGTATGCATAACAGCCATTCAATCCTGTGTGACAGTTTACCTGTTCTGTGATATGGTGCAAGCAATGAGGGACACGAGTAAAGAGGAACCAGATGGAAAGATTGTGTCTAATGTGTGTGTTCAGCGCAATGAAATGAATTCATCCTCTTTTCTGAAAAAGACACATCAGAGCTGTTTTGTCTTTTCACATTGCATATTTATCAGGACAGCATGAATACATCAAGCAAAGAGACATTTAATTGATTGATTGAATGTTTTAATGGTTAGAGTGTACACACTCTTCTCTACTCTACTAGTTACTATTTATTTCATCAAATGGCAAAGCAGGAAGTGAGAGGAGGGCTGACAGAAACTGGGTGATCAAGCATCCTGTTGTGGTACCTTCACTGGGATGGGTGGCATCTCTGGTATGGCATCGTCAGATCCCATTTGTGCAGCTCTCCTAACATTCAAATAGACAATTGTATTAGGCATGATTATATACAGTACAGTGTTTGCCGAATTATTTCTTATTCTTCTTCTTCTTGGTAGGTTGTAATAGTACTATAAGCAATGGTGGAATTGAAGTGCTGGTATCAAGAAATATTTACCTGCGTCGGCCCAAAATATTATTTAGGTGTTCAATCCCTGTGTGTGAGAGAACGCAAATAAAATATCTACACACATCACAGTAATGCAACATTACTATAATACAATTACAATTATTATTGCTTCTTTGACTACTAAACACTTCTACTACTAAACACCTACAAGGCACTAAACAATCGTGCTCCCCCTACCTCTTAGGCCTACCAGGGTTTCCTGCAGGAAAAAGTCTTGACCAGGGGGGGATCTCATGGCGCACGCGCGAAGCGCGTGCGCCGAAATTTTTTGATAATTAATTAATTCATTCGAGTAATTAATTCACTTAATTTTTTATATTAATTCTTATTTTTGCCCTATAAAAACACATGAATGTGCCCATGATGACGGAAAACACAACTACATGCTATCATTCACATTTATTCAACATTGAATAACTACGTTTTTCACAGGACAGTGTAACTTGTTTTTTTCCCCCAGGTTAATCAACCAGCACTCGTGCCATATACATAGCACAATAAAAAAAAAGAAACATTGGTGTAAAGTAACTAAGTAGATTTACTTAAGTACTGTACTTATACTGTACAAAGGAGATTTTCAGGTATTTGCACTTTACTTGAGTATTTCCTGCATTCAGGAGATACCAGCCCTTATGTTTTCTTCAAATGTAAACAAACATGGCTGCCATGTTTGAAAGATAGGGTTGGTATGGGGGTTAAACATGCAATTTCGCGATCGCGATCATGCCTAGTACATTGTTGGAGGTCCAAAAAGTTTTTTTGAGATTTTTTTTTTTTTTTTTTTTTTTTTTTTTTAATACCCTTGGGGGGGCGGGGGGGTTTTCAGGCCGGGCGGGGCGCCTGGCCTGTAAAGTGCTGCAGGAAACCCTGCCTACTCAATCCTCATGTTCCCTCCCACTCCCTCATGTCTGGTGGTGACACAAACCTCCTTGAGGTCCTCAAGACCACGGTACCGTGCATGGGGCAACAGAGCTTTTGCTCTTGCTGCCCCAACCCTCTGGAATGCACTCCCCAAAACCCTCAAAGATGCCCCCAACCTCCAAACCTTTAAGACCGGCCTCAAAACCCACCTCTTCCACGTTGCTTTCCCCAGCTAACTCATTCCACTGTCCTTATAATCTTTAATGTTTTTATTCCTTAGTCTTAATGTTTTTTTCTCTCTCTTGCCCCCCCCGTACATGTCTTTGGGTATTCAGAAAGATGCTATATCAATCTGAGATATTATTATAATAATGTCATGATACCTTTGTAATATTTAAAGCATACACTAATCAAGCTTCTTGTTTGGGGCTTATGAGGATCCACTTGGTTACATTACATTTGTGAAACTCTTTGGCTAGGTTGCACCAACATGGATTAAATGTAATTTGGTTTAGACTTAATCTAGAGTTAGTAAATAGGTTTCTCCATGGATCCTGGATTAGTTCAACCAGCAATGATTAAAATACCATTAGTTTAGTTTCAGTGTCTGCCATGATGGTATTTAAACAAAATGTATTGTGAACTTAATACAGCTACTGTTGTTAACACTACGCTGTGTGATTGTGATCAACTACAGTAGATATCTATTTATATACATGCAGCATCGATAGGCTTTATGACTGACTCTTTTGTATACGAGGCTATATCACTGGAAGAAGAACCAGTGTTACAAAATGTAATTGGGTTTAACATGTCTAAAATTGTCCCACGAGAAACAGCCATGCTGTCCATAAAACTGTAATGAACCCTAACATAAACCTTTTCCAGCGGTGGTTAACTGCTTCAGTTTCAAATAATGTTTGCAACTGACATGAATTGACTTGAAAATTCTACTGAGATTGTTGAAGGTTCAGATTTAAACAGGATCCATTTTAAATATTAAACTAGGATTGAAGTTTGATTCGACAGGAGTAACTTTGATTTAATCCAGTTAAAAGATTAAACTAGGTTTTATATTGAGGATGTTTATAGGCACATGCCTGGGCCTGCTGTCCTATCTCTGAAACATGAGCACTTACATGCTCATCAGGAACAGTTACCTCCTGAGCCAGTGCTGCCCAATGTTGGACGCAGAAGATCCAGTACTAATGGCTAGGGGTGTAACGATATAGTAACTATATCGAAATGTCGTTTTTAACATAGAAAATCGAAGTAAATCGAAATGAACAGCTAAAATCGAATCGTATCGCTTTATTTTGTATCGTATCGAATCGGCAGTGCAAAGAATCGACTGTATCGATACTACCTACTTGTGCATTGTATTTAGCATTTTTAAGAAGAAAAAATGAAAAGGAGGGGTTTAATTACTTTTCCTTACCATATAGCTACACTGGTCTATCGATGAATGTGTGTAATCTCTGGGTTCATGTCAAGGTGCAGGTTTGTCAATATACAATGTCCAGGTATTTGGCAGATAATCACTGTGTTTACTTATTTATATCCATAATAATACATGTTTCTCTTAAAAACCTGCAATATCCACACCTTTCACACAGATTTAATTTCTTTGCTAAATAGTTACTACATCGATTTTAAATCATTGAATCGAATCGTATCGTATCGCCATGAATTGACCAATATCGTCCATGTATCGTATCGTCAACCATGTATCGTGATATGTATCAAATCGCTATTAAAATGTATCGTTACACCCCTACTAATGGCAACCTCCTGAAAATCAATGCTGGTTCAAATAATCTTAAAAATTATTATCTTGATAAGAGTTGAACTAAAGTTAGGTTGGTGAAGGTTTTACCTTTCTTTACATGAGGAGCGGCAACTTTGGCAAGTCTTGGTAACCACGCCCACACCCCTTCTACTGGCTCAGGTTGCAGGACCACCAGCAGCACCATCACAGAAAACACTGCAGCAAGCTTCATCCTAAAATCAAGACCCAAGCAAAAAGATGATCTTTGATGAAATTAGTTTGTGTGTGTGTGTGTGTGTGTGTGTGTGTGTGTGTGTGTGTGTGTGTGTGTGTGTGTGTGTGTGTGTGTGTGTGAGTGAAATGTTTGAAATTGTATGAGACCAGAATTTACATCAATGTGGGGGACCACTTCTGAATTTATTATACATATACTGTATAAATACATAAACCACATGATAAGTTAATAAATAAGAAATAAATATAAATGGAAACAATGAAATTCTACAAAGACACCAAGGATATAAAACATTAAGACTAAAATTTGCTATTTAATTTGGTCAAACAATATATTATATCCAGTCAAAATGAGGGCTACTCTACAAAAAGGCAAGCTGGCCCGGATCTATTTTATGTCTCTAGCATTAAAGTAACATACAAATGTATACAAATATAATACATTAAAATGTCATTAAACTTTATTAATTACCTTTCCACCGATTCAGTAAAACAATTATATATCAAAGACTGAACGAAGGATTGTTAAATGTGTGAACGAAGGATTGTTAAATCTATGACAAGCAGAATGTTATGTGTGATGGCTGAGAGATCCATGTGCCTTATTTACATGATATTTTCTTGGCAGTTTGTTGTTTGTGTAGTCATTGTGAATGTTGTATTTCATAACGGTATACGAATACCATAATTGCATCATAGCCGTGGGAACTGCCGTGGGAACTGCAATGAATGGAAGTCGTGAGAAGCTAGTAGGAAGAAGCTGTTGATGAGTGGATAACAAAAAAAATGGGGGACCCCGGGCCGGGCCATAGGGTATAGGGTTAGTTAAGCCAGTGGTTCTCAAGCTTTTCAGGCCACGACCCCCAAAATAATCATATTTTAACTGGGACCCCCCCCCCCCCCACCCTGACGATCACTAAGAGTTGAGGCATTACATTTTGTATATCACGGTTCTATTGTGAAAATAGCCGATCTACAAGCTCACAACGCCTTGCGTTGCGAGGCGTTGTGAGCGTTGTGAGCATGTAGCATGTTGTGAGCATGTAGATTGTCTATTTTCAGAATTTCTGCCTCTAATATTTGACAATTTGGACAATGTTTAATTTGTCATTTCAGAGGTACCAAAAAGTCCTTTAATTGTCACTTTAGAAATGTTGGTTGGTTTACTGTTTGGTGAGAAAACAGTGTTGCACATTAAGCTAATCATCCGGGGACCTCCCAAAATAATGTGGGGACCCCCCTGGGGGTCCCGACTCACAACTTGAGAACCACTGAGTGAAGCTACCAGAAGCACATAAGGTTATTACAATCAACTCCACCTTTACCAGCTGAAACACTAAAGTGAAGACACATTATTTTATTACTAATTACAATCCAATAATCTAATATGTATATGTATTTAGTATATAGTTTGTGGTATTAATTCTGTTACTAAATGAACCCTAGAGCAGAGTCCTGCATGGGTCAGATTTTGACAACCTGCACCCATTAATCAGATCCGTTGACCGACCCGTTACTGGTCATTTTATAAAAATCTAAACTAGATCCGCCCCTCCCATCAAAAAATTAACCCGTCGCCCACCTGTCTACCCGTGATTAGGCCTACATGCATTAAAGTAAATAGCCTTGGGGTTGACTCAGCAACAGCATTGTCTAACAGCACAGGTCAACTGTTTAAGTTAGGCATAGCAGGGGTTCCCAAACTTTTCAGACCATGACCCCCCCTTCAAGCATATATGGACTTTTACATAGGTTATGTCACCTGTGATATAACCTGTGTGTTACATGTTACATTTGCGTTAGAAAGCAGTTAATTGTGATAACCCAGGACACAAACTATTAAATGAACACTCTGCCTATGTTGACAATTAACTGGATAAATGTTACAAATAAGTGGGTATTTGAGTGAAAGGAATCTGATATGTGTACATGTTTGTGAGGCAAAATATTATGGCAGAGACAGCACAGTATTTTGACAATCTAAGTTTTTGAAAACCTCTAACAACCAGTCTTTGACACAATGTCCTAGGCTACTAGATGGTATTTAGAAGTGGTTGGTATTTAATGAAAGGCTTCCTCTATGCTTGGGCCAAAGGTGCAGGCTAATCTATAATACAGACACTTCTCTGGACTCTTCATCAACCACAACATCTGGTTTATTAGCTGTCAAAGATGGCTTATCACATAGATGAGACATAGATGGAATTACACAGGAACGTTTGCATATTCTCACTGAGGATGCATGATAATTCAATGTTTGCAATGAGTTCCACTATTCTGTCATGACGTGCTACTGTAGTACCCTTTGTATGCATTACAGTCTTTCAAGCATGTGTGACAGTGTTTCAGTTACCTGTTCTGTGATGTGGTGCAAGCAATGAGAGACCTGAGTGAAGGGGAACCAGATGGAAAGATTGTGTCTGGTGGGAAGAAAGTGTAGTCTGGCTTTCACTGTGAATTTGATGATGTCCTTATTGAGTGCAATGTTCTTAAGGAATGAGTGTGAAAGAGTGTTCAGCAGACACACACACACACACACACACACACACACACACACACACACACACACACACACACACACACACACACACACACACACACACACACACACACACACAATGCTGATTCATTTAATGCAGGCATTAAATAACCCACTATAAGGTTTCCCAGCTGTCAAACACACAAACACATGTCCAGATAAACACAATGAAAGTGTATTTATAATTTACAATACATGATATTAGAAATATAGTACAAAATAAAGGAACAGAGTGTTATGAGACATTTTACTTGTCATTGGAGGGCTCCAAGGACAACCTAGATGATGACGGACAAATGATGATGGTGATAATGATGATGTTGATGATGATGATGATGATGATCATACTAGAGTTATTATAGTTGTATGGAATTTATTGTTTTTCATCAGGACAATGAAATGAATGAATCCTCTTTTCCGAAAGAGACACATCAGAGCTGTTTTGACTTTTCACATTGCTTATTTATTCATCAGGACAGCATGTACAGTTTAAGAAACACAGGATAAAATGTTGATTTCCTTTGTGCAGGCACATGTACAAGTAGTATATCAAGCTAAGAGAAATTGAATTGATTGGTTGAATGTTTGTATAGGTAGAGTAAATACACTCAACTAGCAGGCTACAGTAGTTACTATTTATTTCATCAAATGGCAAAGCAGGAAGTGAGACGAGGGCTGACAGAAACTGGGTCATCAACGATCCCGTTGTGGTACCTTCACTGGAATGGGTGGCATCTCTGGTATGGCATTGTCAGATCCCATTTGGACATCTCTCCTAACATTCAAATAGACAATTGTTTGACTATAATACAGTATATGACTAATTATTGTTGTAAGTTGTAATAGTACTAGTAATATAGCAATGGTGGAATTTAAGTGCGGGTAGCAAGAAATATTTACTTGCGTCGGCCGAGAGCTGCTCCGACCCCTGTGTGTGAGAGAATGCAAATAAAATGTCTTCACACATCACAGCAATGCAACATTACTATAATACAATTATAATTAATTTTGCTTCTATAACTAACTACTAAACAATGCTACTACTAAACACGAGTCACTACAAGGCACTAAACAATCTTGCTCTTAGGCCTACTCAATCCTCATGTCCACTCCCGCTCCCTCAGGTCTGGTGACGGAAAACCTCCTTGAGGTCCTCAAGACCACGGTACCGTACCTGGGGCAACAGAGTTTTTGCTTTTGCTGCCCGAACCCTCTGGAATGCATTCCCCAAAACCCTCAAAGATGCCCCCAACCTCCAAACCTTCAAGACCGGCCTCAAAACCCACCTCTTCCACATTGCTTTCCCCAGCTAACTCATTCCACTGTCCTTATAATCTTTAATGTTTTTATTGTTTTTATTCCTTAGTTTTAATGTTTTTTTTCCTAATAAAGTTTATACTTAGTTCTCTCTTGCTCCTAAAGCGTCTTTGGGTATTCAGAAAAGCACTATATAAATCTGAGATATTGTTATAATGTCATGATACCTTTGGTAATATGTAAAGCATACACTGAATTAATGAAGCCTTTTGTTTGGAGCTTACTATATGAGGATCCACTTGGTTACATTACATTTGTGAAATTCTTAGGCTAGGTTGCACCAACATGGATTAACTTAATCCTGGTTTAGACTTAATCTAGGGTTAGTAAATAGGTTGCTCCACAGATCCTGGATTAGTTCAACCAGTTTGAGCAATGATTAAAATACCATTAGTTTGGGGGCACCCCTGTCCTACCGGTCCAGGCGCATACCACATAGGCTCATAAACATAAACATATACCTTTTCCAGGGGTGGTTTAATGGCTCCAGTTTCAAATTATGGTTCCAACTGACTTGAATTGACTTCAACTGAGATTGTCGAAGGTTCAGAAGTAAACAGGATCCATTTTAAATATTTATACTAGGTTTGAAGTTTGATGCGACAGGATATTTGATTCAATCCAGAAAATTAAACCAGGTTTTATATTGAGGATGTTTAAAGGCACATGTCTGGGCCTGCTATCCTATCTCTGAGCACTGACGTGCTCATCAGGAACAGTTAGGAGTTAGGTGACCTGCTCAAGAACACTTGAGGAGCCGGGTTTTCGAACCAGGAACCTACCAATAACAAGTGGCCACTCTACCTCCTGAGCCAGTGCCGCCCAATGTTGGACACAGAAGATCCAATACTAATGGCAACCGAACATAAATGCTGGTTCAAATAAGCTTAAAAACCGAAGTTAGGTTTGTGAAGGATTTACCTCTCGCAATATGAGGAGCGGCTTTTGCTATCCAATCCCAAAACCCCTCTACTGGCGCTGGTTGCAGGACCGCCAGCAGCACCATCACAGAAAAGACAACAGCAAGCTTCATCCTAAAATCAAGAACCATGCATTTTCAATTCATTTTTATGCCACCAATTGAATGGATTTCTGTGTGTGTCTGTGTGTGTGTGTGTGTGTGTGTGTGTGTGTGTGTGTGTGTGTGTGTGTGTGTGTGTGTGTGTGTGTGTGTGTGTGTGTGTGTGTGAAATTTTGAAATTGTATGACACCAGAATTACATCAACGTGGAGGACCACTGCTGAATTTATTATACATACATAAATAAATAAACCGCATGATAAGTGAATAAATCAAAATGGAAACAATTACATTCTACAAAGACATGAAGGATATAAAACATTAAGCCTAAAATGTGCTATTTAACTCGGTCAAATAATATATTATATATCCAGTCATAATGAGGGCTAAAGCAACGCTGGCCAGGGTCTATTTGCTATGTCTCTAGCATTAAGTCATAGTAACATACAAATGCATAAAGATATAATACATTAAAATGACATTAAACTTGATGAATTACCTTTCCACAGATTCAGTCAAAAAAAGAAGATTATATTGAAGAATGATATGTGAATGAAGGATTGTTAAATCTATGACAAGGTGAATGTCTTGTGCGATGGTTGAGAGATGTATGTGCCTTATTTATATGATTTTCTATAGGCTGTTTGTTGTCTGTCATGACTTCGGCCTTATTTAGTCATTGTGTTTATTTCATAACAGTATACAAATATTTCATAACAGTATACAAATCATCATTGCAACACTGTTGCAATGAGGAACTTTCACAATAGAAGAACAAAGGAAAGTGCCGCTTCTGGAGCAAGGGCTTCCATCTTGCTTGGCAGGCTCTTAGCCCACGGTGATGTAAAACACGTTTGACTGTGGACACTGACACCTGTGTTCCAGCAGCTTCTAATACCCATTGGGACTTGCTATTGGTTGTTCTCTTGATCATATGCGGGTACTGAGGGGATGGAGGGGAGATTTGCATTGACTGTTTTGAAAGTCAATGCCATTTTTAGTTGTTTAACCCTGTCTTCAACGCTGAGCCAACTTAGGCTAGCAAAATGTGTGGACAGGGAGAAACATGGGTCATGGGCCCCAGGTCGAGAAGTAGCCGAATCAGTTTGTTTTGGGAGGTTTGGAGCTTAGTCTTTAGTGGCTTTTTGATGTTGGAGTACCATGAGGTGCAAGTGTAGTCAAAGTGGGACTGAATGAGGGCCCTGCAGCAAGAGTCCTGAAGCTTCGTACACACCGCCGGCGAATTGGCGAATAGCGAATTAGCGTATAATTCGCCTTTTGTTTAAAACCTTATAAAGTCAATGGAAGCATCCACACCAAACGCGAATTTAAAAAAAGCGAAAAGGCGTCTGTTTTTTATTCGCCCTTGTGTCGAATTTAGCCAACGTTCAAAGGCGAATTCCTCTCTCTCTCTGTATCAAAGTAAGCTCACTCTACCCTATTTCAAGAGAGAGAGAGAGAGAATGGTGGAGGGACCTTCACGTTACATTGAGGCCGAGGGGAACGGAGTTTTTCTCCTTTTCCGTGTCTCTCTCTGTGTGGCAGCGTGGCTGCTTCGAAAAAGTACTCGAATGTATTACTGGTAAAAGGCAAGCATGGTATGTTTTAGGCTAATTTATAACTGCAAAAAGACTAATGTTTTAAAATAAATCGCTGGGTATTAAATACAAATGGATCCGAAGTGTAGTGGAGTAGAAGTAAAGTACTGGAAATTGGACACATCTACAAGTACAGGCTACTCAAGTAAATGTACTTTTAGTTACTTTCCACGAGCTGTTGCGGGGATCTGCCAGTATGCAGGGACACGGGCGGAGGAGAAACGGTGAACGCTCTGCTCCCCTGGCTTCCCCTCTCTCTCTCTCTCTCTGGCCAAATGCACTGCATGCAGACTCAGAGAGATGCGATATATATTGCACTGTCTCGCAAATAGGGAGCGCGTGTACTATTTGTTTCCCTGGACCCTGTCTCCGTTCTACTCTCTCCTCTCTTCTCTTCTCCTTTCTCCTGCGCCAGAGGCAGATAATCACCCCCTCGTTTTAGGCGAATTAAGCGAATATCATACGCATATTCGCGTCGCTTTTTGGTGTGTATGGAAAAAGGCGAATCGCGAATTCTTCGCCTTTTTGGTTCGCTTATTCACGTCGCTTTCGCTAATTCGCCGGTCTGTACAGAGCTTGAGGGCCCATTTGTTAACAAAAGTGGAGATTCTGCCCAGGAATCTTGTTCTTTGATTTACTTTTTTGATCACCATTGTTGCCATGCTATCCCCAGACAGGTATTTATTAAGAATACAGCCCAAATAGGCAATCCCTTCCTTGCTACAGATAATGATTACTGTGTCATCAACTTTGATCTTGAAATTGTTTACATTTATCTCTCTTAGAGAATGTCTGGTCCCAAAAAGAATGGATTCTGTTTTACCAAGGTGTTGCAAATTATGGTTGCAACTGACTTTAAAGGACAACTTTAGTTTTTTTTACAACAAGGGTTCATATTTTAGATTGTAATTAAAGAATATAAAAGATGAGTGTTAAAATAATTTCATTTAGCCTACTTCTTTCTATTGTTTTAGAGATTCTTATTTCAGTGGTTAGTGGCTAAATATGTCATTTTACACAGAATAAGCCCATTCCCAAGATACAATGCAACCTTTCATGGTTGGATGTGACTTATGGGGGCTAGAAGTGTTACTGTAAATAGCAATAAAGAAACTGCTGGCTTATTGTGTCTAAAATGACATATTTAGCCACTTGTACGCATGCCCCCATGCATACGCATGCCCCACATTTTAGCACGGTAAACACGATAAAACAATAGAACGAAGCAATTGAAAACATTTTAACACTCACTTTTTCTTTTCTCTAATTACAATCTAAAATATGAACCCTTGTTGTAAAAAAACAAAGTTGTCCTTTAACTGACTTGAAAATTCAACTGATATTGTCCAAGATTCCGATTTAAACAGGATCCATTTTAAATACTAAACTAGGTTTGAAGTTTGATGCGACAGGATTATCCTTGATTTAATCCAGTTATAATGAACTGCATTTGTTGTCCGTCATGGCTTTGGGCTTGTTTAGTCATTGTGAGTGTTGTATTTCATAACAATACGAATAATTGCATTTTGCAACACTGGGGTGTTGCAAAATGAAGATTTTGAAGATACCCTTTAAACGTTTACACTTACTGTATGTTGGTTTGTTTAATGTTGAGTGAGAAAACAATGTTGCACATTAAGCTAATCATCTAATCTGGGGACCCCACAAAATAATTCCCAACCCCTAGTTTGGGAAGCCCTGAAGTAGGCTACTGTATAGGTAAAGTTAACAGGCAGCACATGAACATAGCCTAGCATAGACCCTGTCCCCTGGGGGTTTAAAGGGGAGAACCACCCATTTTCAATATTGAACTATGTCTAATATACCTTTCAGTTGTTATGTGGAAATAAGGAAAAAGTCCCCCCCTTTTGTGTTGCCTAGAACTGGAGGCAGAGATGTTACTAGGTTTTCAATGTAATGGGTCCCGGGACCCACAGGTGGTCATTCAAATGGGTCCCAGAAAAGTCCTCAATACAATGTTTTCGAGCGCTGTGAGCTTGTAGATCGGCTATTTTCAAAATGTTTGCCTATTTCTTATATTTATTTTACAATTTGGCTAATGTTTGAACTTAGAACTACTAAAACTACTAAGACATGTGCCCCTAATGAATTCGGGCGCGCAAAATGGCGTCGTACGTCAGTGGAATCAAAACATTGACGTTTCTATCGCCTGTTTAAGACTTTCTACGTGGATTTTATTTGTGTTAACGTAGGGTAAAGTAGGATGCTTTCACCCATGAACAATGGTGGTGTCTGTGGAATTTTAAAATGTTTTTCTTTTACCACGACGCGGGAAATTATTTTAACATGGACTCCAATGGAGGTGCAATGGCGCATCCCCGGGACCCCAGGACCATGACATGAATGAGTCCCTGGGTGACTTGAATGAGTTTTTGATGCGGGATGCGCACGTAATGACATCACTGCTGGAGGATTGATTTTAGGGTTGGTATTGCAAAGTACACCGTGATGATGTCATCACGTGACATCATCACTTACTGTAGGTAAGTTAAGGTAAGCCTCACCTTTTGCAACATTGAAGTAAAGAAATATTATTGCATTAATTGCTAACATGATTACAGTTTGTGTATGCGTCTAGCACTGTATAAAAAATAATATTTTATAAAGATTTATCTCCCCATGGAGACTTGAATTCATGGATATTTTTTGGTTTTTGTCGCATTTCTAAGCTTATAGTTTGATGACCAGCAGTGATTCCCTATGGAGACACAAAGAGTCTCCTCAATAAATTGTCTCAGGAATGCGACAAAAACTATAAGATATCCATGAATTCAAGTCTCCATGGGGTGAGTAATCGATAGAAAATAAGTATTCTTTTAAGTTTGTCTTTTACAATACATGATATTAGGAATATGATACAGCATAAAGGAACAGAGTGTTATGAGACATTTTACTTGTCATTGGAGGGCTCCAAGGACAACCTAGATGATGACGGACAGATGATGATGATGATGATGATGATCATACAAGGGTTAATTTATTATATACTGTATTTATTGTTTTTCATCAGAGCAATGAAATGAATCAATCCTCTTTTCCGAATGAGACACATCAGAACTTTTTTGACTTTTCGCATTGCTTATTTATTCATCAGGACAGCATGTACAGTTTAAGAAACACAGGATAAGATGTTGATTTCCTTTGTGCAGGCACATGTACAGTAGTATATCAAGCTAAGAGACATGTAATTGATACCGGTACGTTGAATGTGTGTATAGGTAGAGTAAATACACATTTCATCAAATGGCAAAGCAGGAAGTGAGAGGAGGGCTGACAGAAATTGGATGATCAGCGATCCCGTTGTGGTACCTTCACTGGAATGGGTGGCATCTCTGGTATGGCATCGTCAGATCCCATTTGGACATCTCTCCTAACATTCAAATAGACAATTGTTTGACTATAATACAATATATGACTAATTATTGTTGTAAGTTGTAATAGTACTAGTAATATAGAAATGGTGGAATTTAAGTGCGGGTAGCAAGAAATATTTACTTGCGTCGGCCCATACTTTGTCCCACTGCTCCGATCCCTGTGTGTGAGAGAATGCAAATAAAATGTCTTCACACATCACAGCAATGCAACATTACTATAATACAATTATAATTAATTTTGCTTCTATAACTAACTACTAAACAATGCTACTACTAAACACGAGTCACTACAAGGCACTAAACAATCTTGCTCTTAGGCCTACTCAATCCTCATGTCCACTCCCACTACAGTTTCAAATTATGGTTCCAACTGACTTGAATTGACTTCAACTGAGATTGTCAAAGGTTCAGATGTAAACAGGATCCATTTTAAATATTTATACTAGGTTTGAAGTTTGATGCGACAGGATTATATTTGATTCAATCCAGAAAATTAAACCAGGTTTTATATTGAGGATGTTTAAAGGCACATGTCTGGGCCTGCGATCCTATCTCTGAGCACTGACGTGCTCATCAGGAAAAGTTAGGAGTTAGGTGACCTGCTCAAGAACACTTGAGGACCCGGGTTTTCGACCAGGAACCTACCAATAACAAGTGGCCACTCTACCTCCTGAGCCAGTGCCGCCCAATGTTGGACACAGAAGATCCAATACTAATGGCAACCGAACATCAATGCTGGTTCAAATAAGCTTAAAAACCGAAGTGGTCCATTTTTTTTTACCTTGATAAGAGTTGACAACAAAGAACTAAAGTTAGGTTTGTGAAGGTTTTACCTTTAAAAATATGAGGAGCAGCTTTTGCTATCCACGACCAAAACCCCTCTACTGGCGCTGGTTGCAGGACCACCAGCAGCACCATCACAGAAAAGACAACAGCAAGCTTCATCCTAAAATCAAGAACCATGCATTTTCAATTCTTTTTTATGCCACAAATTGAATGGATTTCTGTGTGTGTGTGTGTGTGTGTGTGTGTGTGTGTGTGTGTGTGTGTGTGTGTGTGTGTGTGTGTGCGCGCGTGTGTGCGTGTGCATGTGTGAAATGTTTGAAATTGTATGACACCAGAATTTACATCAACGTGGAGGACCACTGCTGAATTTATTATACATATATAAATAAATAAACCACATGATAAGTAAATAAATCAACATGGAAACAATTCAATTCTACAAAGACATGAAGGATATAAAACATTAAGCCTAAAATGTGCTATTTAACTCAAATAATATATTATATATCCTGTCATAATGAGGGCTACTCTACAAAAAAAGCAACGCTGGCTAGGGTCTCTAGCATTAAGTCATAGTAACATACAAATGCATAAAGATATAATACATTAAAATGACATTAAACTTGATGAATTACCTTTCCACAGATTCAGTAAAAAAAAGAAAATGATATTGAAGATTGATATGTGAATGAAGGATTGTTAAATCTATGACAAGCTAGGTGAATGTCTTGTGTGATGGTTGAGAGATGTATGTGCCTTATTTATATGATTTTCTATAGGCTGTTTGTTGTCTGTCATGGCTTTGGCCTTATTTAGTCATTGTGTTTATTTCATAACAGTATACAAATGTGTTGCAATGAGGAACTTTCACAATAGAAGAACTCTGAGGTCAGTTGAAACAAAAATGAAGGCGCCGCTTCTGGAGAAAGGGCTTCCATCTTGCTTGGCAGGCTCTTAGCCCACGGTGATGTTAAACACGTTTGACTGTGGACACTGACACCTGTGTTCCAGCAGCTTCTAATACCCATTTGGGACTTGCTTTTGGTTGTTCTCTTGATCATCCTGACCAATCTTCTCTCAGCAGTAGGTGATAGCTTGCGCTTTCGCCCTGATCTTAGCAGTGACATAACTGTGCCACAACTGTGCCATCCATCCATCCATCTTCTACCGCTTATCCAGAGTCGGGTCGCAGGGGCAGCAGCTCCAACAGAGAGCTCCAAACTTTCCTTTCCTGAGCAACATTAGCAACTTCATCCTGGGGGATCCAGAGGCATTCCCAGGCCAGTGTCGAGATGTAATCGCCCCATCTGGCCCTTGGTCTGCCCCGGGGTCTCTTCCCTGGGGGACATGCTTAAAAACAACTGCTGCCCAGTTGCTTATTTGATTGACGCAACTTTCTACATGGCCAAGGGACATTAGCATTGCTGTGTGTATATTTTCTACCCAGCAGATTTGGTTAACATTTTCAGAAAACCCATAATAAATTCATGAAAATAAAATAAACTTTCTTTTTTTTGTGTGTGTGTGTGTGTGTGTGTGTGTGTGTGTGTGTGTGTGTGTGTGTGACAAAGAAGTAATTGCTCTATTCAACCTATCTCAGAAAAATAAGAAATGTAGAAATGATTGGAAAGTCAAAACTACAATGACATACATGTTCTCTACAAGTGTATGTAAACTTTTGATCGCGACTGTATACAGTACACACACAAGCACGTACACACACACACACACACACACACACACACACACACACACACACACACACACTCAAAGGAATTGGGGTTGACTCAGCAACTGCATTGTCTAACAGCACGTTTTTAGACCTCAACAGAATAGATAGCGAGAGAATAATGCCGGTAACACTTTATATTAAGGTCGCCTTTATAAGGCATTATAAAATAATCTACAGCCATTCAATCCTGTGTGACAGTGTTTCAGTTACCTGTTCTGTGATGTGATGCAAACAGTGAGGGACCTGAGTGAAGGGAACCAGATGGAAAGATTGTGTCTGGTGGCTAAAACTTGTTGTCTGGCTTTAACTGTGAATTTGATGATGTCCTCATGGAGTGCAATGTTCTTAAAGGGGAAGACCACCCATTTCAATATTGAAATATGTAATTAATATACCTTAGAGGAGTTGTGTGGAAATAGAAAAAAGTTCCCCCCCTTCTGTGTTGTCTAGAACTGGAGGATTGATTTTGGGGTTTGTATTGTAAAGTACAACTTGATGACATCACACATTGTACTTTACAATACAAACCCCAAAATCAATCCTCCAGTTCTAGGCAACACAGAAGCGGGGGAACTTTTTTTCTATTTCCACACAACTCCTCTAAGGTATATTAATGACATATTTCAATATTGAAAATGGGTGGTCTTCCCCTTTAAGGAATGAGGGATGTGGGTGATGATGATGATGATGATGATGATGATGATGATACAAGGGTTAATTTATTTCATCAGAACAATTAAATGAATCAATCCTCTTTTCCGAAAGAGACACATCAGAGCTTTTTTGACTTTTCACATTGCCTATTTATTCATCAGGACAGCATGTACAGTTTAGGAAACACAGGATAAGATGTTGATTTCCTTTGTGCTGGCACATGTACAGTAGTATATCAAGCTAAGAAACCTTTAATTGATTGGTTGAATGTTTGTATAGGTAGAGTAAATACACTCAACTAGCAGGCTACAGTATAGCTACTATTTATTTCATCAAATGGCAAAGCAGGAAGTGAGAGGAGGGCTGACAGAAACTGGGTGATCAAGCATCCCGTTGTGGTTGCTTCACTGGAATTGGTGGCATCTCTGGTATGGCATCGTCAGATCCCATTTGGACAGCTCTCCTAACATTCAAATAGACAATTGTTTGACTATATACAGTATACGACTAATTATTGTTGTAGGTTGTAATAGTACTAGTAATATAGCAATGGTGGAATTTAAGTGCGGGTAGCAAGAAATATTTACCTGCGTCGGCCCATACTTTGTCCCACTGCTCCGATCCCTGTGTGTGACAGAATGCAAATAAAATGTCTTCACACATCACAGCAATGCAACATTACTATAATACAATTATAATTATTTTTGCTTCTATAACTAACTACTAAACAATTCTACTACTAAACACGAGTCACTACAAGGCACTTAACAATCTTGCTCTTAGGCCTACTCAATCCTCATGTCCACTCCCGCTCCCTCAGGTCTGGTGACGGAAAACCTCCTTGAGGTCCTCAAGACCACGGTACCGTACCTGGGGCAACAGAGTTTTTGCCTTTGCTGCCCCAACCCTCTGGAATGCACTCCCCAAAACCCTCAAAGATGCCCCCAACCTCCAAACCTTCAAGACCGGCCTCAAAACCCACCTCTTCCACATTGCTTTCCCAAGCTAAACTCATTCCACTGTCCTTACAATCTTTAATGTTTTTATTGTTTTATTCCTTAGTCTTAATGTTTTTTCCTAATAAAGTGTATTCTTAGTTCTCTCTTGCTCCTAAAGCGTCTTTGGGTATTCAGTAAAGCACTATATAAATCTGAGATATTGTTATAATGTCATGATACCTTTGTTAATATTTAAAGCATACACTGAATTAATGAAGCCTTTTGTTTGGAGCTTACTATATGAGGATCCACTTTACATTACATTTGTGAAACTCTTAGGCTAGGTTGCACCATCATGGATTAACTTAATCCTGGTTTAGACTTAATCTAGGGTTAGTAAATAGGTTGCTCCACAGATCCTGGATTAGTTCAACCAGTTTGAGCAATGATTAAAATACCATTAGTTTGGGGGCACCCCTGTCCTACCGGTCCAGGCGCATACAACATAGGCTCATAAACATAAACATATACCTTTTCCAGGGGTGGTTTAATGGCTCCAGTTTCAAATTATGGTTCCAACTGACTTGCAATGACTTCAACTGAGATTGTCGAAGGTTCAGATGTAAACAGGATCCATTTTAAATATTTAAACTAGGTTTGAAGTTTGATGCGACAGGATTATATTTGATTCAATCCAGAAAATTAAACCAGGTTTTATATTGAGGATGTTTATAGGCACATGTCTGGGCCTGCTATCCTATCTCTGAGCACTGATGTGCTCATCAGGAACCTACCAATAACAAGTGGCCACTCTACCTCCTGAGCCAGTGCCGCCCAATGTTGGACACAGAAGATCCAATACTAATGGCAACCGAACATCAATGCTGGTTCAAATAAGCTTAAAAACCGAAGTGGTCCATTTTTTTTTTTACCTTGATAAGAGTTGATAACAAAGAATTAAAGTTAGGTTTGTGAAGGTTTTACCTTTAAAAATATGAGGAGCGGCTTTGGCTACCCAGCCCCAAAACCCCTCTACTGGCGCTGGTTGCAGGACCACCAGCAGCACCATCAGAGAAAAGACAACAGCAAGCTTCATCCTAAAATCAAGAACCATGCATTTTCAATTCATTTTTATGCCACCAATTGAATGGATTTCTGTGTGTGTGTGTGTGTGTGTGTGTGTGTGTGTGTGTGTGTGTGTGCGTGCGTGCGTGCGTGCGTGCGTGTGTGCGTGTGTGTGTGTGTGTGTGTGTGAAATGTTTGAAATTGTAAGACACCAGAATTTACATCAACGTGGAGGACCACTGCTGAATATACATATATAAATAAATAAACCACATGATAATGAATAAATCAACATGGAAACAATTCTACAAAGACATGAAGGATATAAAACATTAAGCCTAAAATGTGGTCAAATAATATATTATATATCCAGTCATAATGAGGGCTACTCTACAAATAAAGCAATGCTGGCCAGTGTCTATTTTACGTCTCTAGCATTAAGTCATAGTAACATACAAATGCATAAAGATATGATACATTAAAATCACATTAAACTTGATGAATTACCTTTCCACAGATTCAGTAAAAAAAAGAAAATGATATTGAAGAATGATGAAGAATGATATGTGAATGAAGGATTGTTAAATCTATGACAAGGTGAATGTCTTGTGTGGTGGTTGAGAGATGTATGTGCCTTATTTATATGATGTTCTATAGACTGTGTCATTGTGTATATTTCATAACAGTATAGAAATCGTTGCAATGAGGAACTTTCACAATAGACATTGTCTAGACATCCATCCCTCCATCTTCTATCGCTTATCCAGAGTCGGGCTGAATTTCACAATAGACATTGTCTAGACATCCATCCATCCATCTTCTACCGCTTATCCAGAGTCGGGCTGAATTTCACAATAGACATTGTCTAGACATCCATCCATCCATCTTCTACCGCTTATCCAGAGTCGGGTCGCAGGGGCAGTAGCTCCAACAGAGAGCTCCAAACTTTCCTTTCCTGAGCAACATTAGCAACTTCATCCTGGGGGATCCAGAGGCATTCCCAGGCCAGTGTTGAGATGTGATCGCCCCATCTGGCCCTTGGTCTGCCCCGGGGTCTCTTCCCAGTGGGACATGCTAAAAAACAACTGCTGCCCAGTTGCTTATTTGATTGACACAACTTTCTACATGGCCATGGGACATTAGCATTGCTGTGTGTATATTTTCGACCCAGCAGATTTGGTAAAATTTTCAGAAAACCCATAATAAATTCATGAAAATAAAATAAAATAAACTTTCTTTTGTATGTGTGTGTGTGTGTGTGTGTGTGTGTGTGTGTGTGTGTGTGTGTGTGTGTGTGTGTGTGTGTGAGACAGAGAAGTAATTGCTCTATTCAACCTATCTCAGAAAAAAAAGAAATGTAGAAATGATTGGAAAGTCAAAACTACAATGACATACATGTTCTCTACAAGTGTATGTAAACTGACCTGAGTGAAGGGAACCAGATGGAAAGATTGTGTCTGGTGGGAAAAACTTGTAGTCTGGCTTTTACTGTGAATTTGATGATGTCCTCATGGAGTGCAATGACACACACAACGCTGATTCATTTAATGCAGGTGGCCCATTTTTTTCTTCCTTTTTTACCTTGATAAGAGATGACAACAAAGAACTAAAGTTAGGTTTGTGAAGGTTTTACCTTTCATAACCTTTCAAAACCAAAACCCCTCTACTGCCGCTGGTTGCAGGACTGCCAGCAGCACCATCACAGAAAAGACAACAGCAAGCTTCATCCTAAAATCAAGAACCATTTTTATGCCACCAATTCTGAATCTTCTGTGTGTGTGTGACAAAGAAGTAATTGCTCTATTCAACCTATCTCAGAAAAATAAGAAATGTAGAAATGATTGGAAAGTCAAAACTACAATGACATACATGTTCTCTACAAGTGTATGTAAACTTTTGATCGCGACTGTATATACAGTAGCCTATACACACACACACACACACACACACACACACACACACGCACACACACACACACACACACACACACACACACACACACACACACACACACACACATACACGCACACACACACACGCGCACACACACGCACAGTCACACCCGCGCGCACACACGCACACGCACACACACACACACACACACACACACACACACACACACACACACACACACAGAGAAATCCATTCAATTGATGGCATAAAAATGAATTGAAAATGCATGGTTCTTGATTTTAGGATGAAGCTTGCTGTTGTCTTCTCTGTGATGGTGCTGCTGGTGGTCCTGCAACCAGCGCCAGTAGAGGGGTTTTGGGGGTGGATAGCAAAAGCTGTTCCTCATGTTATGAAAGGTAAAACCTTCACAAACCTAACTTTAGTTCTTTGTTGTCAACTCTTATCAAGGTAAAAAAAAATGGACCACTTCGGTTTTTAAGCTCATTTGAACGAGCATTGATGTTCGGTTGCCATTAGTATTGGATCTTCTGTGTCCAACATTGGGCGGCACTGAGGGAGACCTGAGGGAGCGGGAACAGGAGGATTGAGTAGGCCTAAGAGGTAGGGGGGAGCAAGATTGTTTAGTGCCCTAGTGACTCGTGTTTAGTAGTAGAATTGTTTATTAGTTAGTTATAGAAGCAAAAATAATTATAATTGTATTATAGTAATGTTGCATTGCTGTGATGTGTGAAGACATTTTATTTGCATTCTCTCACACACAGGGATCGGAGCAGTGGGAGAAAGTATGGGCCGACGCAAGTAAATATTTCTTGCTACCCGCACTTAAATTCCACCATTGCTTATAGTACTATTACAACCTACAACAAAAATTAGTCATATACTGTGTATATACTGTAGTCAAACAATTGTCTATTTGAATGTTAGGAGAGCTGCCCAAATGGGATCTGACGATGCCATACCAGAGATGCCACCCGTTCCAGTGAAGCTACCACAACGGGATGCTTGATCACCCAGTTTCTGTCAGCCCTCCTCTAACTTCCTGCTTTGCCATTTGTTTAAATAAATAGTAGCTACTGTTGCTACTGTTGAGTGTATTTACTCTACCTATACAAACATTCAACCAATCAATTAAATGTCTCTTAGCTTGATATACTACTGTACATGTGCCTGCACAAAGGAAATCAACATCTATCCTGTGTTTCTTAAACTGTACATGCTGTCCTGATGAATAAATAAGCAATGCGAAAAGTCAAAAAAGCTCTGATGTGTCTCTTTCGGAAAAGAGGATTAATTAATTTCATTGCTCTGATGAAAAACAATAAATACAGTATATAATAAAGGTAAAAATGTAAATGAATCAGCATTGTGTGTGTGTCATTGCACTCCATGAGGACATCATCAAATTCACAGTAAAAGCCAGACTACAAGTTCTTCCCAGCAGACACAATCTTTCCATCTGGTTCCCCTTCACTCAGGTCCCTCATTGCTTGCACCACATCACAGAACACGTAACTGAAAAACTGTCACACATGCTTGAATGGCTGTTATGCATACAAAGGGTAGTACATAGCACATCATGGCAGAATAGAGGAACTCATTGCAAAGAACATTGAATTATCATGCATCCTCAGTGAGAATGTACAAACATTCCTGTGTAATTCCATCTATGTCTCATCTCTGTGATAACCCATCTTTGACAGCTAATAAACCAGATGTTGTTGTGGTTGACAAAGAGTCCAGAGAAGTGTCTGTATTATAGATTAGTTAAAGGAACAAGATGATGCGCACATCCTTTCCAAGTGCTGGTGCTGGGCTCAGGTTGACATGAGATTAAAGAATGGAGGTCCGCACACAGCTCAATGCTCCACAGTGTTTATTTAAAACATAAAGTTAGACGACGTTTCGGCCATCAGCTGGCCTTCATCAGGTCCACCTGATGAAGGAGCATTGGAGCTGTGTGCGGACCTCCATTCTTTAATCTTGTATTATAGATTAGCCTGCACCTTTGGCCCAAGCATAGAGGAAGCCTTTCATTAAATACCAGCCACTTCTAAATATCATCTAGTAGCCCATTGTGTCAAAGACTGGTTGTTAGAGGTTTTCAACAACTTAGAATGTCAAAGTACTGTGCTGTCTCTGACATAGTATTTGGCCTCACAAACATATATCAGATTCCTTTCACTCAAATACCCACGTTTTTGTAACATTTATCCAGTTAATTGTCAACATGGGCTGAGAGTTCATTTAATAGTCCTGGGTTAGCACAACCTAGTCCTGGGTTAGCACAACTGCTTTCTAACGCAAATTAACATGTAACACACACACACACACACACACACACACACACACACACACACACACACACACACACACACACACACACACACACACAGCACGAGTCCTTAGGCCTCAACAGAATAGATAGCGAGAGAATAATGTCTATTTCAACACATGCCCTTTTTCCTGCCAACATATCACAGTTCACCCGGTCCAGTGCGTGGTGTCAAACCTAGACATGATGTTTACCATATTCCCATGGGCCCTATGCTTAGTGGACCATTGTCCCATGCAGTGCATTACACTAAATATCTAGTATCTACAAGCTCATGCTGTTTTAGAAAAAAAGTGGTCAATTTGTTATTAATGTTGTTCCAATTGAACCCTAGCATGGTTCAAGTTAATTTGTGGACCCCATGAGGACTATCTGAGTTAAGATTCAATTGATTAAAATGTCTAGGGGTCCACGGCCGGGGAGCAGCTTAACCCCCACAGCATCGTCATGGCTAAAGAAGTTTGCAAGAACAGCCAAGCTACCAGTTTCCGTTTCAGCCCACGTGGGCTAGCCCAAGTGGTTCCCACCTGGGTCCCATATAAATTTGCCGAGGTGGGGCCCAGCCAGGGCCCATGTAGAACCCACTCAGAGCCCACGTGGGCTAACCCATGAGGGACCCTTGTGGAAACCACGGACATTCCCAAAGCCCACCTCATACCCATGCGGGACCCATGTGGGCGTGCTGGCTGGGCTATAGTGTCACAATGTGGTGAATAGGTCTGCTTGGCAGCAATACAGGCTGATGCTACAGTTTGTTGTCTTTATGTTTCACTGTGGATAAAATGTGCTCGTCTGAATTTCTTTACAAAGAGAGTAGTAGTCCAAGTTTAGAAAGCAGAGAGGAAGACGGTGAAGGTGAGGTGCAGGCGAAATGTGAAATGTGTGGAACTTAAACCTCAGAGTGATTGTGAAGCTGAAGTTATGACCACATACAGTAGCACTGTGCTTTTGTTTGTGAGAGAATTTAGATTTATTTTTTCACCTACAGTAAACACCAGGGGTGGGCAATTACTTTTTTCATGGGGCCACATGAACAACAGAAAATGTTGTGGAGGGCTGGGCCTAAAGGCAGTGCTTTACCTCCGACTTCGGTAAATAAATACTTAGCAGTCCAATTTTTGTAGAAAACCCGGCATTTGGCATCGACCTTTCTTTTTTTAGCCACTTTAGCCATTTTTGATGGGTAAGGTAAGGCAGGTCATCTTGACGTGTGACCAGTCTGACCACCTGCTTGTTATTGAGACAACGATAATGATCACACACACTTGCTGATGTACCGTACGCATTGCAGAGCAGAGAGGGAAGCACGCACATCTCCAAAAAAAGTTTTAGGTGCTGGACCAAAAAATACACACCATAGAGAAGAAGGAAAGTCCGCACACTATTCTTGTAGCTCCAGCGACAATTTATTTAGTAGGAAACAACGTTTCGACCCTAGCGGGTCTTCATCAGGTCCATTGCGTCCATATGTACACGAATAAAAAACATAAAAATAAAAGAAATGCAGCTTTTTGTAATTTGCCATTAACCCTACAAGGGCCGGTCAGAGTGAACCAAAGGGCTGCATATGGCATATGCCCAGGTCTTGTATACACTAACCCCAACCCAGGGTCAGTGGTTTGTCTCATTTTAGGCAACTTGAGCTGATTTTTTTGAGCTTCAGGCAATTCTGCCACAGTCACCGTGACTTCTTGATCGTATTGATTGAAATGATGGTGCAAGATGTTGTTTTAAGATCGTCTGTTATCAGTTGTTGCAGCAAAAGTATTGTGAAAGAGGTTATGGTGAGTTTTTTTTTTAAATAATAAGGTCAGTTTATTTGCATTTAAGGAATTAACCATCATAATATAACATGAACAAGAAACAAGACGTGGTCTACTAGACATACTAAAATAAAAAAACTATTAAAGAGGAGTATCAGGCCAAAAAAGTATAATAAATACTACCAGTAAGATGCCTAAGGGCGTTTGGGCGAGGTCGTGCCATCTGTCTTGGCCATATGGATTCTGTTAGTGTGGTGCTCCTAACAGGGCATCATCTGGGATACAATCCCATTTATGCCCATATATGGAGATCCCTAACAGAATACCTTTTATGCCCATATGGAGATCCCTGCTCTGCCTCTGAGTATCTGATATCACTGTGATGTCACCTGTTTATGCCCATATGGAGTTCCCTGCTCTGAGTATCTGGGTTCACACACACACACACACACACACACAAAAAGACACAAAGAGTTCTTTTTTTTTTTTTTTTTCAATAATATTTTTTATTGATTTTCAAAGTTATGACAAAAAAGAAAAGACAAGACAGACAGACAGCTCAGCTCAGACACGTTGCAAAAGCAAAGGACACAGGTATCAATGTACATTTCTTTAGATTATATACAGTATAACAATATACATATAGAATTACACTCATATACATACATTATGTACACAAAATGAAAAACAAAACCACGGTGTTAAAGAGACAAAAAGTGATGTTCCTGTCTTATCCATCAAGGTTAGCAGCATCACTTCTGTTAAGAAACCCTATTGTCAAGGTCTCAGCTAACTGAGGACCAATAAAGCGTAAATATGGGTCCCAAATTTTATAGAAGGTATCGGTTGTAGAGCGCAGCAGGCAAGTCAGATATTCCAAAGGCATGCACTGCATGATAATTTTATCCCAGCCTCTCTTTTTTGGCGGTTTTTCATTTATCCAAGACAATAAAATATTTTTCCTCGCAGCATAGGTCAAAAGATTGAACAGACGTTTGTGGAACTTGTTGACAATCTTATTATCAGGAAGTCCCAGAATCAGACACAAAGGGTCAAGTTCAAGCTCTATATTAAAGATCTCATTCAGTTCTTGTACAACATCATACCAATAACGTTCAATCTTATGACATGACCATATGCAATGAATATAGTCTCCTTCTTCAGTCTTACACTTAAGGCAAAGGGGGGATAAATTAGCATTCATTTTATGGCGAAGGCTAGGTGAAATCTGTAATCTGTGTATGGTTCTTAACTGAATCGACCAGGCCCTATTACACACAGAAAGTTTTTTGGCATTTTCAAATATTTCAGACCAAACATCGTCATCAATATCAACCCCAAGGTCTCTTTCCCATTTCTCTTAGTATCTTGGGTATTAACCGTTGTATTAGACCTTAACATGCCATAGAGAGTGCTAATGAAACCCCTTGTGAAATCCATCATCAATATTCTCTCAATTGGAGAGGTATCTACATTGGTTAGTAATGTTGTACGTCTGCGAATAAAATCCCTCACTTGAAAGAATCTGAAAAGGTGATTACGAGGTAGGGCATATTTTTGTTGTATTTGATCAAACGACATAAGTATAGCACCATTAAACAATTTCCCCAACGTTGTTATACCGTTATCTCTCCAAACGTTGAACCCAGGGTCATTAAGGCCAGGAGGGAAGTCTGGATTCCCTTGAATAGAGGTAAGAGGTGATGTTAACAAAGAGTTCTTTTGACTTTTCACAACATATTTATTAATTGGGACAGCATGCCATAACAAGCTATTCAGCAATTTTCAAAACCAACTCTATCTTGCTGTATAAATAAACATAACTCAAATGGACACTTCATCCACTGTAATTAATGCAAACAAGAGAGACACCTACTGTAAGAGGCTTAATGCTAATGCAATGCATTGTGATCTATCTATGACAAATCAGGCTTTAGTCTTTCCTTTATAACATGGCAGGGCAGGAGGCTAGACAAGGCTCATACTGGGTTACAAACTCAATGGAGAGCTGAGTTCAGGGTTTGATCCCCAGGGATCTATACCCAGGTTGTGACCCCCCAAATTATCATATTTGAGCTGTGGACCCCCCATGCACCCTGACAAACACTTGGAACATAGGAGTGGAATGTGGAGGCATTTCATTTTCGATTTCACAGAAAAATATGCGAGGCGTTGTGAGCTTGTAGATCGGCTATTTTCACAATGTTTGCCTCTTTCTGATATTATTTGACAACTTGGTCAATGTTTCACCAGCTTTTATAATATAGTTTGTTGATTACTTGTTTTGATGCAGTAGTAATGGTCTTTTTCTTTTCTTTCTTTTTGTGGTAGCAAGGTCTTAAAAGACCTTGCTACCTTGTTAGTCGCTTTAGTGTTTGCTAAATTGTAAATTGCAATAATACATTATTGTACTCAGGGGCGGTTTTTATAAACTGGGGGCTCCCCACAAAGGTAGCAAAAGAGGCCCCCCCATGAGCACGCGTGAAAAATAGGTATGCGCGAAAAACAGTATGCGCGCGTGCGAAGTGCAGGAATTAAAAATGCTACCCTCCAACTCAATACCTATACCTTTACCTTTTACCTTTTGGATCTATTTGCTTAATTTAAGAAGAGTACAGTAAGGTAAGTAAGGTAATCAAAGGTATATAGAGTAGGCCTATAAGTATATTTTTATACAGGACATATTTGATGCAGGACAATAATTATTTAATTAATAGCAATAAGGGAATATCAGTGAATAATAATACTTTAAAATTATATTTGTACAATTCCTTTTTAATTATTATTTTTCAAAATGTAGATAAAATTAAAGCTGCAAGCAGCAATGACCGGGCCCTCGCAGCTCTACCCACGTCGCAAGGGGCAACAGCCAATCAGAAGAGGGGACGGGACTAAGTTAAACCAATTAAGGTGAAGGACTCTTAATGAAGTCATATGACACCAGCCACAAGTCTGTACGACAAACGGTTCATGAGATATAGAGGCACTTCCTGTTTGGCGAAAGGCACTTCCTGTTTGGCAAAGGAAGCGCCAATTAAGGTTAAAGACTCTTAATCAAGTCATATGACACCAGCCCTGAGTCTGTACGACAAACAGTTCATGAGATATAGAGGCACTTCCTGTTTGGTGAAGGGCACTTCCTGTTTGGCGAAGGAAGTTTTATCTCTGTGTGAAACCTATTGACTCAAGTGAGCAGTTGGTCAATTCTTTAAAAAAACATAACTTTTGACAGGAATGAGCTAGAGACTTACTTTTTTTTTCTAAATGCTCAGAATAATGAGCCCAGCAGGGGGCCCCCTCTGCCTTGGGGCTCTACGCAGTTGCGTAGTCTGCGTAGAGCAAATAACCGCCCCTGATTGTACTTAGTAGTTGTAGCCCAAACTACTGTAGGCACAAAGGCCAAATGCCAGGGCAGGAAGGCCATCAAATAAAACAAGATTTTAGTCCTTTGAAAGAATGAATTGAATTTAAGGGTTAAGAATGATTTTAAATTCAATAGGTATTGTAGACTATCTGCTGTGAAATAAACAAATTGGTCAGTCCTGCACAAAACAAAGATACTGCATTGGTTAAAAAATGGGGACTTACAGTAGCAAAGGACACTGGTGTCTACATGACAAGAAAGATATACCAGTGTCTACTGTCTACATACTGACAAGACAGTGACAGAGGAGAAAGTGATACAGTCAGCTGGGGCATTAAGGCCACTGTGGCCTCAGGTCATGTGCCTCAGTTTTGAGGGGCACAAGGCCAAACTGAGGGGCAACGACAGCCATGGCCTTCATGGCCTCCATGAAATTCCTGACCTGGTTGTTGCGCTATAGTAGTAGTAGCAGTAGTAACAAGTCTTAATTGTCAAACATATAGCGATAGTCTGAAGCCCTTCTATTGGCTGCACGAGACGCTACAACACAAGACAAAACATTTTCTCTCATTAGATATCATGTCAACAAAGCACTGTTACTGTATATAGTGTCATGATCTGTTTACTAATGTTAAAACAACAACGGGTCTGAAGGTATTAATACATTAATTATCTGTGTAATTTACAACTAACATCATCCGTGTAAAGTACTCTTGTGTAGACAAACTACAAAATAGTGATATATTATGAAAGCAAGGCGTATACACGCCTCAATAATAATTATGCCACTGTGTATCCATAATATCCTGTACTGAAATGCTTTAAAACAGGGGTCTTCAACAGGGGGTCCAGGACCCCTAGGGGGTCCTCAGAGTTACTACAGGGGGTCCTCCAAATCTTTGTGTGGTAGAAACGTGTTGTTTCCCTTTTTTATATTATCCACTTGAACCCTATTATCCATATTCTGAGAACTTTAGCCAAAAAATAGCAGATCTACAAGCTCACAACGCCTCGCGCTGCGAGGTGTTCTATTTTCGGCAAAGAGCTTTGGTGTAGAGGGGAAAAAGAGCAGACTAAGTACAGAGTGACTTAGTCCTTCTCATGGAACACCAGCTCCTGGCAGCGAACACCATGTTCCGGAAGAGAACAGGGAAGAGATGGACCTTCCGAGACCGAGCCTCAAGGCCTGGGGAGCTACCTAGGCTATACCAGTTGGACTACATCCTAGTGAGGCAAAAGTGGAGGAATTCCATCCTGAACGCTGAGCCATACAGCACGTTCAGCTCTGTAGGCTCTGACCACCGTGTGGTCTCCATGAGGGTACGACTGAGCCTCAGGGTCCCCAAGCCAAGCCCCAAGATTCGGCATGACTGGAAGGCATTCACGACCAATCCGGGCCTCCAAACCAGGTACTCGGAGGAAGTCAGGAAGCGCTTTCGGCAGCTGGATAGGGGAGAGGAGCCCAGCCGTGAATATGGGAGATTCATCACAGCGAATGAGGAGGCGACCAGACTGTGCGTGCCAGTGCTGAACAGAGTAAGAGCACCACCACGGTCCAGACACCCGAAGGTTGTAGCAGCACGAGGCAGGATGGAGGAAGCACGACTCAACTTTGAGCGTGAACCAACAGAGGAGGGTCGCGAGACACTGAACGAGGCCAAACAGTCTCTCTTCAGCACCTACGACGCCATCAAAGGGGAAGAAGTGATGGAAAGTGTGCGAAGAGTGCAGGCAGCGCAAGGTGAAAGGCAATACGGGGAGGCCTGGAAGGTAATAAATGAGATGACAGGGCGGAAGAGGGCCAAGGAGGGCCAGGTGGAGGGACACAGTCCAGAGGAGAGGGTGGCAACATGGTTCGACCACTTCCAGAGGCTCCTGGGAACATCAGTGGAAGAGGGAGAGGAGGAAAATATACCGACAGTCCTCCAGGGCCTGAACATCGACGATGGACCCTTCACAATCAGCGAGCTCGCCAGGGCAAAATCCACCCTAAGAGAGGGAAAGAGTGCTGGGCCGGATGGCATACCCCCAGAGGTCTTGAAGAACTGCGACCTAGACAACCTCATCCTAGACTTTTGCAACAATGCTCTACAGCACAACAAGCAACCTGAAATATGGTCTCTGTCTAATATCATCCCGGTGCCTAAAGCTGGAGACCTCTCAAAGCCAGACAACTACAGAGGCATCAGCCTGACATGTATCACTGCTAAGGTCTTCAACCGAATGATACTGAACAGGATACGGCATGCCATCGACCCTCACCTGAGAGAGAACCAAAATGGTTTTCGAGAGGAGAGAACAACCGTAGCACAGATCCTGGCATTAAGGAGATTAATAGAGGAGGTGAAAAAGAACAACCTAGCAGCTGTACTGTGCTTCATTGACTTCAAAAAGGCTTTTGATTCTATCCACAGAAGCAAGATGGTGAAGATCCTTGAGGCCTACAATGTCCCTCCCAACATTCTCCGGGCTATCGAGACCATGTACGCAAAAACAAGGGCCAAAGTGGTGACCCCAGATGGCAGCAGTGAGGTGTTTGACATCCGAGCTGGGGTAATGCAAGGAGACACCCTAGCCCCCTACCTCTTCATCATAGTTCTAGATTATGCGCTCAGGAAAGCCATAGGGGGACGGGAACAAGAGCTTGGCTTCACGCTAACACCAAGGAGGTCAAGACGGCATCCCGCAGTAGTTCTGACAGACCTGGACTATGCGGACGACATCAGCCTGCTCTCCGACAGCATGGAACAAGCACAAGAACTCCTGAACAGGGTGGAGATAGAGTGTGCCAAAGTTGGTCTCAGGCTAAACGCTAAGAAAACTGAGGTTATCACCTATAACCTACCTGATCACTCACCTCTGACAACAACAGAAGGAGCTGTGTTGAAGGAAGTCAAGGACTTCAAGTACCTGGGCGCATGGGTCGACTCAACTGAGAAAGACCTTAAAGTAAGGAAGGCACTCGCTTGGAGGGCCCTGAACGGCATGAACAGTGTATGGAACTCTAACCTCCCCCGCCAAATCAAACTTAGCTTCTTCTTTGCAACGGTGGAGTCTGTTCTCCTCTATGGCAGTGAATGCTGGACCCTGAAGCCAACCCTGCAGAAGTCTCTAGACGGGTGCTACACTAGAATGTTGCGTGCAGTACTCAACATCAACAGGAGTGCACATGTTACAAACGAGAGCCTGTATGAGGGAATACCAAAGGTAAGCGAGAAAATTGCCACCAGAAGAATGAGACTAGCAGGACACTGCCAAAGACACCAGGAGCTTCCAGCCAGCAAATTGGTACTGTGGGAGCCAACACACGGGCACCGGCCGCGAGGACGTCCCACAAAAACATACGTGGACATACTCAAGGAAGACGTAGGGACACAGAACACCAATGAGCTGGCCAGATGTATGGAGAACCGAGATGACTGGAAACAACGATGGAGGGCTCGTCTGAGGACGACCTAGATAGATAGGTCAAGTTTATTAAGTATTGACGGTTCAAGTGATTCAATATCTGGAGACACACATTGACATGAACTCAAAATACACTGATGATTGTGCTGTCAAACGATTAAACTATATGGAATCTATGGGTTGTGGGGGGGTCCCTGCTCCATCTCTCTCTTGACTAAGAGGTCCTTGGCCTGAAAACGTTGAGGACCCCTGCTTTAAAAAGATACACAGTAAGATGGAGCCGAGTTATCGGGTGGGTTTGATCTATGTACTGTATCTGTGATAATGAAATATTTCTCAATGTTGTACTGTATAACGGTTGAACATGAATCATGCCATGTCATTGCATTTTGTAATGTACGGTATGTGGACACTCGTAATCTCTTATCTCAAAGTAATGTCCAACTGTCAGTTTGTGACCCCGATGCAGTTCATAGTGCTTCCTCCTTTTATCACTTCCTCCAGTTCTCCTGTCCCAAAAGCTACACTTAGAATGAATTTGAAAAATAATACCCACTTTTCGTTTGATTGAAGTATACCACAGCAACTGGTTATCTACCTTTTCTGGATCAAAACCCCTCTTGAAAACCCTGAAAGCGTTCCTGTTTATTTTAATGATCTTTCAATCGATTATGTTCTGGTG
This sequence comes from Nannobrachium achirus, assembly GCF_963921795.1. NCBI lineage: Eukaryota > Metazoa > Chordata > Actinopteri > Myctophiformes > Myctophidae > Nannobrachium > Nannobrachium achirus. The sequence goes on from NC_137823.1 coordinate 51,861,602, forward strand.
TGGATCAATGACACTAACCTATTCTGCACACAAGTCATTGCAAATGAAACCTGTTGTGCTGAGGAATTCCACAGTCCCTATCCACCATTCTTAGTTTTTCAATGAAACAAACTGTCAAGGCCCATTCCCACTGGCCCAGGTGAACAGATAAAAAATATCTGTCTCCATTCAAGTGGATGGTAAGATACAGATAAAAAATGTCTGTTTATCTGGCCCAGTGGGATGGGCCTTCACACAAATCATTGCAAATGAAAGCCTGTTGTGCTAAGGAATTCCACAGTCCCTATCCACCATTCTTAGTTTTTCTCACCATGGATTATCATGTCATGTGAACCTAAGGGCCATATTTTGGCGAAACAGGCAAACTGTGAAAAGTGTGTGTGTGTGTGTGTGTGTGTGTGTGTGTGTGTGTGTGTGTGTGTGTGTGTGTGTGTGTGTGTGTGTGTGTGCGCGTGTGTGTGTGTGTGTGTGTGTGTGTGTGTGTGTGTGTGTGTGTGTGTGTGTGTGTGTGCGGAGAGCACTTAGAACCTCTAGTCTTAAGCCCTTTGCACACATTGTTTTCTTTAAAAAAAATTAAATTGTCCGTTTTATCCGTGCGGATAAACGCGCCTGTGTGCAAAGGGCTTTAGTGAAACAGTGAACTAAAAATCAAACCTCGGTTCGAAGTGAAGCGGTGAATGTGTGTGTGTGTGTGTGTGTGTGTGTGTGTGTGTGTGTGTGTGTGTGTGTGTGTGTGTGTGTGTGTGTGTGTGTTTGTGCCTGCACAACAGCGCCCCTCCTTTAACTTGTGTGGCCACTCAAGGTATTGCCAGGCTACAGACATACCCAGCCAGCCAGATAGCCAGCCAGCCAGCCAGCCAGCCAGCCACGGACATACCTGTCTATTGGGAGCGCTTTCACCGCTCCAAAAATCTCAGCCGATACTGTTACACCATCACAGTCCCTACTCCCCACACGAGTTGACTGTGGGCTTGGTGATGTCTGATTTAAGCAGTCACACTTGGCCTGAGTTAAACTAATTATACCCTGAGCTGCAGGGTGTGATGAACCTGTTGATTCATGTGTGATGCACACAGAATAAATTAGCCATCAGGGGCGTCACAAAGGGGGGGAAAGTGGGACTGAATTACTAGGGCCCAAGGTGGAGGGCCACTAGTAACTTTAGCTATTGAAAAATAGCAGATATACAAGCTCACAGCGCTGCACCGAGTGCCGCGCTGCGAGCTTGTAGATCTGCTATTTTTGAAAAGTCGTGAAAATGTGTGAAAATGTTTGAATATTATGTATTTTTTAAGCGAACATTTGCAACTCAAATTTTGCTTCTGAGGGGGTCCCTGGAACTAAATATTTTGAGATGGGGGTCCGTGGCCAAATACATATCATCTTGGCGGTCCTTGACATGAAAAGGTTTGAGCACCACTGACATGGAAACATAGGTTTCTTGCACACATTTTCACGATTTTTCCAAAATAGCAGATATTCAAGCTCGCAGCGCGGCACTCGGTGCCGCTCTGTGAGCTTGTATATCTGCTATTTTTCAATAGTTAATATTCATGGGGGGCCCGCAGTGAATCCTTGTGCCCAGGGCCCAGAATGTATTGGTGTGACGCCCCTGTTAGCCATCCCCACCACACATGCTCAGGGAGAGCCTGTGTCATGACAGGTTGTTTTATTTGCTCTTGTCTGGCTCTTATTTCTGTGTGGGGGCAACTACTGGTGACTTTACTACCTAAGGCATACGTTATTGGGCCGAGTACATGCTACACGAAACATGCAAAAGCTATTAGCATATTAACTCATCATTGGTGGCGCATAGGCATTGTTCAAACTATAATGTGTACTGTATCTTTGTAGTCCGATGTAAAAAGAAGAAAGAAAGCAATTCTTCCATTAAGACTGAATAAATGTTTTCAAATTAAAAAAGAATTATATCATTACTGTCTGGCCAAAACCTCTTAACTCCATTTTTGAGGTTTTTGATTTTTTTTTTTTTTGCATAAATCAGGGCTATTGAACACCCTTTACATCTGAGTGTTGGTTAAAATGATATTGAACCAATGGAAAGTAAAAAGTCCTTGGGACAAAACCTCCTAACTCCACCCTTTCTGTCAAACCAGCTAACTCCACCCGATTGGCCCTCTCTCATAAATCAGTGCTATTGAACACCCTTTACGTCTGTGTGTTGGTTAAAATAATATTGAACCAATGAAAAGTGGTAAAAAGCCCTTGGGTCAAAACCTCCTAACTCCACTTGAGCTCATTTTCCAGAAAATCAACATTTTGGCGTTAGGAGGTTTCGGCCCGACAGCAGAGATATGTAGGCTATAGCTCATGTTAGTTAGCATTTAGCGCATAGTAACTTGCTTTTACATAGCTACAGCCGGATTACGACAGTCTGGGCCCCTTGGGCTATGACCATTTTAACCCCCACCCCCAGAAGGAAACGTTTATCAGTGTTTCAGCACCATATGCAGCGCCAGACTGGCAGTCTGTATAGACCCCTTCTGTCTGTATAGGCCCCTTCAATCAAACAGAATTCATTCACTTGCATTAAATGTTTCAGTGTTCCATTCCACTCTGCCATACCATCAAAATAGTTAACACATATTCACAACAGACAGCTGCCCAGGACAACCACTTTTCAATTGTTGAGTCGCTTAGGAGAAGATACATTGGACCGGTTTGGGGGTCAAACACCAAGCAAGTAAGTCAAGGGGGGTCAAACCTTCCTTAACTTACTGTAGTAACATAACTGAATACCGTATTTTCCGGACTATAAGGCGCACCGGACTATAAGGCGCACTGTCAATGAATGGTCTATTTTCGAACTGTTTTCATATATAAGGCGCACCGGACTATAAGGCGCACATAATAGACGCTACCGTTGCGTTATGCATCCAACAGATGGAGCTGTGCTAAAGGGAATGTCAATGTCAATGAACGATCCATATATAAGGCGCACTGGACTATAAGGCGCACTGTAGTTTTTTGAGAAAAATTAAAGGCTTTTAAGTGCGCCTAATAGTCCGGAAAATACGGTATTTATCCAATGTATCAGTTACGATGCATATTATAATCATTACAGTCAGATTTGCGAGTCAGTTGTGATGCAAGGAGTCTTTTTTAGGAGCCACGCTATTTCTTCACAGCAAGTGTCATTCTATCTTGGGGAACCAAACAAGACATATTTAGTTCTATGCAATATGTAATGTATGTGGTGGCCTCATCCATCGCTGCACTCCTGTTCAGCCCATCACCACCTACACTTATGATTTGTGTGCTCGCCATCAATCTGAATGAGAACAGGTTAATGGGATGACTGACCCTGCAGGCTGCATACAGCTTGCTCAGCAGCTCTGCATGTACACAGTACCAACAAACAGGGGCGTCACAAGGGGTAGGAAAGTGGGACTGAGTTACCAGGGCCCAAGGTGGAGGGGCCCTAGTAACTTTAGCTATTGAAAAATAGCAGATATACAAGCTCACAGCGCGGCACCGAGTGCCGCGCTGCAAGCTTGTAGATCTGCTATTTTTGAAAAGTCATGTGTGCAAATCTTTGAATATGTATTTTTTTAAGCGAACATTTGTAACTCAAATTTTGCTTCCGGGGTGGTCCCTGGAACTAAATATTTTGAGATGGGGGTCCGTGGCCAAATTCATATAATTTTGGGGGTCCTTCACATGAAAAAGTTTGAGCATCACTGACATGGAAACATGGGTTTCTGGCACACATTTTCACAATTTTTCAAAAATAGCAGATCTACAAGCTTGCAGCACGGCACTCGGTGCCGCGCTGTGAGCTTGTATATCTGCTATTTTTCAATAGTTAACTCATCTAGTGCCATTCGCGAGATGTCTCGCGAAATGTAATCTATTACAGTAGTGCCATTCACGGGATATCTCGGGAAAAGTAATCTATTACTGTAACGGCGAGTACATTACCGAGAAGAATGGCCGGCGGTCCGGAGACGAAATCCGTCGCTGATTTTGCATCATCACGGCTCCACGAGCACAAAATAGTCCCATTCATAACATTGAGGTGGACGGGGGATCTCATCTTTAATGTCCATTATCTCAAAACTACACTTTAGAAGCTAGGATGGAGGCAGATGCTCGCTTATGTTACACAGTTATAAAAGCTCCCGGTCGGCCATTACACAACTCCACGTGGACACGGAACGGTTCCAGCGCACGATCCGATGACGTCAGACCGGAAGTGATTCGCGTGAGGACTTCTGGCCTTCAAAATAAGATAACGGTGGTGATGCCAGCCTGAAGGTGGCATCGTGGACTTTATAATCCGTTAATTTCAGGGGCACTAAATGAGTTAACATTCATGGGGGGCCAACGGTGAATCCTTGTACCCAGGGCCCAGAATTTGGTGTGACGCCCCTGCCAACAAACCTGACTCTTGCAAACCAAACTCAACAGTGCTCAGCTGTACACAGATCATAAAACCGCCCATATTGGTTATTGGGCTTTTTCTGTCACTATACTCTGCCCCTGCATCTTACTGAGTGCTATTGACTATACAGCATCAGAGACCGTAAAGGCAGGGGAAAACAATGAATGACTGTGATATGTTTTGTGTTAAAAGACAACTTTAGTTTTTTACAACAAGGGTTCATATTTTAGATGGTAATTAAAGAATATAAAAGATGAGTGTTAAAATTATTTCATTTACTTCTTTCTATTGTTTTAGAGATTCTTATTTCAGTGTTTGGGGGCATGCATACAAGTGGCTAAATATGTCATTTTACACAGAATAAGCACATTCCCAAGATACAACGCAACCTTTCATGGTTGGATGTGACTTATGGGGGCTAGAAATGTTACTGTAAATAACAATAAAGAAATTGCTGGCTTATTGTGTCTAAAAATACATATTTAGCCACTTGTACGCATGCCCCCATGTGTACGCATGCCCCACATTTTAGCACGGTAAACGCGATAAAACAATAGAACAAAGCAAATGAAAACATTTTAACACTCACTTTTTCTTTTCTCTAATTACAATCTAAAATATGAACCCTTGTTGTCCTTTAATCAGGGCTGTATTGTAGTGTTTTTGATAAGATGGTAGCTTTGTGGGTGAATACTGAATAAGATAGAAGTTCACAATGAGATGTATTGATTGATTGATTGATTGATTGATTGATTGATTGATTGATTGACTGATTTATGATTTTCCATTATCCATTGCCTACTAATTTCTTTGGGAAAAGTACCTTTGACCCCCATCAGAGACACTTGTAGGCAGCCAACACATTAGGCCTGATACAGGGTAATAGTCAACATTATGCAACAGAGGTGTTGCGATGTGTAGTGTAGTGCGACATCTATGGCTGAATGTTGTCTATTACTACTTTAAGCATTTTTTTCTTCAACCACACCAAGGCTTGGCAAACTCCTGTTGGGTGTCTTTTTTTTTTTTTTGGTAAAAAAATAAACACTGAATTTAAGCATGACAGAGAATCTGCATTCCGTGCGTCCGTACAGACCTCAATATTGACGACCGCTGTCCATTACTGTCCAGTTCATTTTGAGATGCTTTTACTTTATTTTAGTATGAATATTTGTCATGTCACTGGCTGCACCGCGGATCTTGGGCTTAGACAGTTTATATGTTTCATGATATGTTTCTGTCCACTTTATACATTGGACTTACAATATGTTATGTTTACCATTCATTATGTTCTGGAGTTATCACGGTCTGCTCCTCGGACTTTGGACATTGACTGTCCTTATTTAGGTTTTGGTCTTATTAGGTTGCTCAGTTATTATGAACTGTGTCTGCAGTTTCAATGTTGTTCTGTATTAAGTCTTGTACTGTTGTGCCTTGTTATTCTGTGTCTTACTTTGTAGTATTGTTCCCTTGTTTCCTGTCTGCCGTGTTTACTGTTACCTGCCTTGTCACACCCTCTGCTCGTTTGCCTGTTAGCCTATCCCAGTGTTGATTGTCTGTTAGTGTTCACCTGTGTCTAGTTAGTTCTTGTCTACTTATATGCCCCTGTGTCTTCAGTTCCTTGTCAGGTCGTCATTTAGTGTTGTGTTCTGTGTAGTGTGGGCTACAAGCCTTCTGTATTCTATTCCTGAGTTGTGGAAATAAACATACTGAACTTTGAATCCTGCTTGTGTCGTAACCAATCTATTATCTCACACTTTTGGAAAGCTTTCATATTCTATGAGCAATATAGTGTAGGCCTGTATTGTATTATTACTTTTTTGACTTTCTCTCTTCCTATGTCCTCATACTCTAGCTGGTCTGTGTGCAAAGAAAACAGGAACTTAACCAATGCAATATATTGATAATATGGCCCAGATCATTCATTTGTTTGTTTTTGAGCGGTGCTAACCACTCTCACGTACATCTGTTTGTCTGTATGTATGTATGTCCGTCGCTCCCCGTCCCGCATTGGCAAATTAAGGTTTGTGGGTCGCTTATAATGACATTAACTCATAAAAGGGTTCAGGTTAGGGTTAGGGTTTTAACCTTAATGCTTGTATCCTCAGCAGGGCTGAGAGACCACGAGTTCTAGTTGAACGAAGCTATGGTTCATGAAACATATTGTCTAGTATGCTTCAAGAAGCCAGCTAGCCCTGGAGACCTGTGGCGAGCACATACATGTACTCTAGGTTGTTGTAAAGGAAAAGATTCAGGTTGTGGCTAGGGTTAGAGGGTTGGACTTTGACTCAGAGAAAACCGACGACCTACAGTACCTACAAACTCGGCTGTTTTATGTCTGAGCTTGTATATCGACTATTTTCAGTGGTTAGGGGTAAAAATGGCAAATAAACACGTGTGTATGCGTGTGTGCTTGTGTGTGCCCATGAGTCTGATTGCCCACATACTGTACAAGCAAGCGAGTGCGAAAATAGAGTGCACGAGAGAAAGCAAAACACTGAAAGACAGACAGAGTTAGAGAGAGAGAGAGAGAGAGAGAGAGAGAGAGAGAGAGAGAGAGAGAGAGAGAGAGAGATAGACTCCCACTGAGAGAGTAACACACCCTTGCCCACTCAGTAGAGGCCATGTCATCCCCAGTGGTAAGAAGCAAACACAGCAGGTGGATTTATTTCACGGTGCAGATTTGATTAATTTCGAACTAATAATTTATAGATTGAAGAGCACTGACTGCAGCGGCGGAGAGACCAAAAATAAAACTTAAATTGAATCAAATTAAAACAAATACAGAGGAATGAAAGTGCACAGTAAAATGATGGAGTGAAATATTAGGAATGTATGATTGCTAAGGCACAAAGAATCAAATCCATTGATTTCCTATTTGAAAATTGTAGCACTGCACCAACCACCATCTTTGGCCATTGTTCTCGTTTAAATAAGAAATGTGAAATCTGCCTAATGATGATGTCACTGGAATGCAGGTTTCTGAAATGTCCACAGCCCTCCTATGAGACACACTGAGCATTAGTGAGGACCAGTTATATGAAGATACTGTACTGTAGGATGGATGGATGACGTTGTCCCTTAATGTATATTAACTCTTTTACTGCTTTGGACGTTCCCGTTCGCCCCAATTTTGACCCTAGCTCGCTGCCAATATGAACGCTTGTTCATTTACTTACTTTTGATGACTGTAAGCTGATAACTGGTTGCGCCGCCGTGTACAGTAAAAACATCTCCCGTAACGCTTCTCTAAAATTTCCACCGCACGTAAACAATAATGGAGTCCCAAATCACTTCCTGGCTGTTTTCTGTGGAGTGCATTTCTACGCTCTGAATGGACGGAAGGCGGAGCGGCCCAATTCACATTCATTCTTTGCATAAGGCTGCCCTCTGCCGCCAGCTTGGCTAAAGTACACATATAATAGGTTCAATGAAAAAAAAAGTTGTTTGGAAATAATCAATAGATCTTCTATAACATCGCAAAGGTAAGCTGCTTTTGGCTGGCACCAGCCCCAATAAATAAATAATAAATCTGGCAGTAGAACTGTTAATGTAATAGGAGGGCGGGGAGGGTGTTAATCAAGTGTTCTGATTAATTGATGTGTTTGATTTCAAAACGGAAGCTTTTGTTGTGCTGTTATTTACCCTTTTTGGTGTAATGTTTAAATCAATGAATTTTATTTTAAAAAGTAAAAAAAAATACATAAGGGATTGGGAGAGGTGAGAGAAATGGTAAATAAAAATGGTAAATGGTGCATTTATATAGCGCCTTTATCCAAGACGCTTTACAATGTGCATTACATTCACCCACACATTCATACACCGATGGTGAAGGAAACCATGCAAGGCACCAACCAGCTCACCGGGAGCAACTAGGGGTTCATTGTATTGCCCATGGACACTTCGACATGTAGACAGGAGGAGCCGGGATTTGAAGCGCCGAACCATGGATCATTGCCTGCTCTACAGTACCTCCTGAGCTACAGTCGAGAGAGTAATTTGCCATGAGAGGCTGTTAGTTGCACTTTGTTTCTCACAATAAACCTGCATTGTGCAAGTTGCTAAGGAAGAGTCACTAATTTGCTAATTAGTTATTACTCTTTTAAAAGTAATAACATGTCATGTACTTTGTATCAAGAGAAACTAGTTACGTTATATTACTACATTATCCCCCCTCGTGATCTACAACACAACCTGTTTAGGCAGCTGTTTTTAGAACTGAATCCACTTTAATGGAACAATAGTTAGGAGTTGTCAATCAGCCAAACTGCATAACTGCAGTTACTGCACACATTAATATATATAGGCCTGTTTTTTCTGCATATTCCACATATTGGAACAATAATTAACAGGAGTCAAATCAACCAAACTGCACACACTGCAGCCTCTAAAACCTGCCTTTGCAGATGTTTCAACAAATTAGAAGTTGAATTCTGCACGTTTGAAAGCAAAGTAGGCCTACAACAATAGTCTTTGTATTTTTGACTGACACAAACTCAATACTTCTGTCTCGTCCCTCATTGTCCGTCATCCACCGTAATCCCTTTGACCCCCAGACCTGCCTGCGGATGTCATAATTCTGCACGGGCGTTCCTTAAACATCACAGATCTAGCTTGTAGAGTTGTTCTTTCTTTCCGCATGTAACAGCCTCCTACCATGGCCCTTGACTGGGTTCCTCCATCCAGCTGGACAGACGCACTGCAGCTCAAACGACGCGGAAAGCAGAGAGAGCTAAACCCCCAAAACAAATCACGTTCATTGTAACACCGTAACGCAGCAGTTTCTCATATCCCAACGGCTCCAGCAGAGCCTCTGTGATTCTAGCAGTCAAAGGTAAATTATACAGTGTGTGTGTGTGTGACTGTGTGTAGATGCCAATAATCCATTACACCCTACCCGTTCATTCTGTACATGAGAAAGCGTTGCTAGTTAACTTGGCGAGCTAAATGGGCGGATATCGTGCTATTTCCTTCGGCAGGGTTCAGGCACAGTGTGGCAATCTGTCTAAACTTATGGGTTTAAGACTCGCTAATTAAATTCAGCTCACGATGAGCTCGAGCCATATCAGTTTCATTATCACCGACTTGACGAACAACAGCTGCATTGTCATGGCCAGCAATGCTGACGGATTATTCCAAAGTTTTTTCTCAACCCAACGTGTCATGCACAGCACACTCAACTGTATGACGGTGTTTTGCATTGCTATTATAAGCCCTCAAAGTGTCCATTTAAACTGAGTATTTAAATCCTCCACACATTTGCACATATTGTATACAGTAGATAAATGTACTGCACTGGCGGGCCCATGGGGCATATGGATAGCTGCTAGCCTGACAATACAAGCTTATACTGTAATGTTATTAAAACAAACCCCTCTTCCTCTCTGTTCTTACTCTTTCCTGTATGACTCTTCACAACTTGAGCCCCAGCATATTCTGGGGGGAACATTCGGCAAAAAACAGCAGATTGCGACGGGTATTGAGCTCGTATATCAGCTATTTTTGGTGAAGAGATTTGGTGTAGAAAAAAGTGGTCTGGGTACAGTTTTAACTCAAATCAGTTTCATTAAGACTAGAGGTATTAAGTGCGTCAATTCTTTCTATTTCTTCCATCTCCATCTGCGCGCATGCACACACACACACACACACACACACACACACACACACACACACACACACACACACACACACACACAGACACACACACACACACACACACACACACACACACACACCCAGGTTTGCAATTGCTTCTTTGTGGGGACATTACACATAGTCTACTATCTTTGTGGGGACATTTCATTCATTTTAACCCTAACCCTAAACCCTAACCCTAACCCTTAACCTAACCCCTAAAGACCTTGTGGGGACGTATTAATTTGTCATGAGGTCCCCACAAAGATAGCTTTGCAAGCCCACACACACACACACACACACACACACACACACACACACACACACACACACACACACACACACACACACACACACACACACACACACACACACACACACACTGCAATGTTAAGCGCTTACTACTCAATCACGCTTCCTGTGTGAAGACTCCATAACATTTACTTTGTGAGTGTGTGTATGTGTGCACATGCATGCATCTGTGTGATAGATGATAGATTACAATGTTTAAATGACAAAATAAAGACAGACAGGTGTTGCCAGCATTGGGACTTTGATTAGTATGTTCTCCCGCATCCTCAATGGCTTTCTTGTTCTCTTCTCTTGTCTTCCGTTCCTTTTCCTCTCCCCTCCTCTCTTCATGTCAAGAAGAAACAGCAAGAACAAAAAGAAGAGATAGGACATGCAACATATTGAGCATTCCCTAAAGAACAAGTTGTAAAGTTCAGGTTTTGTAACATTATTAATAAACTCTTCACAAGGACATCCTAGAGTTTGGGGAGGGCTTACACTATGCTTCTTAAGGTGGAAAGGATAAAGGTTGATGCAGACTAAAAGATTCAACACAGCAACAGTGTCAGAGAGCACTGTTTTGGGTAAACACCTGTATGACACATGGTAACAGCATGGCAGGCGAGTGTGGCAACAGATGTTTGCTATTGTATGGACATGGAGAAGGGCAGAGTACCTGCGGCGAAGTAGCAAGGTGGGTTGAATTAGGCTGAATATATTAGCAGTACATGTGTTCCAGGTGGATTCGATCATGAATAATTAGATTTACCGTTAAGAGCAATGTATTGCACTCACACGGTATGAGCTGATAATTGGGCAGATAAACTTTATTTTGCCACGATACTCCTCCCACAGTTTGGAGGCACTCACTTGGGCCATAATGTATGTCAAATCGACCGGCTTCATCGGGAATCAATTCCTTGCATTTTGCTAAGAGATACCTTACATAGTTTAATTTATGTACATTTATTTGTGAATTAATTTTCTCCATTGATTTTAATTAAAAATTTCCCAAATAGTAATACGCAATTAATTAGCATGAGTTTCCAATCGCATCTTTCTAGTTTCCACTGTGTCATGGAAGACACAGAACAATAATATCCTGAGGCAGTGAAGGCCCTTAACTCCTTATCATGACTTAGACTATTATTTTAACCACTTAAACCCTACGGTAGGTCTCTCTACTACCCCACACACCCCCAGGGGTCTATACTTGGTGTCTTTGTGGCCTACTTTTTTTTCTTTCTTTACTCTATACCAGGGGTCTTCATCAGGGGGTCCGTGAACCCTAGGGGGTCCTCAGAGTTACTACAGGGGGTCCTCCAAATCTTTGAGTGATAGAAACTTGCGTTCTTATTTTTTTATATTAACCACTTGAACCCTAGTGTCCATATTCGGAGAACTTTAGCCAAAAATAGCAGATCTACAAGCTCGCGCTGCGAGGCGTTGTGAGCTTGTAGATTGGCTATTTTTGGCAAAGAGCTTTGGTGTAGAGTGAAAGGTCAAGTTTATTAAGTATTGATGGTTCAAGTGGTTAAATATCTGAAAACACAAATTGACATAAATCCAAAATAGACTGATGATTGTGCTGTCAAACGATGAAACTATATGGAATCTTTGAAAAGGTTGTGGTTCATCTCTCTCTCAACTAAGGGACCCTTGGCCTGACATTTTTGAAGACCCCTGCACTATACCAAATGTTTTAGCTGAAACAGTTGATCGTTTTGCCAAATATTCTCCTATTATGACATGCCCAGAATATTGCTTAACTTGTGTCCCTTGTCCGTGCATACCCGTCTGTGTGACCTGTCCATGGGAAACTTCAGCTATGTTATGAGTTTTTTATTTGCTTATTTTTTGTTGTTGTTTTCTGTTCTGTCCTGCCATATGTTCGCTTACAAATGTAATATTGAATCTTCCCCATCATGTTTAGTATATTATCTAATCTTTTCCAAACAGTTTTTCTGCTTTACATGAAGAAACATTAAGCATTGAAACATAAAAAGACAGAGCATTAAGACAAAAGAAACTGTGTATTTTCACATCATTTCAGCAGCAGGTAGCCTATTAGCTCTTGTGAATCGCACCGCACTCCCCTTGTTGCTAGCAGGTATTCTTCACACATTTTACCACAAGTATAATTTAGCATCTGTGATGAATATTCACACCCATGTGATGAGTCCCGAACCATGGGTGGTGAGAGCGGTGGCAGTGTCTCACCTCTGTTCCCAGCTTCCACTCTAATTGTAGGCTCCCACACTGCCACCCAGAATCACACACAGACAGCCGGCAGGCGCACTGGGACATTTCCTGGTGGCCTGAGGGTCGTTTTGGCCTGCCGTTAACAGTGAACTTGACCAACGTACACTAGAAAAGTGCTCTCCGCAGAGAGCAGAGAGAGTAGGATACCTCCACCACTTAGCAACATGTGCTGTGTTTGTGACCAGATTTGCGCAGTGTAACTAGTAAAATTTTAAAAAGAAATGAAACTAGTAAGATTCTAAGCATATACCGGTAGGTGTACAATCAGCAAAAAAAAAGAAGAAAAGGTGCTATGAGCTTGTGGGTCGCTATTTTTGGCAAGGAGATTTGGTGTAGAGGAGATAAAGGAGGGGACAGAGTTTACTTAGGTGGTTAATTGAATTCAGAAGAGTTTATCTTATGGAACCAAATGGACCCGTAAGAGCGTGGTGGTAGTACTAGTAAACAACTGATAGATCCTCTACCTTCAAATGGAAAAATAAAGGGAACAAATATTTTCACTGACTTTCTACTTGCTGCGTTCGATCATAAGTAAACAAGTATGCTGTCATCCTGTCACACGTGCGCGGCGCGCACGACACACTGATCTACAAGCTCACAGCGTGTCAATGTAAATGATCTATTTGAAGTATTTTAAAAAGTTTTTCAAAATAGTAAAAAAAGGTCCTCTTGTCCTCTCCTCTCGTTCCTAGCATTAGAAATGAGAAGGCATGCTGGGCTCCGCTTGTGTGTGCTGGGTTTCAACCTCATGCCAGTTACCGGCTGCTGAACAATGAGAGACCTGGCTTTAGCCTTATCCCTATACTTGAAAGCTAGCCTTAGTCTGTCTCTCTGTCTCCTTTTAAACCCACGCACGCATGCACACACAGACACACACACACACACATGAAAACAATAATATTTTTTGTTTTTTGTCGCATTCCTAAGACAAGAATTTGATTCGAGTAAATTTACCCCCATTGATTCCGGATGGTGACCCGAATCGATTTGGGTCCCCATCCGGAACGAATGGGGGTCAATTTATTGTTATCACATTTTTGTCTTAGGAATGTGACAAAAAACTAAAAATATTATTGAACTCAAGTCTCCATGGCGTGAGTAATCAATAGAAAAAAAGTCATTTTGGGGGTGAACTACTCCTTTAAGTGAATTCTATTAATTTACATTTATTTCAAACACACTTTTTTGCTACTTCTATACAGTAGCTTCTTCCAAAACTCACAAAAATGTATACACATGATCTCTGGAGTCATGTAATAAGAGCTTATTATATATACTGCTTTTTGAGATTCTGTAATCTCTAATTGGCTTCCAGGGTTCGTGAGAGGGACCTATTTGACCAAACAAATATCCATGAACTAGAAAGATGCAATTCTGGGAAATTGCAAGTGTGTTTGCCGTGACGCGAGTCACAAGGAATCCGCTGCATGGGAAATTAATTCAGTTTTACTATTTATATTATATATTGTCGTGATGACCAAAAGCTTCACTTTTCTGTTGTGCTCTGCTGTCACGGTCCGCTCCTCGGGACCGTGGACTTGTGTGACAGTGTTTAGTTTTGGACTTGGCCTGATGTTCCTGCTCTGTTTTGTATTCTTGTTTCTGTATTTAGTCTTTCTGTACACTGCTGTGATTTGGATTTTTGTGTCTTATTTTGTTGTCCTTGTGTTCCTGTTTCCTTGTTGCGGTTTGTGTTTGAACTTTATTTTGTAGCATTGCTCCCAGTGTTTCCTGTGTGCCTCGTTTGCCATTTCCTGCCTTGTCCCGCTTCCCTGTATTAGTGTAACCCTAGTCACCTGTGTCCTGTTTGCCTGTTAGCCTATCCCAGTGTTGATTGTATATTTGAGTTCACCTGTGTCTTGTTAGTGCATGTCTATGTCACGGTTTGTTAGAGAAACAGGACGGTCGAGAAACGGAGCACTCGTCGTGCAGCACGGGGCGGAACGGAGCCGCTCGATTGTCCACGACATTGCAAGCGGCGCGCAGGCCAGCGGACCTTGGTCCTGCTCTTCGCCCCCGAGCACCGCAGGTGCGAGTGGCCGCGAAGAGCGGGCCAGGGCCGCGCGGCCGGCGGAGCGCCGCACGAGTTACGAAGCCGTGGTGAATGCAATCGTTATATTACGGCCTGGGCAAGCCCACGATAAACGCCCTGTCCAAGTGACTACAATGGAGCTAATGGCTAAGCTAGGCTAGGCTAGGCTAGGCTAGGCTAGTAAATAAAGTCGCAAATAGAGTCGCAAACGAGTGACGTCAGCGCCTTCACTAGTGAATGGCTGTCGTCGCCACCTGGTGGTGATTGGTGTGTGGTGAACGACAAAACAAGCGCTCTTACATAGAACGTCCTGAGTTACCCAAACATCCGGTAACATCTATATATATGCCCCAGTGTGTTCAGGTCCCTTGTCAGATCGTCGCTTCATGTCAGTGTTTTCACACAGACACACACACATGCATACACACCTACGCACACATGCTTGGATTGATGTGTTCCGACTTTATTTATTTCAAACACACTTCTATAGCTTCTTCCAAAACTCACAAAAATGTATACACATGATCTCTGGAGTCAATAAGAGCTTATTATATATACTGCTTTTTGAGATTCTGTAATCTATAATTGGCTTCCAGAGTTTGTGAGAGGGACCTATTTGACCAAAAAAATATCCATGAAATTCTGGGAAAAAGCAAGTGTGGTTGCCGTGACGTGAGTCACAAGGAGTCCACTGGGAAATGAATTATTTCTTACCATTTATATTATATATTGTCGTGATGTCAAGTGAAGCATGACCAAAAGCTTCACTTTTCAGTTGTGCTGAAGCCCAACCCGTATAACATTACTCAGAAAGTTTACAAAACACAGGTTCACTTTGCTGTGAAAAAAATCTTGCCTACTATGGCAACCACACTAATCATAAATGCATGGTAACAACAAGGGTAACAATATCCTATATTAAATGTGTTAATTAACGTTGACATTGGGCCGATTGTGGACGTCACAAATGTAACACTGATGTCAGACACAAGTTACACAACAGAAACCGTTACCTAGCAACACCGATTTGTGACCCCCAGCATAACACCTGTGTGCTAACCTGAACCCACAGGTCAGTGGCCGTTTATGAGGGTGAGGAGAACTGACAGACAGGATGGCCCTCGGAGCAACATTAGTACTATAGGTTGTAATCAATATCGTGTTAATTGTTGTTTGAATGTCATTCATTTATCAATGTTAGTCAACTCTGACCAGTGACGACCACATGCGAAGCCTCTATGATATGTAACGTCATACAAAACGAGACAGCCCTAGTCAGACTGTATATACAGTATGTCAAGTTATCCCACACCGATTTACTCCCACGCTGGTCGCGGAGAGTTCCAAGAGGTTTACGAGCCTGCAGAGGACTCCTTCCTCCTGATTGATGCTCTGGAGCAAGATGCACGCGCTCTGCAGCAGTTACGACCGTCTCTCTGTGTGGAGGTGGGCAGTGGATCGGGAGTGGTGTCTGCCTTCCTGGCGTCGGTGGTCGGGTCCTCAGCGCTGTACGTGTGCACTGACCTGAACCCTGCGGCGGCCCGGTGCACGGAGGAGACCGCCCGCCGCAACAATGTCTCTCTGCAGCCAGTCGTTACGGACCTGGTGGAGGGCCTCCTGCCCAGGCTGCGTGGACAAGTGGACGTTCTGATGTTTAATCCTCCCTACGTGGTCACGCCTTCGGAAGAGGTCAGCCGCAAAGGCATAGAGGTTGCCTGGGCTGGCGGTCGGCGGGGCAGAGAGGTGACGGACAGGTTTCTCCCCACCGTGCCTCAGCTGCTGTCCAATAAGGGCAGGTTTTACCTCGTCACGATAGCGGAGAACGACCCGGCGGAGATCATCTCTCTGCTGGAGGAGTCTGGTCTCACAGGCGTCTCATGTCTGTCTAGGAGAGCTGGCAACGAGAAGCTTTCGGTCCTGCGCTTCCACAGAACACAACCTTCAACGACAGTCCTAACTGGGGAAAATGGCCAGGGGTGAATCCTCTCAAAGTACTGCGTTGCACCTCGAACCAACCAGTCTGCACACGTGCTGTTCTCACCAGCTGCATTTGGTCCATCCTGACCAAATGCAGCTGGGCCGTTGGAGGCACCTTTTATGCCCATATATGGTAATCCTTGTTGTCCAGATCAGGCTATGATGTCAGTACTACATCATCATATTGATGACATAAGAGTACTCCATATATGAAGATTCACACTTATGTCAATATTTCTGCCGATCCAACCGACTTCCAATTGCACATTACTCCCTTGGGTCATTGGCAGTACTGGGTTTGAAAAAGGATAAAAGGACTGTGTCATTTCTTGTTTATTTCAGAAAGGGAGAGGAAAGAGGAGGGGGACAGGGAGAGAGAAAGAGAGAGCAAGGAGTAAAGAAACAGAGAAAAGAAAACAGTAAAGAAACATCAAACAGAACAACAACAAAAAATATATACACTGACAAAACAACAACAGATACAGTATGTACTTGAAACACTTGAAATTGCCTAGTTTGTATTACTTGGAGACTCACAGATCAACTGGTTGCCGTGCTTTGCCTACCTGCTCTAACTACTTTTATTTTCAATCAATCAAGTCAATTTGGACAGATATGGGGGCCTCTGTCATTTACATCGCCGGGGCCTGATTTGTGTTCCCAGACTGACGCTGTGCAAATATATACACAAGGCATTGACAATCAGCATCCTTTATCATAGCCTTTCCCACTCAAAGCAATGTCATCACATGCACATGGAGATTTGCACTCCACTGTGAGCCCTTTCTAAAAGCATGACCTCATGCATGTTATAGCTGTTCTACTAAGTAAGAAGCATTACATTTACTGATTTGACGATAACAAAAGCTTGATGAATTTGCTTGATCAGTTAATAAACATCCAATATATTATTCTGACTTTCACTCATGGGGTGTTTTTAGTTTCACAAGTTGAGAGTGTTCCTTCAATGGAGGGTCAAAGTCAAATGTGAGAATCATTTCAAGGAAATACAGAGGGGGAGGAATGGATTCTCTACGCTGGATGTTCCACTGGCAAATGCACCGTCTCTTTCTCAGTCTTTGATATATTGCCATCAACACACACAAACACATTTGTGCGTGCACGCGCACACACACACACACAGTCACACACACACACACACACACACACACACACACACACACACACACACACACACACACACACACACACACACACACACACACACACACACACACACACACACACACAAACACACAATATCATCATTGCCATAGAGCAGGGAAGATGGGGGAGGGACGACCCATGAGTCTACGCTTTTTGATTCTTAAATCAATGTTTTGATTTTGGTTTTGCTACGGCGGTGCGTGAAGCAGCTTATTATCTGCTTCATTACTGGTAGGAGGAGAGGGCCACGCACGTCTCTCTCTCTTTATCCCTCTCTCTCTCTCTCTCTCTCTCTCTCTCTCTCTCTCTGTGCATGAGTGTGCAAACGAGATAGCAAACGCACAATACGTGTGTACAGCACGTACGTGCGTTTGTATAATGTGCACAGACAAAATGAAGGGCAATTCTCTCGTGTGCTCATATCTAAACATTAGAGCCTTCCAGGTCTGCTAGTTAGCCAGCTTCAGAGGCAGCGGGGCCTGTTTTTCAATTTTCTTCCGCTTTGTAAAATGACTGTTGTTCACATTACAATTCTAATTAGGCGAGGAACTGTGTGCTGCAAAATAGCCGAGGTGCTCTCCAGGTGTGTGTGTGTGTGTGTGTGTGTGTGTGTGTGTGTGTGTGTGTGTGTGTGTGTGTGTGTGTGTGCGTGCGTGTGCGTGTGTGCATGTGTGTGTTAGGAGAGGGCTCATGGTTGGGGGATATTGAGAGTGACAGTTGAGTGCTACGCCAGCACGCTCTGCTTGCTTCCTTGTTTTGTTTTAGACCAGCCAGGCGTGTTGCTGGCGCCAGGCCAAATGGAACACACGCGCACAACACACACACACACACACACACACACACACACACACACACACACACACACACACACACACACACACACACACACACACAGGGGCGTCACAAGGGGGGGGGGGGTGGGACTGAGTTACTAGGGCCCAAGGTGGAGGGGCCCTAGTAACTTTAGCTAATGAAAAATAGCAGATATACAAGCTCACAGCGCGGCACGAGTGCCGCGCTGCGAGCTTGTAGATCTGCTATTTTTGAAAAGTCGTGTCTTAACCGGACATTTGTAACTCAAATTTTGCTTCTGGGGGGGGGGGGGGGGGTCCCTGGAACTAAATATTTTGGAGATGGGGGTCCGTGGTCAAATACATATCATCTTGGGGGTCCTTGACATGAAAAGGTTTGAGCACCACTGACATGTAAACATAGGTTTCTTGCACACATTTTCAACATTTTTCAAAAATAGCAGATCTACAAGCTCGCAGCGCAGCACTCGGTGCCGCGCTGTGAGCGTGTATATCTGCTTTTTTTCAATGGTTAACATTCATGGGAGGCCCGCAGTGAATCCTTGTACCCAGGGCCCAGAATTTGGTGTGACGCCCCTGCACACACACACACACACACATGTGCACGCGCACACGCACACACAAGCACACGCACGCGCACACGCACG
The DNA here is from genome assembly GCF_963921795.1 of Nannobrachium achirus. Taxonomy (NCBI): domain Eukaryota; kingdom Metazoa; phylum Chordata; class Actinopteri; order Myctophiformes; family Myctophidae; genus Nannobrachium; species Nannobrachium achirus. The sequence goes on from NC_137823.1 coordinate 51,880,829, forward strand.
CGCACACACACACACGAGAGTGGTGCCCTATGTAATGCCCATTATGTGGAAGGAGAACAGGCCATTAGGGAGAGCTGGGCACAGACATTTGGTTTGCCGGATTTGTTTGCTTTCAAACAGAACAGGAGAGAGCTGTCTGGAAGAGTTTCGCAGGAGTATATATCTTCACAGTTCTACGGTACCTGGCAGCTCGCGGGTTTTTCTGAAGCACACAGTTCTCAGTTCTCTCTTCTCAATCGTAGCAGCAGAACAGAGAAAGACAGCAAGAGAGAGTAGATCTGTGTGTGTGGAATAGAAAGCGACACTGCAAAACTAAACATCTTCTGTGCGTTTTCAAACAGAGAAAGATATGTAAGATACCTTTATAGTATCAATTTAGCTGAAAGAGCGAGTCATGGTGCTGTGAGGGATGATTTGGGGTATCCTTGTCATGTGCTGTCATATCAGTTGATTTAAAAAAAAATGTGCATCTAAAAGTTGTCTTTTGCTTTTCAAATGTAGATCTCTTACCATAATAAAAGCATGTTCTTTTTATATATGTGACACACTATGGAGTGTATGAAACATGTTATACAAATAAAGTTGCCTTGCCATGCTTTGCCATACTCTAGCTGCTGCCTCTTCCCGTGCTGGTTTGCAGTTAGTTTTACCTGCAAGTAATTCAAATTCTACAGAGACAACATAAAAAGCACACTATACAATGAAAAACTAAAAGAGATGAATTGGAAGGGTGAGAAATAAGGAAATAAATATAATTGCGACCGTCAGGGAGCAGTTTACTATGAAAACCTCCACCGGCCGTCCGTCCGTCCGTCCGTCCGTCCGTCACACCTTTGTGACCATCAACAAACGTCACACCTTTGTTGATGTTTAAATCGAAGAGTCTTGGTCAAATACTTCTGTTGGTTTCTGCACTGATCATTTATACAATTCAGCTGTGTTTGCTCGTGTCATCATGATGAGGTCATAAATCAGCCATGCCCAAATATAGATTTTACGGGTTTACATGCTTACTCAGTTATTCGTTATGTGAAAGTCCTATGACGTCTATGATATCTGACATCATCATACATACATTCCCTTTTATGCCCATAAATGGAGATCCCCTCTGTAGAACCAGCCACTGACATCACTGTAATGTCAGGGGAACCAAATCCCTTTTATGCCCATATATGGAGATCCCTGTGATGCCAGGGGAACCAAATCCCTTTTATGCCCATATATGGAGATATGGAGATCCCCGTGTTGCCAGGGTAACCAAATCCATTTTATGCCCATATATGGAGATCCCTGTGATGCCAGGGGAACCAAATCCCTTTTACGCCCATATATGGAGATCCCTTATGTCATCAATATTAAGCCCATATCTGTGAATATCTTTGGGTACCAGATGTCTCCATATATGGTTAAATGGTCCGATATACATCACTGGCCAGAAGACCAAGAAATGGTGCAACCTCGCCCTTTGCTTTTCTCCCTATAGGCATCTTACTGGTAGGTAGTTTAATGAGGAATGCAGTATGGTGGTAGGTAGGTAGTTATGGCCTTTGATGTAAGATTTTCACTTTCTAGGATAACTATATTTGCTATTCCCAGATGATGCCCTTTTAGGGTACCCCTCATGCCCATATATGGAGATCCCCAGGCTTTACTTATTAACATAAGTTTTATGCCCATATATGGAGATCAGTGTCCCAATGTCATCAGATGTAAGTGTTTTATTCCAAATGTGGCACCCCACAGACATATTTCCAGAAACAAAATCCCTTTCATGCCCATATATGGAGATTTCTGATGTCATCAATCCCAGGCCCTGTAAAAAACATGGTTGCTATGGTATGAGCAACTTATGTCTCCATATATGGAGATTCAACTTCAATGAGTAACCATGGCAAACTGTCAACTGCCCGTATGTCTTGATAATTGGTAAAACAAACTTTTGGCCTATTTGTGGAGATAAGCGACCAACGGTCGCTTATCTCCCGATTAGGGAGTCTTACTGGTAATACATACAGTACAGCCAGAGGAATACATACCTCATTGTATAAGTCCCAGAACAGAGGCAACAGGCTCTTGTGCAAATACTAATGTATGCCTTTTCCAAACTGAAAACATTGCAGTAGGAGTCTAAAGCCACCAAAGAAAAGGGGGAATTAATGTGCTTAGTCGGACAAACTCTGAACATCAACATTATGTACTTTTACTCAAGTAGATATTTCATTCCTGACTTGTAACAGAGGATTTCTACATTGCCGTATTGATATTATTACTTAAGTAAAACATTTTAGTACTTTCCCACCACTTACGAACGGGCCCTGGCCCATAGGTTGTGAATAACTGTTTTAGTGTAGCTACTTGGTAAAATGAGATCTCAGATATATTACTGTAACTGCACCACCCTCTAGTGTCTGTAGCATCATTAATCTTAGCTCTGTGTGGAAGATTGATTACCTGTCAATCAATTATGTCAACCGATGTCATGATATTATTGGTTGAAATTGGTTGGTGCTTGTTGAGCGTGTGTCATAATTTTCTTCTACAGGATTTTGATATACAGATATATACCACAATTAAATAGGATAACAATATAACCGGGAATGAGATGGACAGAATGTTTGTCTGTGTGTCTGTCTGGGGCTAATCTTCCACCACAAATCCATGTGCAAGGTGTCTGTGTGTCTGTCCGGGGCTAATCTTGCACCTCAAATCCATGTGCAAGGAAGTAACGTCCTGCATTTTCTTCAGGAATATTTAATGTAATTAAATCCATTTTATAATGGCTAGTGACCGGATCGATCTGAAACTTACAACATAATGAGATCCATATGGGTGAGCCAGTAGGATATACAACAGCAGTGGCAAGCATTGGGAGAAATTCAATGACATAACAACTAATTGGGAAGAAATGGCGTAACAATAATTGGCTACTGTAATAATTAATACTATTTATTTAAAAAACAGACACATTTCTATTTTTAGCTGAATTTCTGTTACCTCTGTTGTATTACTTTCTATTTCTAGTCGTTATTGTGATCCGGTGTCTATTGTGGTACAATTTTATTTTCACCCTTCTTTAAAAACTCAAAATACAATTCGTTGTTGTCAAGTGAAAACTCTTCGTTTTGTATTTATCATTTTAAAAATGATTTAAACAAGTGAAAACAGCCGATCTACAAGCACACAACGCCTCGCACCGCGAGGCGTTGTGTGCTTGTAGATCGGCTGTTTTCACTACCTTTGTGTGATGGCCTTGTATGATGAAGCAGGGCTTTACCTTGTGAAAAAACTAACAAATGTAAAACTTGGAGATACAAGGTTTCTGCCCGACAGTGAAGAAATGTTATAAAAAAAATAAAAAAATATTTAGCGGATCAGTACAGCTGTCTTCTGTGAGTCTTAACTGTAATTGCTTTGCTTATTTCTTTTTTAGCCAGGATTAGACGGCGTTGCAAATTGAAACCGGGGTTTCTTGTTTTGCTATACCGGTACATTACATGTAGCGTAAGTGGCTGCTGGGATTCTTCTGTCCCTGTCTGCCCTCTGGGAGACTGTTGCTGTTAAAGCTACAGGCAGGCAGCATATTAACACGCCACCCACTACGCGCGCGTGTGTGTGTGTGTGTGTGTGTGTGAGTGCGTGTGTGCATGTGCGTGCGTGTGTGTGCCGCTGGTAGAATATTAACGTTTCTCCCCACGGGATGGCAGGCATATCAAAGAGTTGAGAGTCTGCGAGAGAAGCCTGTGGGACAAATATCTCTCACACACACACACACACACACACACACACACACACACACACACACACACACACACACACACACACACACACACACACACACACACACACACACACACACACACACGCCCGCCCGCACACACACGCACACGCACACAAAGCTCCAAGGCACCCATTGTGTTCACAGCATTGTCTTACTAAACTTTGCACATTTGGTATTGCCTTGGGTGAAACTGCTGTAACTGCTGTTTCAATCCACAGCCTCTTAAATAATGTTGTATGCAGACAGCTTACCTCCTAGCCCACTGAAGACTAGAAACCACACATTATTGCAGGAAAACCCCTCCACCAGGCCAGCTGACAAGCTCTTGCGTGCGTCTGTGAAACACATAGATAGCTAGAAAGATAGATAGATGTTCTTTCCCTCTTCATTCCACAAGTAGTATGCTGTACCATAGGGACCATCGTTGACATACCAGTACTTTAAGCTGGTTTGGGGCTGAATGGGTAGAAGTTATTAAGATGCATCTCTGCCACTAACCTTCGACATTAGCCAAAGAACAAGTTTCCTATTAGTGTCCAATAACATAGTTTACCTTGAATGAATAGTGAATACTAATAATAATAATACATAAAAGAAAATAATTTTTGACAGAGATCGACTGACAGGCTTATATTAGCAGTGTGATCGAAGCAAGCAAAAAAACAACATCATAACAGAGATTTAGACCCTGGACACTCCAATAACATAGTTTACCTTGAATGAATACTAATAATAATAATACATAAAAGAAAACTAGACCAGGTCAACCTGGTTGTGCCAGACCCCCTGTCTGTCATCATCATTTATGACATCATGCCTTTTGTAGGCATGTCATCATCATGTCATCATCATATATACCCTTTATATAGAAAAGGGACAGACCGACATTTGCTTATGTAGGCCTACCCATTTCATGGGTCTGGCAATAATTTGTGACAGAGATCGACTGACAGGCTTTATTCTAGCTGTGTGATCGAAGCAAGCAAAAAAGAAACTACATCACAACAGAGATTTAGACCATGGACGCTCCAATAAAATGTACCATTCACAGGCTTTAATCTGGGTACAAATACACATTCCTAATCCAAAATAGGAAACACGCCACTGTTGGTATAACTGCATTTATTCAGTAAAATACGGCATAGCAGCATGCTGTTCGAGGACAGCTCATGGATAGAGGCTAAAATCTGAGTTATTGCTTATTTGTGCTCAGGTTTCGCACCACACGGCGACTCTGTTTGAGCTTGTAGATCAGATTTTCAGAGTGCAAAACCTGTGCACAACTAAGTACAAATACAGCTCAAAGGAATGTGTTGAAACATCTTGCTCTGTGTTGAACTGTGCCCTGCAGTGCTGCACCACATCGCAGCGTCTCCCGTTGACTGCAATTGCACCGAGATTTTCCTTTGAATCTTATTTAAAGATCAGCGGGGTGTGCAGGGACTTTGTGTTCGGCGCTTGGCCTTGGCCTGTCTTGAACCGCAGCACCGTTGCACAGCTGCACCACATGACCGCGAAAGCCGGATAATGTGTCCTATCCATTCCGAGCTCTGAATAGGATCTGCAGTCAGAGTGGTAAAACTGGACCTATTTCAGCAAAACGACAGAGTTTACTTTAAAGGGGCTACGCTGTTTTGTATATTTGTGTGTTTTGTGTGAGCGTACGCTCATGGACGTGTTTGTGTGGATGTGCGTGCTTGCGTGCAGCCGTGCATGCGTGCGTGTGCGTGCGTGTATGTGTACGTGCATTCTTTTGTGTGTTTGTGCATTTGCCATGGCTCACTGAAAACCTGATTAATGTGGTGTTTCAGACTTGCCAGTCATCAGCCCTCCTCTCCCTCCCTCCCTCCCAACTCTACTCTCTACTCCCTACTTCCTCATCCTAATCTTTACTCTCTCCAAAACTCCATTGCCTCCCCTCCTTATTAACCTCCTGCCTCTGAAATCTGCACCTACTACATTAACAGTGGTAGTTACAATGGGGCAGTTTAATGTCATGCCCAGGACACACACACACACACACACACACACACACACACACACACACACACACACACACACACACACACACACACACACAAACACACACACACACACACACACACACACACACACACACACACACACACACGCGCGCGCACACGCGCACACACGCACTCTCTCTCTCTCTCTCTCTCTCTCTCTCTCTCTCTCTGTCTCTCTCTGCACAAGAGCTGCACTCTTTTTTGCAATAAAGAGATTCATACCATGTTCTAACAAGAGTGCAGCTTGTGATATTGTGGTGCTTTTGTGCAGTGGAGAGAGAGAGAGAGAGAGAGAGAGAGAGAAAGAAAGAAAGAGAGTGTTTGTGCGTGCGTGCGTGCGTGCGTGCGTGCGTGCTTGCGTGCGTGCGTGCGTGCGTGCGTACGTGCGTGTGTGTGTGCGTGCACGCAGGTTTGTATTTTTAGTTCTTCATTGGAAAGAGCAAACCTTCAAATAATGAATAACAAATAGGCACCATTATTTATATGCATCTGTGTTATGTATGTATGCTAATGCAGCTTGTTTTGTCATAGATCAGGGCGATACAGAAATGTTTTCAGTGGAGTTGCATGATTTATTGCGGAAGTACGGCAATTCTTTTCAGATGGCCAAAGTTACAAAGAACTTTCTGGTACTGTAACTACTTGTGAAACATCAGAGATTTGTGTTAGCCTTCGCCGGTCATACCATTGTCTACAGCAGTAGGCTAGCCCTAGGCAGCATATCGCTGTTGTCGGGCGGAAACCTTGTATCTTTAAGTTTCAAACGTGTACGTTCTTTCGCAAAGTAAAGCCCTGCTTCATCATACTAGGCCATCGCACAAAAGTAGTGAAAACAGCAGATCTACAAGCACACAACGCCTCGCACCGCGAGGCGTTGTGTGCTTGTAGATCGGCTGTTTTCACTAGTTTAAATAATTTTTAAAATGATAAATGCAAAATGAACGGTTTTGGACATACAAGGTTTCCACCCGACAATGACAATATATAGATTTGGTGTAACTGCATGAAAGTTTCTACTAGCACTGTAAGTAAATCTCCTTTCTGTCATATAAATGGAATAATCTTCTCAATAGAAACAGCTCCTTATAATTCACACTGAAAGAGTAAAGCATGACGTACAGTCAAAAGGATCAACAGTCAAAAAGTACACACCACTGAAAATGGTCTATTTCTGCTGTCACTGCCCGCTTTTGTTGGAGAGCGAGAGAGAGAGGGGGGGGGGGGGGGGTACAAATCTTCCTTTATTCCTGCTGGCTGCCATGATTGCTCTGTGGCCATCATAACAGTGTTTTATTTGTCCTTAGCTAATTTGCTTGCAAGCAGGAGTTGTAAAGTCCATTAAATCCTTATTACTTATATTATATAGTCTGTATTTATTCGTTGAGACTAGGGTTGGAGCTCGAAACAAGGGTCCGCTACAAACCCGATCAAACATTTATTGACTACCCGGTATCAAAAAGCTTTTGAGCTCATCAAGCTTGTTATCGAGCATAGCGGCCCATGACGTCATGTTTAAACAATCAAGACAAGAGGCGATCAAGAAATTATTACTGTACAATTCATAATATAAAGCCATTTAACACTTATTGTACACTAATGAATGATTGATTTAATAATATTTAATGATAATATTTGTTACTTTTATCAATTGTCATCTTCATAGATGGTGGTCAGCCACAAACTCACAGTCACAACAACTGGCCAATAAAAAAAAGATACCAGTTCTGTTCAGAATTTGTCTTGCATCATTCCACAAAATATTATCTCTCTTATGGTACCAACATCAAAACAAAATGGAATTGTGGACAAAATCTCATCCAAAGATAACAAAATGTGAGAGGCTAAAGCTCAATATCAAATGGTGACCCGTGGCTCAAATGCCGAACAAATAATGGACCATAAGATGAAAAGGGTTGAAAACCACTGGTTTTAAGTGGTGAAATACCACTGGTCCACACCTGTTAGGTGTGATTATGTGAAACTCAAAGAAGGGAGTGAGTTCGGTACACATCAAGACAAATAAAACGCCCTGCCAAGCGCAAGGTCATTTTTGCCCTTGTTTTGTCAAAATAAATAAATAAATAAAGGAAGGTCTCCTTTCAGAGTGCAGTCTTCATTTCTGCTCCATTAAGGAGAAACACACACACACACACACACACACACACACACACACACACACACACACACACACACACACACACACGCAGACACACACACACGCGCACGCACACACACCGGTCCTCCATCAAAGCTGCATAGCCACCGGCTCCACTATTAACACGCGTCTCCAGAAAAAGAAATGAGATGGGGATGGGGGGGAGCAGAGAGTTTTTCTACTTTTAATGTATGGGAGAGAGAATGAGAGAGAAGGGAAACTGGAGAGAGAGAGAGAGAGAGAGAGAGAGAGAGAGAGAGAGAGAGAGAGAGAGACTTCAATTATGTATACCCCAACAACTTCAATTAAGCAAGTGAGCAGGAAAATCAATATGGCGACTGATGACGCACCGCACCCATCATTTCTCATAGAGGTACTGGTCTGTCTGGGGGCACACACACACGCACGCACGCACACACACAACCACGCGCACACACACAACCACACACACGCACGCACGCGTGCACGCACCGCACACCGGTTTGTACTATGATACTTGTGAGGACGTTAACGTTTCAGGACCGCATAGACAATGACTGAAAATAGCGGATGTTCCAGCGTGTAGATCGGCTATACTTTTCGGTGCTTGACATGGCCCGCACGTCAAAGATTTAAACCCAAACCTCTACGTGTTTATTTCTAACTCTAGTGTAAAAAACATCACAAGGATGCAGCTGGGACGTATCATCAGTGATGTAGCCTGGGGTCGACGGGTGTTTCGGGTCTCGCAACATCATACACCCTCGCCCAGGTGACCCAGCCGGGGTTGATCAAGTCCCGACTTACGTCCCAGTAGCTATCCACGATCAGTCCTATTAGGGAAAGACAGGGTCACTCAATGTGCAGCACCGGAACTACTCTGCCAGGATTGGGGAGCCATTCTGGCGCGTGGAAGAACTAGGCTCTATGGGTTGACTCCTGGCCGGGCTCCTCCTACGTCTTACCAGGTCCTCTCCTGCTCTCACCAGGTTCAGAACCTGTGCGTTGCACCAGACCCCAATCCAAACATTCCATTCAGCTGCTGCAGTTGAATGGCCCTCCTAAAGGCCTCACCGTGGATTTGTTGGGCTTCTTCCTCACGGAAGACACAGGCTGGGGCGCTAACCCAACCTGCTCCCGGGTGCCGTCTAAATTCCGGCCGTCAACCGAGTCTCCGGTGGTCACCAAACTATTCCTGGTTGTCACATAGTCTATTCCTATGAGCCACTATAAATAGAACTAATAGTGTAAAAAACATCACAAGGATGCAGCTGGGACGTATCATCAGTGATGTAGCCTGGGGTCGACGGGTGTTTCGGGTCTCGCAACATCATACACCCTCGCCCAGGTGACCCAGCCGGGGTTGATCAAGTCCCGACTTACGTCCCAGTAGCTATCCACGATCAGTCCTATTAGGGAAAGACAGGGTCACTCAATGTGCAGCACCGGAACTACTCTGCCAGGATTGGGGAGCCATTCTGGCGCGTGGAAGAACTAGGCTCTATGGGTTGACTCCTGGCCGGGCTCCTCCTACGTCTTACCAGGTCCTCTCCTGCTCTCACCAGGTTCAGAACCTGTGCGTTGCACCAGACCCCAATCCAAACATTCCATTCAGCTGCTGCAGTTGAATGGCCCTCCTAAAGGCCTCACCGTGGATTTGTTGGGCTTCTTCCTCACGGAAGACACAGGCTGGGGCGCTAACCCAACCTGCTCCCGGGTGCCGTCTAAATTCCGGCCGTCAACCGAGTCTCCGGTGGTCACCAAACTATTCCTGGTTGTCACATAGTCTATTCCTATGAGCCACTATAAATAGAACTAATAGTGTAAAAAACATCACAAGGATGCAGCTGGGACGTATCATCAGTGATGTAGCCTGGGGTCGACGGGTGTTTCGGGTCTCGCAACATCATACACCCTCGCCCAGGTGACCCAGCCGGGGTTGATCAAGTCCCGACTTACGTCCCAGTAGCTATCCACGATCAGTCCTATTAGGGAAAGACAGGGTCACTCAATGTGCAGCACCGGAACTAAATCCAACCTGAATCTTTTTCTAGTTGTCTAAAAGTCAAATATTCTTATTTTTTAACCATAAAACAACCATGTTTCTGGGAAAATGGTCCTCACAATGTCTAGCTCTGTAATTCTATATACCAGGCAAATGCACACATACAGTAGACATCAAAGGGGGCTTGAGCCCCTGCCCTTTTATCTGTCTGTAAAAGGTTCCCTCACCAGACCATGAATGAAGGTTTTTTTACTATGTTGAAAGAAATGCAAATGCCCTCTTTCCATGCCATATCTGAAGGCAGCATTTAAGAGAATTGCCTTGTCCAAACTCTCCTGAACTTGAATGCAGCATCTTGTGTTGAAAGAATTGCTCTCTCTGTGTAGAAATCCATGCTGTTACACCACATCTCCAGTATTCACTTGATTATGCTTAGTTCAGTGTGCACCGAAAATAGCCGAGCTCACTGTGAGCTTGGAGGTCTGCTATTTTCGATATTTTCAACTACCCTTTTAGAAATGTCATCCCCTGCCTCTCTAACATTCTCTGCACGTTCCCTGCTATATACTATACTTGAGGGGAAATTTGGTCCTCACAAGTTTAGTAACACACACACACACACACACACACACACACACACACACACACACACACACACACACACACACACACACACACACACACACACACACACACGCGCGCGAGCGCGCACACAGTATAAATCACTCTATTGAAAAACAAGAGTGCAGTGCTCTTGATATTGTGGCGCCTTTGCGCCTCCACATCTTGGCTCCCATTCATCAATGATGAGTAATGATCGCTGTATGATTGCAAAAAAGGAAAGGAGAAAAAAGGGTGGGGAGGATGGGGGTGGGGGGTTAAACTACATATTGATGTTTGGTTATATCAATATTGTCTGATTGCATGGCTTGGGGTCAGGTATGACAGCTTATAATATGCAGACAGAGAGAGAGAGAGGGGGGCGGGGGGGCACTATAGGAGGTTCTGTTGTGTGCATTAAGAAATGACACAATGCATATATTGTTGTTGTGGAAACCTTGTATGTCCAAAACCATCTTTTTTTGTAACGTAATTTAAAATCGTGAGAGTAGCCGATATGCTATTTTCATTACTTGTGTGCGACACTCTTGTATAATAAAGTACAAGTAGGGCTTTAATTTACCAAAAAACATTTGGAGATACGAGGTTTCTACCAGTGACAATATATTGTCGCTGTTGGGTGGAAACCTTGTAATGTAATGTATGTCCAAAACTGGACATACTAGAAATCCTCTTGTTAATGCTTTTCATTGGTTCAATATTTATATAATTTATATTAAAACACAGACAGATTTAACTAATTGTATTATCACTTTGGGTTATTTATGCTACATTTGTGTACAATTTGGTAGGGCATTAATTTACAACATAATATGTCGAGTCAAGGTTTGCAGCACGAAAGCAACAATATATTATTCAATATTTACACGGTATATCATACAAATGATATATCATATACCGGTAATTGTCTGTATGACAAATGTGCGCTATAGTTGTACCCATTGCCTGCATAAATGCTATAGTTGCACGTCATCATATGCTGTATGTGTCATCATATAATGTATGCCTATATGCATGAATCATACAATTTACGTGATTGATTTGAAAGAGAGGACAAAAAAGAGAGACGGAGAGAACTACACGTTTTACTTTCATTTCTTATCAGTCATCACCAGCAACTTGACGTGATATCCTGTGTGTGTGTGTGTGTGTGTGTGTGTGTGTGTGTGTGTGTGTGTGTGTGTGTGTGTGTGTGTGTGTGCGTGTGCGTGCGTGTGCGTGCGTGCGTCCGTCCGTGTGTGTGTCCGTGCGTCCGTGTGTGTGTCCGTGCGTCCATGTGTGTCAGAGTACCTTTGTAGCATTCAATAATTCAGCAGCAGGAAGGCAGACGCTGTCACGTCTCCGATTTCCCGGCGAATGTCGTGTCATGTGCACGTCGCTCTGGCAAGAGGTGACAGAAAGAGGGAGGGAGGGGGGGGGGGGGGTGACAGCATCCTGCCTGTCCCTTCTCCTCACCTCCTTCTGGGTCAGAGAGAGAGAGAGAGAGAGACATATGTACAGAAAGAGAGCTTAACAAGGGACACACATATATGAGGGAGGGAGAGGGAGAGATAACAAGAGAGAGACATACAGGTCGTCGTTGTCGGGTGAAAACCTTATATGTCCAAAACCGTTCGTTTTGCATTTATCATTTAAAAATGATTCAAACTAGTGAAAACAGCCGATCTACAAGCACACAACGCCTCGCACTGCGAGGCGTTGTGTGCTTGTAGATCGGCTGTTTTCACTACTTTTGTGCGATGGCCTTGTATGATGAAGCAGGGTTTTACTTTGCGAAATAACTTACAAATTTGAAACTTGGAGAAACGAGGTTTCCACCCGACAACGATGATAGAGAGAGAGAGAGAGAGAGAGAGAGAGAGAGAGAGAGAGAGAGAGAGAGAGAGAGAGAGAGAGAGAGAGAGAGACAGAGAGAGAGAGAGAGAGAGAGAGAGAGGTTAAGTGTCGCATATTCTTAATACTATTGATTTCCAGGCCGCCTGCACTTTAGATAACCTCACAGTACAGTATGACCCAGCACACACATTTCGTGCTCTCATATCGTTGCTGCCGGGCAGGAACCTTGTACGGTATCTCCATGTTTAAACCTTTTATGGTTTTTCTTCATAAAATAATGCACTACAAAATCATTCTGTCGCACAAAAGCAGTGAAAATAGGCGATCTACATTCTCACTACAAGCTTGTTGATCAGCCTTTTTCACTTGTTTTAATGATAAAAAAGGGAAAGGTTTTGGACATACAAGGCTTCCACGGTCCATCCGACAGCGACAATATGCAGATATACATAAACTTGTAGCCCACAAGATGCAAGTTGTGAGCTTGCTATTTACACATTTTTTGCAAATCGATAATATTATAAAAATGTTGCTCTCCAAAAGCATACTATACAGTACATCATCAGGAGAGTGCAGCCATCAGCAGATCACTATTTACATGGATGGACTGGTTCCTATACAGCACAAGGGTGAACCTGGTTGTTCAGCCCATGTGTAGCTTCTCTCTCGCTGTCTGTATGAAGTGTTCCTGAAGAATGAACTGTATGTGGCTGCAAACACACCTAAAAAGACCTAAACATCTTGGTTACTGGTCAGCATCGTGGAGTATTTTATAAAACATATAATCCACTTTAGCCCTATTTTATACCTACAGTCAGTAGGCTATTTGAAAATAGCCGATCTACAAGCTCTCAACGTGTCACATCGTGGCGTGTTGTGAGCTTGTAGATCTGCTATTTTCAAACATTTTGTACTTTTACTTTTGGTACTTTAAGTATATTTTGATGTCAAGATCTCTAATCATCTGGCTGTATGCGAAACTCAGTGGTTGGCAGTGACAGGGACTATATACTATACATGTGGGTCAACTGACATAGTGACATTTACGAGAAAACATTCAGTAAGATCAATTATAGTGTAGAAAATGGCCTTTCCCCATGATTGACCCCACCCCCCTCACCTGCTCTCACTAATCCACACACCTGTGCTCACTCACCCCTAATTGGACTCCTATATAAACTGCATGAGTGCCCAGTTCTAGTCTAGAAGTAGCAGAAGAACAAGCTCTACCTGAGAGCCCTGGCCTTGAGTCATGTATAGAAGTTATGCGTCCCTGAGTAAGTTTGTTCCTTTTATGTTTTATTGGTTATCGTTGTTTGCCTTGATGGCCATACATGTGTTTTGTGATGCCCAGTGCCTGTTTAAATATAATGTTGATTAAGTTTGTACCTAGATGCATGTATTGCCTTTTTATTGGTGGTTGTGATAAATGTGTAATCCTGTATGCCTTGAACTAAAGAGTAATGCAAATGCACATGGTCACTTTAGTACTTTTGGAAATTCAGATCTTTAGGAATGTTGACCTTATTTTAGTGCATGTATTGATAAATGTCTCTTGGTGTATATTAATTGAATTGTATAATGATTGTATTTTTCTGCTTATTTATAGAAATAAAACCATAACATCATTTCATTGCCGCATTCTTGCTGATGCCCCCATGGTGATGCAAACACACCTCAACCAGCACTAAATCCTAGACCCTATCCTATTTTACACATAGTAATAGAGAGTGAATCAAATAAGAGCAGAACAGAATGGAACAGAATGGAACGGAACAGGATAAAATAAATCACCAAACAACCACACGGAATAGAACAAAACCACACAGAATGGATCACAGTAACAACGGTATAGAGCAGAGCATATGGCACCACAGGGCAATGGAGGAAGCAATGTAGCAGAATAGAAGCCCAACGGAAAGTGACAGTAAAAAAAAAAAGAAAAAACACAAGATAAGGGGCAATAGATTGATGGTGGTCAGTCCCCCCACCCCCTTCTATTCTCGAACACACACGCACACGCACGCGCGCGCGCACACACACACACACGCACACGCGCACACGCACACGCACACACACACAGTACATACATAGACATACTCTCCCTCTGGGCCTGTGAGAGTGTGATGAGCAGTGCCATTAGCACCCCCTGTGCCCCTAAGGTTTCTCAGAACTGTGTGTGTGTGTGTGTGTGTGTGTGTGTGTGTGTGTGTGTGTGTGTGTGTGTGTGTGTGTGTGTGTGTGTGTGTGTGTGTGTGTGTGTGTGTGTGTGTGTGTGTGTGTGTGTGTGTGTGTGTGTGTGTGTGTGTGTGTGTGTGTGTGTGTGTGAGCGCGCGCGCGTGGCTTTACGGAGTTGCAAGAGAGAGAAAAAGAACATATTGGTACACAGAGCATAGAGATAGAGAAAGACAAATGGAGATAAGCAAGAGAAAGAGAGAGAGATAGAGTATATACGTCCATGAACTACTAACATTCAGTAGCGCTAGTTTTCTCACCATCCCGGTTGTTCACCTTTTCAAGAACCGACCTCAACCAGCAACCGCCAAACCCCAACACCGAGGAATGCTGACTCCGTCGTCTAAACAAAATGTCACTAATTTCCGCCGTCCCGCTGATAACACGCATGCAGTAACGACACGCCGGTGTCATTTGGAAATGTCAAACCGTCACCCGCCGCATGGTTCGCAGAGAAAAGTGCATTGTGCGCTGTTTAGAGCTTCCCGAGCTTCCAGACGTTCTCCTTCCCTGCGGCGAAGCCAGGGGCGTCAACTGGCAAGTTCAGGCCAGGCAGGCAGGCAGTCATCCAATGTATGAAGTGCTACACTTTACAAGTACTACAAGTACCTCTTCATACAGTGTCTCTATGTTTAACCAGCAGGAGTGTTTCATACTTTAAAGGGCCTACACCATGCTTTTAAAACTATATTTTTTGTATAAATATATGCTCAAAATTGAGTCTTAGACAGGTTTTAACCCTCAACAAACACTCTGACCATTCTTTTTGTTTGTTCTAGCTCTACTATAATGAGGCTCTCCAGCTGCAATACCAAAACGGCCTCTGTTTGCTCAGGGGCGCATCTAGTGGGGTTTTTCCAGAAAAAAAAGAAGTTTTTTGAAAAAGAAAAAGTTTTTTGAAAAAGAAAAAGTTTTTGAAAAAAAAAAAGTTTTTGAAAAAAAAGTTTTTTGAAAAAAAAGTTTTTTTGAAAAAAGTTTTGAAAAAAAAAGTTTTGGAAAAAATTTTTTTTTGAAAAAAAAAACATTTTTTGAAAAATTTTTTTTTTTTCACTCTGAAAAAAAAACGGGAAACGAGAGTGACGTCACTCTCGTCAACTCTCAGAACAGCACTGTTCTGAGAACCCGTGGAAAGCTTTTCATCTCTGTCTGCCCAAAACCAGAGAAAGACACAACGGTCAGAAATAGGACTTTGTGAGGATAGAAGGTGTCAGTGGGACCCCAAAAAAAGGGTTTAAAATAGAAAAAGTGAAAATTCATGGTGTAGGTCCTTTAAAGCTGCAAGCTGAACTGGAACAGGTAAAGGGGTATGTCTGCTTCTGTGAACCCAGGACCGCAGTTATGCACCGAGCCCATAGGCAAGAGACAATGGTAACATGTCATTAAGGTCCAACACCCTTTGGATCGACCACCAAACTCTAACCCAAACCCTAATCTTAACCTCAGTAAAACTATGCCTAACCCTAACCCTAAACCTAACCTCAGTAACAGTGACGCGGATGATTATCTAACCTGCCGACGCTCGCGGGTGATTATCTAACCTGCCGACTCTGTTCGACCCAGCGGGAGTTCGACCTATGGGGCAGTCCCCAGAGACAATAGGCACGTTTGCCTTTTAGATGTTCAATCATAAAGTTGCACACAGTTCCTGACATATTTCCTCCGAATTATGCTTTGCCAGCAGCTTGAATTTGAATGTCAAGGCAGCATATTGTTTGACAGTGATTGAGGTACAGTAGGTGTGTGATTTGTTATTAATGAACATTGAATAAATAACACATGATGATTGCAAGAAAGCAACTTTGGGAAAATAGCAAGTTGCCAAGCTACTGTTCCTTAACAGTTATTCTTCCTGGACAATCACTGTTGAACCCTGATTAGAGCATCAAGATAGAAAATACAACAGCTTTGCATTGCAATTGCGATTAAACATGCAATTAATTGCGATTAATTCATTATAAATCCTCGATTTTCTTTTATCGAGTCCCAGCCATATTTTGTTTAGTCCAGCTCCTTCCTCTCATAACCATTGGGCAAAATACAGTACAATACATACTACTCCATTATCGACCACACACACACACACACACACACACACACACACACACACACACACACACACACACACACACACACACACACACACACACACACACACACATTGTGTGTCTGTAGGGTCTGTGCTCTTTCATTGCCCAGCGCTGGGGACCGGCTGGAGGATGGCGACCTGAAAGGTTACTCTTGAGTGCTAAGCAGCAGAAAGCCTTTCACGTCTCGTAGGGGGAATGTCCAGCCTCTGACAAGCTCCATCGCCTGGGGCCACTTCGGCCAGATTGGATGGCACAAAATTCTTCTTCACGATACACAAGGTCAAATGGTATCTTGTTTGTGTGACAGAATACAGTTAATGTGGTTGAGTTTTTAGAAGGAGGAGAGGAAAGGCAATTCAAGATTCAAGTCCTGACGCCTGCAACCCCACAGAGTTTACACTGCGCTCTGCGGGGGTTGCAGCCGTCAGGACCCAGGGAAGCTGCGGGAGGAAATAGCGTCTCTACAACCTAAGGGCATGGATGAGCAACTCTTCTTCGCTCACATTCATAGCTGTCAAAACATTCATATTCTCTTGATGCAGACATGGAAATAGTTTGGTTTTAATTTGGTCTTAAAGTGGCTTGCAAGTTTTATATTTAAAGTTTAGTTTTCGTTTTTTGAAAAGACTTTAAAAAAAATCCCAATGTAGGCTACTTGTCAGGGAGTGATTAAAAAGGGCTGAACATGTATTGTGTAAAAAAAAAAAAGATTATTCATAGTTATAACTGGCACTTATCTTAAATATGTAATCAATTTAGTTTAAAAAAAATCTGACCCCTGAACAGTGTTTGTGGCACGTTTGGTGCGGGTTGGAGCAACTGTGGCCCACTCATAGCCCCTGGTGTGACCATTGCCATGGCAGACCCCTGGACAATGTTTGTGCTAAGTGTGGTGCGGATGGGAGTAACGGTGCACTCTGGTCCCTGGTGGTCCCTGGTGTGGCTATTCTGATGGCAGTCCCCTAAACATTTGTGACATTGTCTATGCCGCCCGGTCGAACCACCCTCTGGGCAATTTATAGGATGAGAAAGAATAAATCTACCTCTGAGAGAGAGAGAGGCCCCGAACATAGCAGAGATTTCTGCGACTGCTGTTCTTGTTACTGAAGTAACTGTAGCTGCTGTCCATGGTCCTGAAGTAACTGTTCTGAAGTAACTGTAGCTGCTGTCCTTGTTACTGAAGTAACTGTTCTGAAGTAACTGTAGCTGCTGTCCATGGTCCTGAAGTAACTGTTCTGAAGTAACTGTAGCTGCTGTCCATGGTCCTGAAGTAACTGTAGCTGCTGTCCATGGTCCTGAAGTAACTGTTCTGAAGTAACTGTAGCTGCTGTCCTTGTTACTGAAGTAACTGTTCTGAAGTAACTGTAGCTGCTGTCCATGGTCCTGAAGTAACAGTAGCTGCTGTCCATGGTCCTGAAGTAACTGTAGCTGCTGTCCATGGTCCTGAAGTAACTGTAGCTGCTGTCCATGGTCCTGAAGTAACTGTAGCTGCTGTCCATGGTCCTGAAGTAACGGTAGCTGCTGTCCATGGTCCTGAAGTAACTGTAGCTGCTGTCCATGGTCCTGAAGTAACTGCCCCTACAGCTGCTTTCCAGGTGGTCCGTGGCCCCTCGTGTGACTATTCTCATCAGTGTGTGTGCCAAGTTTGGTGCGGATTGGAGCAACTGTGCTTTTTTATTTCAATTGAGTAAAATCTTGTTTTTTCAAAGTTCTAGTTTTAGTTATTTGATTAGTTTTAACTATAATAATGTTGGAGTGTGTGTGTGTGTGTGTGTGTGTGTGTGTGTGTGTGTGTGTGTGTGTGTGTGTGTGTGTGTGTGTGCTGTTATATATTAATATTCAGAAGTGGGCTGCACATGATGCTTTAATAACATCCCAGAGAACTGTTTTAACTGTTTTAACTGGATAGGAGAGTCTGACTGTGATGTTTACACACACATACACGACATGCAGGCACGCACGCACGCACGCACGCACGCACGCACGCACGCACGCACGCACGCACGCACACACACACACACACACACACACACACACACACACACACACACACACACACACACCAGATTCCTTCCACTCGTTTGTCGGAGAATTATGAATGTCTGACATCTCATAACTCAGACTGCGTGGCTGCGTGTGCGGTTAGGGTTAGGCATAGGGTTATTAATGGGGAGAGTCGGACAAACACAACGTATGAGAGGTCGGAACAACACTACGCACCCCTTGTTTGTGACATTTATCCAATGGATAGCACAACTGCCACAGCTTCCTAACGCAAATCAGCATGTAAACACACAAAGTAATTTCCTCCTGTCGCGCTCTATATGTTCATGTTGGAGTGAGGAATTCCAATAGATTATTTGTGGCTACTGTGATGAGATTAAAAACAGAACTATTAAATACAATATAAATACATTTATTTAAAAAATAGATTAAAAACAATTACACAAATCTTGCCAACAAGTTCCTTACAGATTTGTACATTTGGTGTTTATCTCCTTTTTTCGTTTAAATGTAATTCCCTGCTCTTCTTAGCCCACTACAATGGATGAAAAATGTACCTTGATTGTAAATTAAAGTGTGGCAGAACACGCTTAAAGCGATTACATGATCATACAATTACTGTAGAACAGATGGCCCCCTATCTAGATTCTCCCATCCTCACTCTCCTCTTGCTTGAACCAGCTTGGCGGAGGAAACCATGCAAGGCACCAACCTACTCACCGGGAGCAAATAGGGGTTCAGAGTCTTGCCCAAGGACCCTTCGACATTAACTCAGGGGGAGCCCGGATTCGAACTGGGAATCCTTCGGGAACCCTTTGTGCTCTAATAACGGTTTCTCTACCCTTGAGCTATGCCGCCCCCTTACTACTACTAAATAATATAATAATAACTACATTGGATCCACAGGTTCTTCTTTTGTCTATTGTCTTCCTGAAAAGTTCCTGAACAGTTTTGGACATACAAGGTTTCCACCCGACAAGTGACACTGTACTATTATATTAGACCATGGGGTGGTCGCTCCAGGCAGGCAGGCTGGACAGTTTGTGCTCGGTGGCGGCCTCTATGGGCCAGCCCCAGGCCTTGAAAAAGCCACACAGGTTGCGTCCGACAGCCTGGGAGAAGGTGTGGGCGTACAGGTTCATTTTGCCGTGGTTGTCACCGGGAACGTTGCTCATGGTGTGGTACGTAGAGAACACCTTCTTAATGGAGCCCCAGCCAAACTGATCCAGGAGCTGCATGTATGTCTCCAGGGCGACCCACATGTGCCAGCTGTTGAGGTTCCTGCCTCCCTTTATGTAGGACTGTGCTCTCTCCCTGCGCGCCTCCCTGGTCATGTTGGGGTGTGCCTTTCCCCTGTCGATCCCCAGCACCTCTTCGTGCACGTACACGGACCACAGGTTGCACGTGCACTCCGTGGTGTGCGAAGGGAACTCCCAGCATGCCCTCTGCTGGTTGTGGCCCAACTCGTGGATGGGGCCCCACAGGCCGGAGTGCCTCATGGCCTCTGCGTTGACCACCTCGGCTGCAGAGACGGCGTGCATCATGACGGGGTAGCCTGCGTGCATCCAGCCCGCAGAAATTTGCACGTCCGCCACAAAGCGCTCTTTGCGGGGGAACTTGTGTGGGATGGCGGCCAGGTCAGCGATGCCTCTCATGATGTCATTCCAGAGCGTTTCCAGCTCATCAGGACGCTCCAGGTTGCGGATGTAGTCTGACGACACCGTTAGGATGATGTTGTTAAACTCAAGCTCCGCCCAGGGGGAGGGGGCTGTGCGCAGCAACGACCAATCAGCTGGGGTTGTCACACCATGCTTGTAGTAGGGAGCAGGTACGGACACTTGCACGATGACCTCTGGCCCCTGCACCTGTGTGCGGGGCGGAGCCACCAGGTAGATGAGCCCGCCCCACAGGTTCCACACCTGCAACATCTCCATGGTAACGGGGAAACGCTCGTGGACGCACGGCGCCCGCTTCAGCTCGTCTGCGTTGAGATGGTCCGTCTGGCAGCCGATCTGCACCTGCCATCCCTTGTTGACAAGCTGTGATGGAACAGATATGTAGGTCTTCATTCCAGGAGAGAGATACAGTCCTGTACTGATCCACTCCTCTCCTCCTTCAGTCTGGACATTCAGGTTGATCTTGTAGTTGTGGACGACAGGCATGACAGGGTTGTTCTTGATAAGGTAAGGCAGCAGCACATCTGGCTGAGGACACACTTTATAAACCTCTGATCCAACACTGAGGAGAAGGTGGTCCCTGGGGCTCCGCACCGGACGGCCCTCACACACCTGCGGCATGCCTGACTTCTTCAAGATGTCTGTGAGGGTGGACACCACCTGAGTATAGGAGGAACACTCGTAAGCCTTCATGTGCAGGTAATGGGCACAGTCTCCGCCCAGCTTCTTAAGACACGCCTCCTCCTGCGGGGTAAGCTCCCCCCCCTGGGTCACGTGACCGGCGAAGCGGCGCAGCAGTTGTCTGAAGTGGTAGCCTTGTTTACAGCTAGCCTGGCTTGGATCAGGGGCCTTGTAGCAGCCTGGGCTCAACGTCGCCCCCAACAGGCTGAGACCCATACGGGTCAGGATGTGATTCCCTACATAATCCGTCAGAGGGTTTTGTCCAGGGTGTGTCTGTGCCCAGTACCAGGCGTGGCCTCCAATCAACAGACCTCCTCCCTCTGCCACAAAGTCCTGGATCTCTTCTTTGTGCTCGTCACTGTACGTGTTGCACACAAAGACGCTCAGGTCCTTCCTGAAGCCCGTCTTCTCACACTGCAGTCCTGACTGGCTGAGCACAGGAATGGCGAAGTCCACGCCTGGTCGCACACCGATCAGCCCCCGCCGTCCCTCATCCAGCCACTGGATGGCGTTGTGCCAGAATGGAGCCAGCTCCTGTCGTCCCATGTAGCCCTCGTGTGTGACCACTATGACCCGGCCCTGACCATAGTAGGCCCCGGCCAGGAAGGCCCGTCCGTCCTGGGTGGTTCCGATGGGGAAGGCCAGCGGGCCGTGGACCAGGACCTCCGATGGGATGCATCCTCCCTGGATGTCAAAGTGCTGCACACCCTGGAGGAGGAACTCCAGGTCGTCCTCAAAGTCCTTATCGATCGCCACAGCCAGCCAGGATGAGGGGATCTGTGGGTGAACCGGTAGACACTCTACCTCTCCACGATGCTCTGAGAAGTAGATCCCTGACACACTGCACACCTTGTTGCCTGGGTATCCCAATAGCACATTCTCCTTAGGGTGCTCTTCAGCCCAGCTCCATGCCTGGCCAGCGATCAGCAGCCCTCCTCCAGTCTTCATGTACTTAACCAGAGCAGCGGCGTCTGCACCCACACAGTAGCCGTCTGTCAAGTACACCCCCACACCCAGACCCTCACTGAACCTCTGCACCACGCTGCTCTGGAAGCTGGACCTGCTCAGGCCGTCTGCCACGGCCTTGGAATTGTGGTGGACCCCCACCGAGAGGTTGTGGGTCCCCTCCCCTCGCAGCCAGACCAGGGCGTTCTCAACCAGGGCAGGGAAGGCGGCCAGGTAGCCCTCGTGGCCCAGGACCACAATCCTTCCCCGGCTGTACACAGACGCAGCCATCAGGACCTGACCTCTGGTGTTCATGGCCAGAGGGAAGGCATGGTCCCCGGTCAGCACCAGGTCACTGGGAACACTGGAGCCCCGGAGGTCCAGCTCCGTCAGGCCTCTCATGATGGACATGTAGGCCTGCTCATGGTTAGAAGAGGTGGGACTGGAGGACATGGTGAAGACAAGGAAGGTTCTGCAATGCAAGTATGAAACAAAAGTCAGACTGTGGAGGTTAGGATGTTGGAATGATGTGAGGATGGAAGCAGGCCGGAGCGTGAGGTAGGATGTGTGGGTGCAGACTGCAAAGTAGCTGTTGAACCAGGGTGGAGTGATTTAGCCCTAGGCCCTTGAGCCAAAACGTTTGTCTGCTCCGTCAGCAGATCTCTTTATCTTCTTTATCTCTTCTTTCTTTTTTCTTTTTCCCTAAACATGCCTCACCTTACCTATGAATACATCCTGGAGAGAAGTTAAGAGATCCAAGTTGTCTGAGAAAGATGATCGAGGAGGGAGGGAGGGAGAGAGTGAGAGAGCAAGTGACCATATACACCAGTAATAGGCGTAAGACACGTGGGTAAGAGCAACAAGCTTAGGGCGAGATCGCACCATGTTTTGGCCATCTGGCCAGTGATGTGCCGTACTATATATCGGACCAGTTACCCATATGGAGACCCCTGGTACCCATACTGTATATGGAGATCCATGTAGTGTATATGGAGATATGCTGGGAGACCCCAAACATGCTTACTCAGTTATTCGTTATGTGAAAGTCCTATGACGTCTACGACATCTGACATAATACATACAATCCCTGTTATGCCCATATACGGTATGGAGATCCTTGTCTGTAGAACCATGCAGCCACACATATGTGGGCTGTCTTGGCCATCTGTCTTGGCCATATATGGATTCTGTTAGTGTGGTATGTGGCCGATGTGGCCTCCATATAGGGACATTCCCATATGAGGTCCTGTTAGATATGGGCTTAATATTGATGACATCATACTGTATGGGCATAAAAGTGTTCCCCTGATATCACAGTGATGTCAGAGCCTGATGTCAGAACATCAAACCCATAGACTATAAAAAACCTTACATGGACGGACAGAGACAAGATGTCCTGTTTCTCATACTAGACTGCGACAGTGGCAACAATAAACTGCGACCTACAGTTGCAATAAAGACACCATCAACTCCACCTGCTCTTCCTATTACTCTGGAATCACTCAGCATTGTGGTTGTAAAGCCCCAGAGTAATCTTCTCCAGCATCAACAAACTTCATCTCACACAAAAACATATCCTGAAATGTGTTGTCGCTAACCAAATCACTGCACACTTGGAAACAAACAACCTCTATGGCTGCACTCACACTGGAACGCACTAAGTTGTGTGAGAGTTGTGTGGGGGAGGCGGGGGGCAGAGACAGCACAATGCATTCCGGATGGAAGTCTAGTGGTTTGAAGTCTAGTGCGTGTTGTGTGCTTGTTGGATGGTGCTCTGTGCAACCACAGGACTCTCACTAGACTTCAAACCACTAGACTTCCATCCGGAATGCATTGTGCTGTCTCTGCCCCCCACACAACTCTCACACAACTTAGTGCCTGACTGTCTGTGGGAAGCCTATGAACAATTTAAATCCAGCTTCCGTAATTACAACCAGATCTGTGTACAGCATGTACAAAAGCTTCCCACCAGAACCCGATCAAGGCACTACATCGCACCAATCCTTCATGACCTGCGCTGGCTGCCTGGCTCCCAGTCAAACAAAGAATAGATTTCAAGATACTGATCACCGACAACAGTGGTTCTCAACCTTTTCAGGTGACCAACCTGGGGTGACGGAGGCTTTCTCAGTTGCCGCCCCACTCCCAGATAACATCAAAGCTGCCCCCACCCTCACCACATTTAAAACAAAACTCAAAACCCACCTTTTCAGACTGGCATTCCCTAATTCAATTCTAGTTTTTCCTATTAAAGTTTGTTTTTTGTTTCTATTTTTGTAAAGCGACATTGAGTATTTAGAAAAGCGCTGTATAAATTGCGCACGCACACACGCGTGCGCGCACACACACTTACACACACACATGCATGATCTTTTGGACTGCCGTAACACATCTGATGTTGCTCCTGTGAGAGTACCTCTCATTGTGGCTCCCATTTAGAAACACATTCATCAAACCACTCTGCTTCTCTTCATGTGCGTCATTTGGCTCACTTAAACACACACACACACACACACACACACATGCACGCACGCACACGCACGCACGCACGCACGCACGCACGCACGCACGCACGCACGCACGCACGCACGCACGCACACACACACACACACACACACACACACACACACACACACACACACACAGACACAAGACTCACATACAATCAGACACACATGTGCACACAAATGATAGACACACGCACGCACACCTGGCTCCCAGATGCGCTGCCTGCCACACAGAACACTGGCAGCGGTAAACACAGGAGAGAGCGACACCATGGCCGTGATATGCAGCGTAGACACACACACACACACACACACACGCGCACACACGCACACACACACACACACACACACACACACACACACACACACACACACACACACACACACACACACACACACACACAGTGTCATTACAGTTAATGAGATTGTGCTCACCCTAGTGACGTGACGGATATGGAGATGCGTGGTGGAGTTTGCACAGATGGCAAATGGAGCTGATCTCATTCACAAGGATTTAGTTCTCTCCTCTTTTGTCTTATAGTCACCATTTCCCCCTCTCCACATTTGGAATGAATAGACGATGTTTGGGAGAGGAAAAGTATGGGGACTTTCACGTTCAGGTTGTGATTTTCATGACTGTCAACTTCACACGCTCGTGTACGCAAACAAATAGGACAGCGAGGTTGCATGCTGGGCCCTAATAGCTCATCTGCACTGCCCGCCATGCGACGTGAGCCACGCGACGCGGGCAATGAAATCTCATTAAAATACATTTGTTTCAACGAGGACGTCCTCACCTACCACGAGCGACAGCGCGTTGTACCGCGACAACAGCACGTTGTACAGCGTGTTGTACCGCCCTCAAACACTTTATATTATTATTTATTTATTTGATTGTTTCAGACTACGTCGCAACGCAATGACCGATGCTCCAAATGTGGACAGTATTTTGCGTCGTGTCGCTCGCTTGCGTGGAGTGCGGATGAGGTGTTACGCCAAAGCTCCACTGCAGCCATCGGGCGTCGCATCAGCGCTGGACGGTGTCAAAAGATTAACCGGGCACAATGTCAGCAATGGAGCAACCTTCATTGATTAAACAGGGTACATTCCCTGTGTTGACGATGATGCGACGCCTGCTGGCTGCTTGCAGCTTTGGCCTTAGTTGACTCAAATATACTGCAGTCTTGTTGATTCATGGCCCATGGCCCAGGCCCGGCACCATGGGGGTGCCAGAGGGGGCCTTTCACCCTCAGTTGCAAATTATGCCCCCTCAGTTTAAGTTTTCTATCGTCACTGTAGGGCAGAAACTTTGTATCTCTGAGTAAAAAATGTCTAAGTTTTATCGTAAAGTAAAGCCCCGCTTTATCTTCCAAGACTATCGCACAAAACTAGTGAAAATAGCCGATCTACAAGCTCACAGTTGTGTGCTTGTAGATCGGCTATTTTCACTAGTTTAAATAATTTTTTTAATGATAAATACAAAACCAACGGTATTGAACATACAAGGTTTCCACTCGACAACATCAACATATATATTGTTTTAATATAAAAATTAGATGTGCCCCCTCACCATTTTCAACTGCCCCCTCAGTCATTTCATCCTGCAGCCGAGCCTGTGTGGGCCTGGTGTGATAAGTGGTCATATTGTAATAGAATTAATAGCTCTGCATGTGTACAGTGCCTATGTGTACCGGTATGCATGTGAGTGCGTGTGCGTGCTTGTGTGCGTTTGGCACCTTGCTGTGAAATCACGCTGTCCTATTTGTTCCCCTGACATATTATGTTTAGCTCCCATCCTCCCAAACACTTATGTTAGCTTTTGTTCTCATGTCGAACATCCGATGTGTGTTTTACAAGAAGGGAGTTGGAGGTTTTAATTTGTTTTCCCCAACTGCAGGGGCGAGCCGCCAGCTTTTGCCAAGTTCCCCCCTCTGATGAACAAAGGGGTTGTTTGTTTTCCACTCAAGGACGTCCCTGAGTGTGTCCCTGCTCTATAATTAATGGGTGTGCACGACACACGCGAGGACACACACACACACACCGAACAATTACACCAACAGGGACTATTAGTCTCCCTGCAAGACAAAGCGTCTAATTTCTCATGTCTCTCTCTCTCTCTCTCTCTGCGTTCGTATGTGCGTGTGTGTGTGTGTGTGTGTGTGTGTGTGTGTGTGTGTGTGTGTGTGTGTGTGTGTGTGTGTGTGTGTGTGTGTGTGTGTGTGTGTGTGTGTGTGTGTGTGTGTGTGTGTGTGTGTGTGTGTGTGTGTGTGTGTGTGTGTGTGTGTGTGTGTGTGTGTGTGTGTGTGCGTGCGTGCGTGCGTGCGTGCGTGCGTGCGTGCGTGCGTGCGTGCGTGCGTGCGTGCGTGCGTGCGTGCGTGCGTGCGTGCGTGTGCGTGCGCTCATGCTGTGTGCGTGTGTGTGTGTGTGTGTGCGTGTGTATGTGTGTGTTTGTCTGCTGGTGTCTGCGCATTCATTGTTTGCAGCAATTATAGGCGACATTGTAATTACAGTTTACACACTACATGATAATGATTAATATTAAGAGCCTGAAAACCATTGATTGTATCAAAAATGTAATAATGTCCTTCATGCGCACATACAGAACGCTGATAATTACAAATACTAGAAGCTGCGTCTAGTCGGCGACCTGGCCAACTCAGAACAATGTAAATAGGGAATGAATGCCCCGCCCTTTAATGCAAACCCCATTATACCTGTTTTCATAGGACCCGTTTTGACCATCTGTCTGCCTGTGTCCATTTATGCCCATATATGGAGATATCTGTATCTGTCTGTCTGTCTGTCTGTCGGCGTCCATTTTACGTCCATATATGGAGATCACTGCAGTTCTAGTTCTGGGTCCATTTTATGCCCATATATGGAGATGTCTGTCTATCTGCGTCCATTTTATGCCCATATATGGAGTATCTGTCTGTGCCTCCAACTGTGTTGCAGACAGACCCGTTTTGAACATCTGTTTGCCTGTGTCCATTTATGCCCATATATGGAGATATCTGTATCTGTCTGTCTGCGTCCATTTTATGCCCATATATGGAGATCTTTGACCATCTGTTTGCCTCTGTCCATTTATGTCCATATATGGAGATATCTGTATCTGTCTGTCTGCAATCCATTTTATGCCCATATATGGGGGCATTCATTTTATGCCCATATATGGAGAACGCGCGTGCCCGTGGGACGAACGGTTCTCGAGATACGCGGATTACATACATACATACACACTCACAGAGATTTTTTGTTGACTCATGTGGCGTACGTGATGTCAGAGCCTTTTATGAAGTGATGTCACAATGAGTCAGCGCTTGCGCCGATTTCCTCCGGAACAGCCTGATGTCAACAATCAGCTCCGCATAAGGATATTGCGAACGTTTCGGGCCGGTTTCGGAAAACCACGCGTCGGGTCGGGTCGAGGCCCGGCACTGCACTCCGTGCCGCGGCGGGGAACGCGCGTGCCGAATCTGAAGCCGGTGGGACGAACGGTTCTCGAGATACGCGGATTACAGACAGACAGACAGACAGACAGACACACACGCAGAGACCTCTCGCATTTATAGATAGATGACAAACACATTAGAACAGGGGTCTTCAACGTTTTCAGGCCTAGGATCCCTTAGCTAGTAACGTCAAACCGAACCTTCTGATCCGCATTTCAATTGGACTGACAACAATTAAGAATATTTTATAGTAAGAGTAAATAATGGATGGAGAGTTTTGCCAGTGCATTATGATAAAGTGTCCTTGAGGTGTATAGAGATTATTCAGGGTCTCTCTTTCAAAGGAGATGCTTTTGACCCCATACTGTAACAAGTGTAACACAGCTGTGCAGATCAGACTGTTGCTGTTATACTTCAATGCTCTCTGCCTCCCACGTCTCTATAATATCTGTGTTCCCTGTGTGTGTCCTCTCTCTCGCCCCGGACCCATATCAGATAAGAGCCTTTTGTCTAAGATAAGAGCCCCTAGCTCAGAAGGTACTCCGCTCACTGAGGAGTTATAATTGCAGTTCCCGTTACAAAGATCTTATCTATGGTGTGATGGTTTGTTCCATTAAACGTCTTTTTTCGTCCATTTTTGAGTCAAGTCACTTGAAGGAGCAGAGCCTTTTAAGACTTTTTCTCTGGAGATACGTACGCTTAAGAGGAGTAGCCTGACACTTCAGTCCGCACATCACCCCCCCCTGCTGGTGGGTGGTTTGTAGTGTGGACTGAAGCTGCACACATTTTAATCTATTTCGAAGGCGCCCGAAGAGCGGGCGCATTGAATGGGCCAATCAGGGTTGTATGCTTGGGGCACGTGTGTGGCTGCTCCGGTCCCAGCCCCCTCCAAACAGAGCTCTTGAGCTCACGTAAGACTCACTCGTGGACTCTGATTGGTGTCCTCTGCCCACGTGAGAGTCTAGTGGACTCTGATTGGTCCGTGAAAACTGTCATGGCGGAGTCAGACTTGACTCGTATTATTTTAATAAACTATGAAATAGTGCCGTTTCTTCACGTTTTAATACCATTTTGCACTAACGTAAACATGCAGACATATAATATGTTATGAGAAATAACGTATTTTTGCAATGTCACGCCACGTCGCCGTCGCGCGTGTGTGTGTGTGTATGTGTGTGTGTGTGTGTGTGTGACGTCAATAGGCTTTAGCCCCCCCCCGCCGAAATGGATTGTCTGCCCGGAATGTCAGACTCTCTCCCCCCACGTAGTGTGGTGTTGAGATGTCGGACGCTAGCAGTCAGGCAATAAGAGGAGCACCTGTGAAGCTTTGAACATCTTCATTCTGGTTTCTTTCCCTGTTTTGCCTTTCTAATTTTATGGAGAAAATGTGCAGAAATCTGCAAATTGCAAGAAACCACTCCATTCCCATTGAAAAGCAGAATCCGCATTCATAGGTAGAGTTACACTTCAAAGTCAGAGAAAGTCATAAAAATAGCATCATAGCAAAATAGCTGATCTACAAGATCAATGTTCTGCAAATCCCCTGAAATGGCAGGAGGTGTAAAGTTTTTAAATGGCACATCTGTATGTCTCGATTCTAGTCTCGGTTTCTCAACTATTACTGTTTTTATCATCTTGTGTAGCGCCCTGTCATGTCAGGAATGCCTCTTCAGCAGCCTGATGGTTGGAAGCTGGCCACGTGGAAGTTGTTCAGGCTTGGCTTGCCTGGCCATGGCCGCAACAGCGGCATGAACAGTTCTCCTAAACATAGCAGCATGGGACAGGCAGCCAGACTATCAGGAAGTTAATAGAACAGACAGACCCACGTGTGAAAGAGAGCAGTCGAGGGGCTTCCCTCCGCGAAATGGCAGATTTATAGCCGTCCAGTCAGATGTACAGTATGCTTCCTTGAACGTTGTCTGGAGGAAAATACTGCCAATCTACAGCACCATGGCTCACTGAACCGCGCAGAGTTGTCCTTCTAGGTGCAGTGGCCAATGTAAAAACATATATAAACTATATAAGCTAATGGTGATCCTAATAAACAATAAACAATATATCACAGTAATACATGCTGTTATTTTTCAAAAAGTTTGATAAGAATGCAACCTTTATTCGATCACTGCATGCCTACATTGTATGGAAAAAAAACTAGGTTACATGTTTTACATTGCTCTGTTGATTCCAGGGACCTGGCATATTAGCATATTCATGATATTCATTATGTCACTCCTGCAGGCGTGGCATAATGTCACATTAATTAATAGAGATCCTGGAATTGGCATAGACAGAGCCAAGTTCCAGGTGTTTTAAAACTCCTTTATAGATGTTTTTTGGGTGAGAAAAATATTTGACAGGGCCATTATGTTATTTTTTATAAATATATATTCTTTAAGGATTTTTTGCCTTCATTTATAGTTATAGTGTACATGCAGGAAACAAGGAGAGAGAGATTGGGGAGAGACACGCAGTAAAGATCGTCGGGAACGGGGCTCAATCGCGCAATGCTGCACAGTAGCCTGCATTATTGATTAAACATTTATATTTCTAGATAGAAAGGATAAGTGAACTTTAACTACATTCCTTCTGCAACCTCTAACCCTTTGTAGTGTATTGTGGTCCCGGGTTTCGGCACCATTATGTAGTGTATTGGAAACACTACATCTGAGAGTTTTGACACAAATATTAGACTGAATTATTTAAGTACGAAGTTGCTGTGCATAGTTCTTAGCCTTGTGCTGGAGAGAGGAGACGAGAGATGCAGGCAGGTGATCAGGTTCTTCCATCAGTTTATTAGACAGACAGAGACAACGGAGCAGCGGAGACTGAGCTCCCACCGGTAAGCTCGCCGGTGGGACACACACCTAAACATACATGTTCAGTGTTACTTATATGAGCCATTCTGTAAATTACCGGTATTACAGGGCTTATCTTGACCCAAACCTTGAAAAGAGCTCACAAATAGGGTGAGAGTGACCCCAGCTAAACATGTGCTGGCTCATTATTACCTAACCTTAAAGGGGAAGACCACCCATGTTCAATATTGAACTATGCATTAATATACCTTAGAGGAGTTGTGTGGAAATTAAAAAAAAGTTCCCCCTCTTCTGTGTTGCCTAGAACTGGAGGATTGATTTTGGGGTTTGTATTGTAAAGTACAATGTGTGATGTCATCAAGTTGTAATTTGCAATACAAACCCCCAAATCAATCTTCCAGTTCTAGGCAACACAGAAGAGGGGGAACTTTTTTATTATTTCCACACAAAGGTTTATTAATGACATAGTTCAATATTGAAAATGGGTGGTCTTCCCCTTTAAGAATATGGACCTAATATTAAAGCTATACTGTGTAAGATGCTCAACTAGTGGTCAGTAGCCCTATAGCAAACCGCGGTCGCGTTCGCGTCTTTCGCCCGTTTTTCGTACCTTCACACCCCCGCGTCTGCCTCCACAACGCCGAGAGCTATCTTTAGAGGGGTCCCTGGTTCCTGTGCGTTCAGGCATTCCGGAGAAACGGACTACTTCACCCTGCCTGGTAGGCGAGATTACCTTTTGAGTAAAGAGACACACGGGCGACTACAAATATGGCGACCCCACTTCAAGATGCGCTGTGATTGGCCGGTAGTGTACCATGTGTGCATGATCGGCGATGTGATTGGGCAACGTATACACAACGTATACAGATGATGCAGATTACGTCATTTTGGCGCGAAATCCGGTCCACGGCCAGGATCATAGAAAACATATAAAGAGAAGGCTTCAGAAGCTGAAAATAACGGAGTGGGTGTTCTAAAACTTTAGCGATTTAACAGTTAGGACAATTTTAAGATTTGTTTTATAAAAAAAGTTACATGGTACAACTTTAAGAAGATGGAGTTTTCTATCCACTTTGAGCTACTTTACCTTACTTGAACACTCAGCACTAGTCTAACTTCAATCTTTGGCGTACATTTTGGGAAGAGAGGACCGTCAAAATGTCCTCCGTGAATGTCCTCAACTCTCCTGTCCTCTTGGGGTCATATTTGCTCTTCACAACAGTCCTGTAAAAGGCACGTACACACATTCCCTTTACCTGGGAGAAACACAATTACAGGTTCTTTCGCAGACAGGTGGACAGGATGTGGGGACAGTTGATCCTTTGCAAGATTAGGACACCATCAGAAATCTCCTCTGATAGCCCCAGGATATCTCTCTCTCTCTCTCTCTCTCTCTCTCTCTCGCTCGCACGCACGCACGCACGCACGCACGCACGCACGCACACACGCACATACTGTACGTACGCATACACACATATATACACACACGCGCACATGCACGCACAATCGCACATACATGCGCGCACACACACGCACGCACGCACGCACGCACGCACGCACACACACACACACACACACACACACACACACACACACACACACACACACACACACACACACACACAAATGGCCGAAATGGATTGTCTGCCCGGAATGTCAGACTCTCTCCCCCCACGTAGTGTGGTGTTGAGATGTCGGACGCTAGCAGTCAGGCAATAAGAGGAGCACCTGTGAAGCTTTGAACATCTTCATTCTGGTTTCTTTCCCTGTTTTGCCTTTCTAATTTTATGGAGAAAATGTGCAGAAATCTGCAAATTGCAAGAAACCACTCCATTCCCATTGAAAAGCAGAATCCGCATTCATAGGTAGAGTTACACTTCAAAGTCAGAGAAAGTCATAAAAATAGCATCATAGCAAAATAGCTGATCTACAAGATCAATGTTCTGCAAATCCCCTGAAATGGCAGGAGGTGTAAAGTTTTTAAATGGCACATCTGTATGTCTCGATTCTAGTCTCGGTTTCTCAACTATTACTGTTTTTATCATCTTGTGTAGCGCCCTGTCATGTCAGGAATGCCTCTTCAGCAGCCTGATGGTTGGAAGCTGGCCACGTGGAAGTTGTTCAGGCTTGGCTTGCCTGGCCATGGCCGCAACAGCGGCATGAACAGTTCTCCTAAACATAGCAGCATGGGACAGGCAGCCAGACTATCAGGAAGTTAATAGAACAGACAGACCCACGTGTGAAAGAGAGCAGTCGAGGGGCTTCCCTCCGCGAAATGGCAGATTTATAGCCGTCCAGTCAGATGTACAGTATGCTTCCTTGAACGTTGTCTGGAGGAAAATACTGCCAATCTACAGCACCATGGCTCACTGAACCGCGCAGAGTTGTCCTTCTAGGTGCAGTGGCCAATGTAAAAACATATATAAACTATATAAGCTAATGGTGATCCTAATAAACAATAAACAATATATCACAGTAATACATGCTGTTATTTTTCAAAAAGTTTGATAAGAATGCAACCTTTATTCGATCACTGCATGCCTACATTGTATGGAAAAAAAACTAGGTTACATGTTTTACATTGCTCTGTTGATTCCAGGGACCTGGCATATTAGCATATTCATGATATTCATTATGTCACTCCTGCAGGCGTGGCATAATGTCACATTAATTAATAGAGATCCTGGAATTGGCATAGACAGAGCCAAGTTCCAGGTGTTTTAAAACTCCTTTATAGATGTTTTTTGGGTGAGAAAAATATTTGACAGGGCCATTATGTTTTTTTTTATAAATATATATTCTTTAAGGATTTTTTGCCTTCATTTATAGTTATAGTGTACATGCAGGAAACAAGGAGAGAGAGATTGGGGAGAGACACGCAGTAAAGATCGTCGGGAACGGGGCTCAATCGCGCAATGCTGCACAGTAGCCTGCATTATTGATTAAACATTTATATTTCTAGATAGAAAGGATAAGTAAGCAATTTACCCCGAGTGAGAGGACATTATGCTCTGATAATGTCCTGTGTTAGGGGGTGATAACCCCCTAACACAGGACATTATCAGAGCATAATGTCCGACCCCGAGTGGTAAATAGCTTTTCTACCACTTTTTCCCATATACATGAAAGAAAACACATAGTTGTAACTTGCAAGGATCTTAAGTTACAATCATTATTGCCTATAAAACTTCCGCCATAACAACAAATAGTGCCACAAACAACATCTTCTACTCACCACCAGATGGCGCCAACTCCATGCTGAGACAGATGTCTAGCTTACGCGACCGAGTATTTCCCGGTGAATCTGTGCGCAAAGGTGGGGGCCGATGGGCAAGGAGGGTTGCGAGCTTATGAGAAACAACTAAAATAAGACCTTAAAACCTGGCGAAAACAGTTGCGTGCATTAGCGCAAATGGAAAACATTCAATTAACTTCTGAAAAGCCTACACGGCCTTTAAACAGCGTGCATACGGTGCATTAGATGAGGATAAATGAAATCATTAAATGGAAATCATTAAATTAACTTCTGAAAAGGCTTCTTCTAAGCCTACACTATATAGCCTACTAAAAACGAGTGAATCTTGCCACACGTGAATAATTGTGGTTCAGTGGTTGTAAACAATAACACAGACAATATAAAATCCTTAGTCTAGTTGTGGGAAGAAAAGGATATCATCATCATCATGGCCCCAAATAACTTTTAAATATCTTGCAATTGGAGACGAGTCTCTTACTAAATCGGCAAGAGTGCCTCTCATTTTCAATACATAAAGGCTAAGCTATAGAACCTCTCCATCATCAGCAATAGTCAGTGGTGGTGCGTGTCCCCCAGACCCCCACACTCCCAAGCCCCCACCTTTGCGCACAGATTCACCGGGAAATACTCGGTCGCCTAGCTTACAGCTAAGCTAACGTCAGTTAAAAGCACCGTTCCGGCCGTAAATAGAGGCTGTTCGCTTCCAGAAAGGCATAGGTTCAGAGAAAAGGGGCTTTAAAGTTGGCGGATTGCATTGGATCCAAATAAATCGGCGACGATAGTACGCACGTTAGTAAACAAAGGACCGCTGCGACCGTCATTTGTTGGTGGGGGGAAAGGTGTTCCGACCATAGGGTTCCGACTCCCTCCTGAAGTCCCCGGATGCGTTCATCGCGTATTGATCTCGGAAATGTGCCTCATTTGCATGTACATCCGGGCATTTCACACATTCCGGCTATTGTGGCCTCATTTACTACTGTTTTAAGCCAATCACAATCCAGTATTTGAACACGTGACTAGAAAAAGTGGTAGAAGTGAACTTTAACTACATTCCTTCTGCAACCTCTAACCCTTTGTAGTGTATTGTGGTCCCGGGTTTCGGCACCATTATGTAGTGTATTGGAAACACTACATCTGAGAGTTTTGACACAAATATTAGACTGAATTATTTAAGTACGAAGTTGCTGTGCATAGTTCTTAGCCTTGTGCTGGAGAGAGGAGACGAGAGATGCAGGCAGGTGATCAGGTTCTTCCATCAGTTTATTAGACAGACAGAGACAACGGAGCAGCGGAGACTGAGCTCCCACCGGTAAGCTCGCCGGTGGGACACACACCTAAACATACATGTTCAGTGTTACTTATATGAGCCATTCTGTAAATTACCGGTATTACAGGGCTTATCTTGACCCAAACCTTGAAAAGAGCTCACAAATAGGGTGAGAGTGACCCCAGCTAAACATGTGCTGGCTCATTATTACCTAACCTTAAAGGGGAAGACCACCCATGTTCAATATTGAACTATGCATTAATATACCTTAGAGGAGTTGTGTGGAAATTAAAAAAAAGTTCCCCCTCTTCTGTGTTGCCTAGAACTGGAGGATTGATTTTGGGGTTTGTATTGTAAAGTACAATGTGTGATGTCATCAAGTTGTAATTTGCAATACAAACCCCCAAATCAATCTTCCAGTTCTAGGCAACACAGAAGAGGGGGAACTTTTTTATTATTTCCACACAAAGGTTTATTAATGACATAGTTCAATATTGAAAATGGGTGGTCTTCCCCTTTAAGAATATGGACCTAATATTAAAGCTATACTGTGTAAGATGCTCAACTAGTGGTCAGTAGCCCTATAGCAAACCGCGGTCGCGTTCGCGTCTTTCGCCCGTTTTTCGTACCTTCACACCCCCGCGTCTGCCTCCACAACGCCGAGAGCTATCTTTAGAGGGGTCCCTGGTTCCTGTGCGTTCAGGCATTCCGGAGAAACGGACTACTTCACCCTGCCTGGTAGGCGAGATTACCTTTTGAGTAAAGAGACACACGGGCGACTACAAATATGGCGACCCCACTTCAAGATGCGCTGTGATTGGCCGGTAGTGTACCATGTGTGCATGATCGGCGATGTGATTGGGCAACGTATACACAACGTATACAGATGATGCAGATTACGTCATTTTGGCGCGAAATCCGGTCCACGGCCAGGATCATAGAAAACATATAAAGAGAAGGCTTCAGAAGCTGAAAATAACGGAGTGGGTGTTCTAAAACTTTAGCGATTTAACAGTTAGGACAATTTTAAGATTTGTTTTATAAAAAAAGTTACATGGTACAACTTTAAGAAGATGGAGTTTTCTATCCACTTTGAGCTACTTTACCTTACTTGAACACTCAGCACTAGTCTAACTTCAATCTTTGGCGTACATTTTGGGAAGAGAGGACCGTCAAAATGTCCTCCGTGAATGTCCTCAACTCTCCTGTCCTCTTGGGGTCATATTTGCTCTTCACAACAGTCCTGTAAAAGGCACGTACACACATTCCCTTTACCTGGGAGAAACACAATTACAGGTTCTTTCGCAGACAGGTGGACAGGATGTGGGGACAGTTGATCCTTTGCAAGATTAGGACACCATCAGAAATCTCCTCTGATAGCCCCAGGATATCTCTCTCTCTCTCTCTCTCTCTCTCTCTCTCGCTCGCACGCACGCACGCACGCACGCACACACGCACATACTGTACGTACGCATACACACATATATACACACACGCGCACATGCACGCACAATCGCACATACATGCGCGCACACACACGCACGCACGCACGCACGCACGCACGCACGCACGCACGCACGCACGCACACACACACACACACACACACACACACACACACACACACACACACACACACACACACACACACACACACACACACACATGCTGCACACATATTGTATCCTTTTATAGTACATTTTGCATCCATTTTGCATCCAAAATGTACACAACGTTGTTTTGATTGCCATATACTATTTCTATCACTGCAAGCTTTGCAATCCTTCACAAATCACTGGTTCTATTCAGTAGCCCTTAAATAAATAGTAAATACCCTACCCAAATAATGCTACCTCATTGGAGATCACCACTAATTCAGTTCCAGCCTAGCCTCGCGTAGCCAGGCTTACTCATCTCCGAAGAGAAAAGCCTGGTGGTGACAATAGAAGGCAGAAAGCGTTCAACTTCCGCAGTGAGAATTTCACCAGAAGCTGTATTTTTTTCACAGTGCTGTGTTCTTGCAAACGTATTCCCTGCACGAAAAACTCTGGTCTACGTCTCCTGCTCCGTCGGTTGCGCTCGAAATAAACAATATACAAACAATAACATTGATTCAAGCAATGTTACACCTACTGTACTAAGAGCGAGTTAAAGGGGTATTTCACTTTCAAAAAAACTTTTGGTAATTTTATCATCTAATCAGGCTTTTATGAACACCCTGAACAGTTTTTAATTAGCGTGATTGAATATTTAGATATTTGATGTAAATGTTACTAGGCCCCCCAGGCCCAGGGCCTCTCCCCACACACACCCATTGTAACTTCAAACTTCATTTTAACCATGATAGATTCATTAAAAATACCCATTATTTTTTCTGGTGACTCATACTACCCTCCTAATACGTGAGCAGGCTGTGTATAATAATTTTTTTGTATTTCATTTTTTCCATTTTTCCAAATAATTATTAAAAATAAATGAAAAAAGTTATCGAAAAAACACAGCCTGCTCACGTATTAGGAAGGTAAAATGAGTCACCAGAAAAAAGTAATGGGTGTTTTTAATTAGTGTTGCCCGATCCCGATCACGTGATCGGATCGGCCGCCGATATGGCCGTTTTTATAAGATCGGAGATCGGGGGGAAAAAAAATCGTTTTTTTTTTTTTTTTTTTTTTTTTCAAAAAAATATTTTCTGGGAGTACTGAAAGTTACAGGTAAGGTGAATGCGATATGAAATGTAAGCTTACCATAATCACAGTAATCCTTAATCATTTTCAATCATATTCAAGGGCTTTTGGAGAAATGAGACAGACAGAGCACTGCAGAGTGAAGGAGATTGTGTCAGACTCTGTGTACAGCTGGCAGCTGATGCCAATAAGTAGTAATTGGCCCCTTGCTAATGGATCAAAGGAAGGCAATTATGTCTCTCTGCACTGTCAACTAGCTCAGTAGTTCTCAACCTGTGGGTCAGGACCCCCAGGGGGGTCCTCAAATTATTTTGGGGGGGTCCCCAGATGATTAACTTAATGTGCAACATTGTTTTCTCTCTCAACAGTAAACAAATCAACATAAAGTTTAAGTGTATAGAGGGTATCTGCACATTTTCGAAAGTGAAAAATTAAGGACTTTTTAATACCTCTAAAATGACAAATTAAACATTGGCCAAATTGTCAAATATTAAAGCCAGAAATTGTGAAAATAGCCGATCTACATGCTCACAACTCCTCGCGTTGCGAGGCGTTGTGAGCATGTAGATCTGCTATTTTCACAATAGAACCGTGTTATACAAAATATACTTCCTCAACTCTTCAGGGTCGGGGGTCCCCAGTTAAAATATGATTATTTTGGGGGTCACGGCCTGAAAAGGTTGAGAACCAAGTGATAGAATGAATAGAATTTTTTTTTCTTCCTAATGCCTTGCCAAAAGATCGGATCGGGAAAGATCGGGATCGAATCGGAAGCA
Source organism: Nannobrachium achirus (assembly GCF_963921795.1). Taxonomy (NCBI): domain Eukaryota; kingdom Metazoa; phylum Chordata; class Actinopteri; order Myctophiformes; family Myctophidae; genus Nannobrachium; species Nannobrachium achirus. The sequence goes on from NC_137823.1 coordinate 51,919,614, forward strand.
ATAATATTTGATCGGTATCGGATCGGGAGCAAAAAAACCCTGATCGGGGCATCCCTATTTTTAATGAATCTATCATGGTTAAAATGGAGGATTGGAGGTTGAAGTTACAATGGGTGTGTGTGTGGAGAGAAGCCCTACCACTGCTCCCTGTTGAAAGTGGAATATCCCTTTAAGAGCTACAATCTATTTTAGTTTTTTCGCTGGGGAATGTAAACAGACCCGCACCGCATGAAGTAACGTCCGTTAAACGCAGACTTCCGCTAGAAATCGTGGAACACACCGGAAGGCATATTGTCTACAGGGTGGTTCCAGCCAGGGCAAGTTTATTTATTCTATTTTTTTCCTCTTAAAGGTATACCCAGTATACCGGTACATGAGATCTATGCATGTTATTTTGTGGTGAGTTCTAATTATTACACCAACACCAAATAGATAGATCTGTTAACAAACTTCAACCCATTAAAACCTGAGGCCGTTTCTACAAATGCCTTCTATATCAGCCGTTCGCAGAGGAAGTACAGGACAGTACAGCTACAATGTTTCAGATACAATGTCTCAGCACACAAATAAATCCTTTTCACGTGATTTATTTGGAATCGATTGTGAATTCACTCTGGGTGATTCTAAAAACACAACATTTATTTGACATGAGTACTTTTCACAAGATATTTGTCTTTGCTTGGTACCTTAAAGCAGGGGTTTTCAAAGTGGGTGATGACGGGGCACCCTGGGGTGCTGTGACGGCAGTCCAGGGGTGCCGCGAGATAATTTGATAATATTTGGAATTTATTTGGGCACTTAATTAGTATCATTTTAAACTTGAAGTACCAAGTTATTTTCAGTCAGTTCTAACCGAAGTGGCTATTATCTCAACGTTTTCCTTGCAACATAATCACTAAAATATCGTCACTGTCGGGCAGAAACCTCGTATCTCCAAGATTCAAATGTGTACGTCTTTTGGTAAAGCAAAGCCCTGCTTCATCATACAAGACTGTCGCACAAAACTAGTGAAAACAGCCGATCTACAAGCACGTAGATCTGCTGTTTTCACTAGTTTAGTACATTTAATTACATACAAGGTTTCCACCCGACAATGACCATATGTTATAAATATAAGGTGCTGGGAGTGAAAATTATAATGTAGGGGTGCCTCGGATTAAAAAAATATTTATGGGGTGCCCTGAGACAAAAAAAGTTTGGGAACCCCTGCCTTAAAGAAATAATATCACTTAATTGTTAGCTCTCAAGGCGATTACAGGTGGCAGCTGTTTTGAATTGCATTTGATTGTAACACAACCCATATATATACGTCATTTCCTGTCATCTTGTCACAACACTGAGGAAGACTGTTCAGGTCGAAATGCGTCCGTTGTTCTCTGTCCAGAGAGGTAAATAAATCATGTGAAAAGGATTTCCTTTTGTGCTGGCGACTTCTCCTTTGCCTCATGTTACTATTGAGCCGTGCACCAAAAATACTTTATTTAACTTGGAGCGTTGCAGGTTTTCTGCTCTTGTGCAATCTCTTTCTCTACCTACCAGATACAATGTCTACCAATAGGATTTAATCCCAAGACAGCACTGCATGTGGCTTGTTTACATCGGGGTCCTTTGTACTCAACGTACACTGTGAGCTTGTATATATTATTCTTAATAGCAACCCAAACATCTAAAATTAAGTTTACATAAAGATTGGTTAAAATAACGTTGTATCCGATTTGCAGCTTTAGGAGCCTGTAATCAGCAGGATGGGGACGAGAGAAATCAAGGCCAAGAAACAGAGAAATAGATAAAATAATACAACAGCTGGGGGCGACGGTGACACTAATGAAACATTTCTTACTGAAGTAGAGATGTTTGCTTTCCATTCTTTGTTAAATCTCTTGAGAAAAGCCGGCTCTCTGAGCTCTGAAGTCACAGCCTTAGAATTTTCATTCGATGAGACCGGCAGTGATTCTGCTGCCTGCTTTGGCACTAGTTGGAGGTTTCACAGGACAGGCCCAGTACTGTACTGTACAGTTCATTTAAGGCTATTTTACCATTGCACATCTAAAGACTATATACTTTCAGAGAACAGAAAAGTCCCCTGTACTGCCACCGACAAGACACCAAACAGCTGAAAAGCTATTACGCTGACATATTTCCCCTACACAAAGATTGAAACCTTTATTAAAGGCAGCCCGTGGAGGATTCTTGCTAGATATCTCATTGTCAAGTGAAATATACTAAGGGGCCATTGTTGCATTCTATAGTAGTCCCTGCAAGTTGCTTTGTATCAAGCAAGTCTCATTATGCATCTACCGTGCATGCCGTTTCCAATGTGCCTGGCTTTTACCATAGGGCTTTTGTGCGGGGAATATTACTGACTGTGTATTTGGTCCAATGAAAACATGGAAGATAATAAGTCACATTTCTTTGTTGTCCCCATTGCTACTCAGTTAAAAGTGAGCTATTTTCCTTTGTTCTCAAAGGTATTTGTATTGATATTCTTGTGATGGGCCTGTGGAAGTTTTTCAAGCGTGAATCTTCTTTAGCTTGCAGTCTTATGTTTATTCCGCTTCTTTTGCTGAAGGGCCTATTTCACTGATGCCTCACATTTTCTCTTGAGTTCCTCTTGACATTTCCCAGCCTTATGCTCCTCGTCTGTCTCTGTCTGCTGACTAGTTCTCGCTGGCCTATTTGGTTTCAGGAGACAGTTGCGATGCTCAGAAATGGTCCATGAACAGAGGAGTTCATGAATTTGAACCACGGTGCCCCCGTAACAACCATTCTTTACTCAGTCTAAAAAAAATAGTGTTTATTGTGTCCCATTGCAGTTTCTCAAATATTTTCAAGTCAAAGATCCCAAATTGATACGTAATAGTTCTCCCAATTCAAACGATTTGTTGCCAGGGACAGGGACATAAGGGGTGTCCTATTTTGGGAATGTCATATGCAAAAACATGTTCAAGTTGTTTTTGAGCGGTGCTAACCGCTCCTACATCTGGCTTTGTCTTTTTGTATGTAGGTCCCGCGTCTGTATGTAGGTATGTCCTGCACCATCCCACATTGGCCAAGCTTCACGGGACGCTTAATGAAATGAATCCATATATTATTTTAGGGCTTAAGTGGTTAAACTGGAACCTCCTCAAGGACCCCTGGGGGTCCTTGACCTCACTTTGTGAACCGATGTTCTATTGTACTGTATTCTGTCATCTTTCTTTCTTTCTTTCTTTCTTTCTTTGTCACATCCCGAGGTGTAGAAGTATTCATATTTAGTTTGTTTTGCCTTCAATTCACACCATTTTTGTGTCTATCATAACCTGAATACAAAACACTGATGCTGACCTTCAAAGCAGCCAAAGGTATGGCTCCTTCATACCTCCAAAACCTGATCAATCCCTACACCCCCACCCGTTCACTTAGATCAGCCAACACAGGGATGCTGACAGAACCCTCGCTAAAAGCCCCAGGACAAAAATCCACTCGTCCGAGACAGTTTGCCCTCCTGGCCCCCAAGCTGTGGAATAAACTCCCTGTCGCACTTAGAACAACGGACTCACTCGCTAGCTTTCGCCGTGGACTGAAGACTCACCTTTTCAGACTCCACCTAAACCCATAGCACTACTGAAACACTCAATGACCATACATGAAGCTAGTTAGCATTTATTTTTAGGATTTTTAGAATCCTTTTTTTCTTTACTGATTATATTGTTTTTCTAGATTGATATTCATATGCATTTGTTATATTGTTGTTGATGTTCTGACATGTTATTTTGTTTATTATAGTGATGTTTTATCTGCTTATTGTAAGTCGCTTTGGATTAAAAAGTGTCTGCTAAATGCCTAAACTGTAAACTGTAAACCTGTTCTGGGGTCTGGGGACTATGTCCACCCTTGTTTGTATTTGTATGTTACTTTTATGTTTTTATGTTGCTATGGATCAAGTGTCCTTAATAAAGTTTGATTGATTGATTGATTGTTCTCCTCCTGTTTGTGCAGGTACGACTACCAGGAGCTGCTCCACAACTCAACCTTCTGCCTTGTGCCCCGGGGTCGTCGTCTGGGCTCCTTCCGCTTTCTGGAGGCCTTACAGGTGTGTGTGTGTGTGTGTGTGTGTGTGTGTGTGTGTGTGTGTGTGTGTGTGTGTGTGTGTGTGTGTGTGTGTGTGTGTGTGTGTGTGTGTGTGTGTGTGTGTGTGTGTGTGTGTGTGTGTGTGTGTGTGTGTGTGTGTGTGTGTGTGTGTGTGTGTGACATCTGCATTTAGTTGTCAGCAACAATCCTAAAGTTATGGTTTGAGTTATGGTTACATGCAGTAATGTAAACAGTGAACGAGCGGGGCAACTGCTAGAAATACCAGCAAACACTTTTATTTCAAATGTCCCGTTCAAACTAACATATACTGTATACATTCTTTGGCCAAATGAACATGTATTTCCTCTAACATGTGTTGTGTGTACTATATATACCGTACTTTCTATGTGGGTTGACTGTGCATACAGCAGTGTATTCTGAGAAGACAACAGTGACCTTGCTTTGTGGTAAAGCACTTAAGTCAGGGACTGATACACAGCAGGGAACTTGTTGTGAATCTGTGCAGTAAAATGCACACGCACAACTGGTGCTTCAACATTTTGACAGTGAGCCCTTTTGTATAACTGAATCCCAGAACCTCAAACTGAAAGTCTTTGCGTCAACCGATATACAGCCGCCCCCGCCAGGGGCGTCACACCAAATTCTGGGCCCTGGGTACAAGGATTCACTGCGGGCCCCCCATGAATGTTAACTATTGAAAAATAGCAGATATACAAGCTCACAGCGCCGCACCGAGTGCCGCGCTGTGAGCTTGTAGATCTGCTATTTTTGAAAAATCGTGAAAATGTGTGCAAGAAACCTATGTCAAGGACCCCCAAGATGATATGTATTTGGCCACAGACCCGGATCTCAAAGTATTTAGTTCCAGGGAACCCCAGAAGCAAAATTTGAGTTACAAACGTTCGCTTAAAAAATACATATATTCAAAGATTTTCACACATTTTCACAACTTTTCAAAAATAGCAGATCTACAAGCTCGCGGCACTTGGTGCCGCACTGTGGGCTTGTATATCTGCTATTTTTCAATAGATAAAGTTATTAGGGCCCCTACCCATTGGGCCCCAGTAACTCAGTCGCACTTTCCTACCCCTTGTGACGTCCCTGGCCCCCGCCGCAGAGTGAGTGGCTTTCAATGTGCCGGCTCTTGTGGATTCTCCCTTACTCAGATCTCAGCGGAGAGCCTTTGAAAAGCCAGCATCGAAAAGGCATTTAGGTTTGAAACAGCGTGAGCTTTTGTGTAGCACCGTGCCAGTCTCCTCCACCTGCTTGTGTGAAAGCAGGAGACTACCAGAAAAAAAAGACAGAGTAGAAAGAAAAGGGCCTTCGTGATCAGGCCGATCTAATCAAGGAAGCGTTATGTGAATCTGCGTAGGCAGGTCACAAGTCGTGCACTTGACATTCCACTAATCCTATTTAATCTCTCAGCTCTTCCAGACTGGAGAACCTGGTCTAACTTGAACTTTAAATGAAAATATCATTGAGATTTTCACTCTTAACATATCTCTTTTACTGTGAAATAATTATGTAGGCTACTAATTCACATTGCTGTCTGCAGTGTTTGGATCCAGTTCAGACTTGTTCCTTTTTTCATTCACGCAAGCATTACTTGAAAGGGAGCACAATGCTGTATGTAACTTTTTTTTTAATACATTTTTATTCTGACCCATCTGTATAATAAATGTAGTGGGGGACCAAGCAGTCAAAGTAAGCAGATTTTCGAAGTTTTGTTTAATTTCCAAAAAGTTTCAAGTTAAAAACAGAACATATCTTTACTTAAAATAACAAAACAGGAAGTGAACTCAACTAACCGATATAATGACACATGAGGGAGGCTTACATACTGGTGAACCAAACTAATAAATACACACAGGGGAGGACACAAATAACTAGCTAAACGGCACCCACACAAGCCCCAGTCTCTCCCCCCTTTCTATTAGAGTCCTTGGAATGGTCCTTGGTATGTGTTCTACTCACTGCTGAAAGGGCATCCCTACCAACCTGTAGGAGTCACTATAGTGCAGCCACACAGAACTCCCTCCTGCCCTGAGTTGTGTCCATTGGCGTGCCAGAGTTCCAGAGCCCTTCCAATGTGACAATTGACCGAATTCACGTTACGCAACTGACGTCACGGTTGAAGGGGAAACCCTACTAAAAGCCCATAGAGTTAACACAGAAATCGCAAATGTATTGCAATACGGCTAGCATGATCAAGAACACAAGATAGTAAAAAGCACAAAGCGTTATAATTTACTTTACCGTTCAAAATAATGATTTGTTGGCTTTAAGTCCAGCAATTTCTGTGTTAGTTTACCCTTCAAAGCTGACGTCAGCACCAGGAAGTTGCTGAGAAATTTTCTGAGTGCGCGTGCGTGGGCGGGCCGTGAATAGGGTCTATCGCATACATCACAGTCAGTGTGTGCAGTCCACTGACCAACTGTGTAGTGAATGTGTGCCATAACTATTGGCATTGGATTAATACATGCAGTGGAATACAGCCAAGAAACCAACCAAGAAAAATACAATAAAACCAAGCTTTTTTCCTTTAAATACAGACGGATAGTGTAGTGCAACACAAACTTCTACCCTAATATAATAATAACGACGAATGATGAATTGTTGCTGAAACCATTAAATTACTTAACACAGCTACACACTCTGTGTGAAATTAAAAACACTTCTGATGAAGGAGGTAGTAGTTATTTATCCGCCAAATGCAGGGGCACACACGCAAAGAAGCGGGGAAAAGGTGCACACACACACACGCGCACACGCACATGCACGCACACACACACACACACACACACACACACACACACACACACACACACACACACACACACACACACACACACGCACAGACTTTGTTTTCCTTTTAATTTTTTTGGCAACTCACATTGGTTTGCGTAAAACTACATTTTGGAGCCTGTTCAAAGACAAGAAATTACATAAGAAGACAAATCCCTTTGCAGAGGCAAAAAAAAAAGGGAAGAGGACTCTCTGAGCGTTTTGCTTTAAACTTTTGGATCAACGTTACATGTTGCAGTCCTCAGACTGTTTCATCGTGCTCCCTGTAACAGCCTTACAGCAGATTTAAGGGAATTGCTTTTGTAGTGTTTTAGGCCTACTATACCTGTAGAATTCTTCTTCTACCACTTTTTGGGGTCACATGTTCAAATACTGGATTCTGATTGGCTTAAAACAGTGGTAAATCAGACAACAACCTTGAGTTGGCTCATGGACCCCGTGTGTATGCGCGCAGGGGGTAGGGGGGGACGGGGGGGATTAACACCTCCACTTCTTGGGTGGGGGGGATATCCCCTCCAGTGTTCAGGACCTCTTTAAAATTTTAAAATCGCTTCATAATTGCCCGATCTATGAGGAATCAATCTGCAGTTTTGCTTTGCTTCATATAGATGCGTGATCGCTGATCGCGATGCGTCATGCCAATTTAGCCAAATAAGAAAAGAAAAAAAGCTCTCGAAGCACTATAGGCTATACATGGCATGTTGACAGCGTTTAGGTCTAAATATGTTTTTTTCGGACACACACATGTACAGTAGGCCTATGTGCTACAGTTCAAGGACATGCAGCAGCCGTCTGGCTGCCATTACCTAGGCGCTGAATTAAGTAATTAAACAGCCCTATTCTTTTACATCTCTGTCATTTTTGGTCTAATTTTACAAATGTAAATTTCTAAATAATAAATGAAATGTATTTATTATTACTGTACTCAATATCAAACTAAATCAGGTGGGATATGTTTTATTTCGTTTAATTAGGCTACTGGTTCCATCAGATTCCCTTTTTTTTTGGCAGGAGGCCGCTGTTCCGTAGCCTATTAATTAATAGGCCACTATGCGTCCATTGTTCACTCAACAAGGCCAGCCTATGTCACACTGACACGCTGGCATGAGATGAGAGAGACAAATAGATATGTGGACGTGACAAAAAAAAGTATTATATTAATATAGCCTTCTCTCTCTCTCTCTCTCTCTCTCTCTTTCTCGCCTTTTTTTCTCTATACGCAAACAATGTCGGTTCTAATAAAACAGACCTTATTGAGTGTGAGATATTTACAAGCATGATATCACTGTGATATGTGAATAAGCATTAGCCCCCCCATCCTCTGGTTTTATGCCAGTTAAATGGAATGACGGACAAGCTTCTGATTGGTGAATGTACCTACAGCGGTCATGCCATCGGTTTCCTCACACGTTTCCATGAAAACACACCCATGAATAATTTTTCACGTGGTGAGCGCACAATTACGATCATCGCAAATCACATAATCAGCTGCTGAGCGTTATTCATGCGTCAAACGCGATCGTCGGCAGTCGGTATCTCCTTAGCACGGGCGTTAATTACCGCCTTCTTAATTGGGCCCTGAGTAGTTCTCATTTCAAGGCGTATTACTGCCCTCTAGAGGCACAGTCCCACCAGTGCAGTGCAGTCAGCTCAGCTCAGCTGTTCTGAATGAGTTTAATTAATGCAACGCGATAGTGACAAGCAGGCAGGCAGTGGCAGAAGGAGACCGTCATTGCAGGTGCTGGAACTGCTGCTGGTGTGTGTAGGCTAGTCTCACATCATTCTCAGTCAAAAAACCAAAAAACAATAACGTCGTTCTTTAAATCAAGCAACAATGTAAGTACCTTTGAACAGATGCATAATGGAAATGCAATTTCGTTTGTCAACACATTTTAAGTTACGTTTCCTCTTGTTTCTGTGGGGGGGATACAGTAACAAGAAAAAAAATGCCTTGAAATCTGCGTAAAACAACTGTGTAATTCAGCTCAAGTGGAGGGGATATGTCCCCCCCTCCTCGGGGCAAAAGTGGGGGGGATATCATCAAAAGTGGGGGGGATACCCCAAAATTTTTCGCGCGCGCTATGCGCGCACATACCTCCCAGATGTGTCCCCTTCACTTTTAAAATGCCTCCTACGCCCCTGCCCGTGTGTATTAGCCCTGAAGGCCCATAGACCATATTCACGCCGCGGCCATCTTGGATCACATGACTTCCTGGAGTAGCAGCCTGCATTACAAACCATTGTGAACAATGGAGCGATGGTCCCAAAATATGAGTTCTATTCAACCAATTTCTTTTTACCAAATTGACAAATGGGCAGATGACAACATCAACATCCCCAAAAGGATTAAATAGAAGGGTACATCCACAATATTCATGGTAGTTAGGTTGCAACCTTACTGTGTACAAAGACTTGCTATCTTTGCAGTGCTTGCTCCACTATCATATTAACTATTTGTTGTTAGATTGTTTCTGATTAATATGCAAAAATCACGATACAGTATTATTAACTATATGATGGCAGAGCAGGCACTAGTCTGCATACTGTAGCAAGTCTTTGTACAGAGTAACACTGCAACCTAACTACCATGAATATTGTGAATATACCCTTCTATTTAATCCTTTTGGGGATGTTGATGTTGTCATCTGCCCATTTGTCAATTTGGTAAAAAGAAATTGGTTGAATAGAACTCATATTTTGGGACCATCGCTCCATTGTTCACAATGGGTTGTAATGCAGGGCCTTGCAGGCTGCTACTCCAGGAAATTAAAATAGGGGATTTTAATTAGAGAAAAGAAAAGGTAAGTGTTAAAATGTAATGTTTTCATTTGCTTCATTCTATTGTTTTATCGCATTTATCATGCTCAAATGTGGGGCATGCGTACGCATGGGGGCACTCGTACAAGTGGCTAAATATGTCTTTTTAGACACAATAAGCCAGCAGTTTCTTTATTGCTATTTGCAGTAACACTTCTAGCCCCCATACTGTAAGTCAAATCCAACCATGAAAGGTTGCGTTTTATCTTGGGAATGGGCTTATTCTATGTAAATTAACTTTTTTAGCCACTGAAATAAGAATCTCTAAAACAATAGAAAGAAGTAAATGAAATAATTTAACACTCATCCTTTATATTCTTTAATTACAATATAAAATATGAACCCAACAAAGTTGTCCTTTAACCCTATAGTTGCCAGGTAGCACACAGCTGCTTCTTCTCAATCCCAGTGTCATCTGCCTCTTCCCCCCTCCTGGCTCCCTAACAGCACCGAACACACAGGGAATATGGGAGGTTTTCACTGACCTCTGCTCCTCTGCAGTCCCTGAGTAAAATGTCTCCCCTGTCTGTTTTCCCCCCTCACTCACTCTCACCCCCATGCAGGCGGCCTGCATCCCTGTTCTGCTGAGTAACGGCTGGGAGCTTCCCTTCTCTGAAGTCATCGACTGGAGGAAAGCTGCCATCATCGGAGACGAGAGACTGCTGCTGCAGGTAGAACGATAGCAATGATGGACGGGTACATACAGACATACAGACATACATACATATCGTCGTTGTCGGTTGGAAACCTTGTATGTCCAAAACATTTTGTTTTGTATTTATCATTTTAAGAATTATTTAAGGTAGTGAAAAAAGCTGATCTACTAGAACACAACGCCTCGCGTCGCAAGACGTTGTGTGCTTGTAGATCTGCTATTTTCACTAGTTTTGTGCAACAGTCTTGTATGCTGAAGCAGGGCTTTACTTTGAAAAAAAAACTTTACGAAAAAAACATGCAATTTTAAACTTGGAGATACAAGGTTTCTGCTCGACAGCAGTGATGACATATATTGTACATACATGCATATTGTACATACATGCATGCATGCATGCATGCATACGTAAGTACGTACGTACGTACGTACGTACATATATACGGTACATACATACCGTACATACGGTACATGCATACATACATACATACATACATACATACATACATACATACATACATACATACATACATACATACTGTACAGTACAGATAATCAGTCTGAAGAGGCCAGTGTATAGAGTTTACTGCTGTACAGTACAGTTATATGTTGAATCAAGGAATAGATGGACTGTCTCTTTTCATCTGCGGCTAATTCAGTTTTGATATGGGGCTGCCGTGTGCTGACAGAGTGTCTGCCGGGTGAAATGCCAAGCTGTTCTCTATCATAATCTCCATCTCCAAGCCCCCCCATCCCCCCTTGGGCCCCTTGGGTCGCCACCTTGATCCGTAAGGCCCTGATCCAGCACATCTGCGATCCAGCCAGAGGGCTCCAATAGAATAGGTATATGGCAGTGGGAAATGAACTTCGTGAAACTAGGCAACCTAGAGGTGTGCAATGCATAGTGGCTGGAAAAACCTGTGTTCCAATGAATCCAATGTAGTTATTATTTGTTAATACTTTTCATTGGTTCAATATTTATTGCGACCGTCAGGTCGCAGTTACTATCAAAACCTCCACCGGCTGTCAGTCTGTCAGCCAGTCAGTCTGTCAGTCCGTCACATCACACTTTTTCCCTACTCATATCTCTGCCACCGTTATCCATGCCAAACTTTACACACACACACACACACACACACACACACACTCCTTGGCTGCCAAACCACTACCTCCACCCCTCATTTCTCACATGGCCCTCTTCCAACGCCACCATGAGGCCGATTCTTGCAAAACACATTTTTAGACACTGCTCCTACATATTTTGCCATAAAATCACACAAGTCATGTCATCAACATGGATCTGTCCCATTTCCTATATTCCCTCCTGATTGGCCTTCTAAAGTTTGTGTATTCGACCTGACAGTTGCTTATCTCCCGATTAGGGAGTCTTACTGGTAAAATAGCGTATCTGTAGATCAGCTAGTTTTGCTACTTTTGCTCGACACTGTTGTACGACCTCATTTACTATTATGTAAATACATAAAATACGTTGAACTATGGAGATACAAGGTTTCCGCCCGGCGTCAACGATAGTGAATACAGTACACACAGGGTTTGATGTACTGTGACGGATGGGAGGTGGGAGGAATCCATGACCCTGCTTTCATTCATTCATTCATTTGTATCGCTGATGGGAATGTGTTTTATCCCTGCTTCTGTCTATGATTGTCTCGGCATTATAATTGATAATATCACCATTTAACAATTTAATTTAACATATATACCGGTATGTTGACCTCATTAACACTGCCGTCCCTATTTTGTTCCCTACTTTGACAGGTTTTTCGTTTTTTCAATCTTTTTTTTAACTTAAGAAAATGTATGTTTGTCCCAGAAATGAGAATATAATTTTGACAAATCGTACAGAAGACAGACAGCAGTTTTGCACTTGCACTAACCTTTTTAGTTAGGTTAGTCATCGACCAACATCAAACTCATTTAGCACATATACGTACATGGGTATCCACATAACCTTTTCAATTCAAGTGAGGAATTTTCAATTTACAGCGCAAGGTTTTTATTTAATGGCAACATTCATAAAGTTATTTTTCTCAATATTTAATTTAATTCTCAATATTGATTCTAGACTTTCGGTCCCCTACCGCACCCTTTAATTACAGCATCAGGTGGAATGTATGATATTTACCTTCTTAAATTACTTCCTGAATTAGTATCTGCCAGCTGCTTGACCTTTACTGACACCTTGAATGTCACATTATTAATGTGAACAACACTACGCACTGTGTGTGTGTGTGTGTGTGTGTGTGTGTGTGTGTGTGTGTGTGTGTGTGTGTGTGTGTGTGTGTGTGTGTGTGTGTGTGTGTGTGTGTGTGTGTGTGTGTGTGTGTGTGTGCGTGTGCGTGCGTGCGTGCTCAGGGGCGTCAATTGGGTATGGCAGGGGTATGCAGCTGCCATACCATGGGTCCACACTTGTATTCTTGTATCTTGACAAAATGGTACATTCCCAGGTTCTGCAGGTCAGCTGCACAGGTGCAATGCATTATTATTAATTGTGGCACGTTTACTAACATGCCATGTTTAGCTGCACTTGAACAACCGTTCCAGGCTGCCATATCCAGCCCAAGAAACCGTAGAAACCCGGTAAAAAACTGACAAATGCCCTGCGGGCGTGCGCATCTTTGCCATACCCTGGCTTTTGCTGAACTGACGCCACTGGCGTGGCTGTGTGCGTGCATGCGTGTGCATGTGAATGCACACATTATGGGATTGTGCTGTTTCTCCCTTTCTCTAGTTGACTTGCATGCAACATACTGTACACACATACATAGTCACTCACCTAATGCTTTATGTATTTGCTGTAGGTCTATAGTGAATCAAATGAAGTATTGGGTGAATGTACAGTATGTTCTATGAATGCATGTTCTATTATCTTTCCATCGTCACCTAGTGGTAATGGAAATTCAATGAGTGCTCCATGAGTCACACAATGACCGGCTGACCTGTAGAAAACAAAAATTCCCTTTCAAAGCCAGTGCAGTAACTGCCCACTAATTAACTTTATTGAAAGAGAGCTCCCCACACAGGCGCTAACGTTCTTCCGAATGTGATGTTTCTCTATTTGCTTTCTGAAAAAAAAAAAAAAAGTTACATAAAACAGCCGTCCATCTAAAAAACACATGGCCAGACCTGGCCCATGGACCAGCTCAATCCGGCCTGCGATATCCTCCAAGGAAGCAGTTGATACGACATTCCTCGAACTCTGACCATTTTGTATCACTGACTGGGCTTTTAAACTAGGAGTCCATATTGAAACCTGGCTTGAGTTAGAGCAGTGGCTCTCAACCTTTTCAGGCCGCGACCCCCAAAATAATCATATTTTAACTGGGGATCCCCCCACCCCGATGAGCACGAAGAGTTGAGGCATTACATTTGTATTTAACACTGTTCTATTGTGAAAATAGCAGATCTACATGCTCACAACGCCTTGCGTTGCGAGGCGTTGTGAGCATGTAGATTGGCTATTTTCACAATTTCTGCCTCAAATTGTCAATTGGGCAATGTTTGACCAGAGGTACTAAAAAAGTCTTAATTGTCCTTAATTTGTCACTTCAGAAATGTGCAGATACACTTCTACTGTATGTTGGTTAGAGTGAGAAAACAATGTTAACATTAAGCTAAACATCTGGGGACCCCCCACAATAATTTGGGGACCCCCTGGGGGTCCCGACCCACAGTTTGAGAACCACTGAGTTAAAGGACATTGTCCCACAATGCTTCCAGAACGTGAAACATGACAGAAAACTCCATTTTGGGGGGCCTTTCTCATCCCTAAGCGGCTTAGAGTGAGTGAGCAGGTGGAGGTTCTGTGTCTTGCTCAAGGACACATAGCTATAAGGGGATTTAGTCTGGGTCTTATTTGTAATGGGACTCTCTCTCTCTGAGCTCTCAGCAACCATTGTTCAGCTAATGATTGACCTACAATCAACTACAGTACATCTACATTATACGGTGCTGCACATACTTCATAGGCTCTGGTATCTGGTCAAATATCCTTTCTGATTTAGGGTGCGTTCGGAAACCCACACCGGGTGTGTGCTCGGTGTAGTGAGTGCAGTGGGCGTGACGTTGGAGAGTGCGTTCAGTGTGGCTTATTTACGAACGACCAGTTTTAACAGGCAGCTGTGTGCTTTTTCACTCTGAACTCTGAAGGTAAACTTTCTGAAAAGCAGCAGTTGCTGCTGAGTATGCTAACGTAACGTTGCTATTAGGAGATGTAGGTCTAATTCACAACATTGGCATACCTACTGTTAATTTACATGTTGTTGATGTGTGTGAAACTATCAAGCCCAAACGACCAATTAAGCTGCAAGTGCTGTATTTTGCGGTTATTTCCTCCATTGTTCACAGCTGAGAAGCATTCGAGACACGGCCATGAAAACCAACCAATCAGAACACCGCACCACAACACCACACCGCCGAACCCCATCTTCTGAGTAGGGTTGTTCAGTGCGTGCACTCAACACACCAGTGCGCCGCGCACTGGATTTGCGAACGACAACGCACCAAGTGCACCGAATAAACGAACGACAACATGGCACACCAGTGCGTTGAGTGCGCATTTCCGAACGCACCCATAGACATATCAAAACTTTCCAAAGTGAGGAATGTCACTGTAATTAAAATCATGCATAACTATTACATTTTCATCACAGTGAAAATAGCAGATACACGATCTCACAAAATGTTGCAGCACTTATAGTAAAAAAAAATCTATTGATTACTCATGCCATAGAGACTTGAGTTCAATAATATTTTGTTGTATTTGTCGCATTCCTAAGACAAAAATGTGATTATAGTAAATGTACCCCCATTGATTCCGGATGGGGACCCAAATGCATGGCCCTGGATGCCATCAGGGTAAATTTACTATCACATTTTTGTCTTAGGAATGCGACAAATACAGAATATATATATACTATATTACTGAACTCAATTCTCCATGGTGTGAGTAATCAATAGAAAAAAAGGCATTTTGGGGGTGAACAACTCCTTTACAGTAAGTGGTTAAAAATGTCTTGACACACACAAAAAACAATTGCATTATCATTATTGCATTATTAATATCACATTTAAATCCTATTGAATGGGGCTCACTGTAAAATGTCAGTGCTCTTTCTTTGTCCCCGCCATTTCCAGGCCTGCTGGTTTCTCATCAGGCTGTTATCATTCCAGTAATGAGGATTTGGATCAGTAAGCTCCTTGATAAAAAGTCAACAGACGGAGCTTCTCCCGAAGGCTTCCCCCAAAGCTAAGGTTCAAGTTAGATGTCATTTATTTCTAAGCAATTTAGTCAGCCTTCATTACCATTTGCAGTGGTGCAAAGTAAGCAAGTACATTTACTTAAGTACGGTACTTATACAATTTTGAGGTATTTGTACTTTACTTTACTTTATTTGAACACTTTAGTTACTTTGCAGATATAAATTATAATATTATAAAACATACTGTACGTTAACCACTTTATCCTATTTTATTCCTCGGCTATTTGAAAATAGACAATCTACAAGCTCTGGAGCCTCTGGATCTGCAATTTTCAAACAATTTGTACTTTTTCTTTTGTTACTTAAAGTACATTTTGATGCCAACACTTTCATACTTTTACTAAAGTACATTTTGAATTCCGGACTTTTACTTGTAACAGAGTATTTCTATAATGCCGTATTGATACTTTTACTTAAAGGGGTAGTCCACCCCAATGGAGACTTGAGTTCAATAATATTTTTTAGTTTTTGTCGTGTTCCTAAGCCAACATTGATTATAATAAATTTACCCCAATTGATTCCGGATGGAGACCCAAATGCATTTGGGTCTCAATCAATGGGCCGGAATCAATGGGCCTACAAAGAGTCTCCTCAAATTATTGGCTTCGAAATGCGACAAAAACTACGAAATATTATTGAACTCAAGTACTCGAGTAATCGAGAGAAAAAAATCATACTTTTTCCACCACTGACCATTTGGGGCGTGTTTGTTGTTGAATGAAAGGTGATCATCTGTACTGGAATAGATTGAAGCATGAAATGAGTGATCTCACAGCTGGTGCTGCAATTACATGTGGATTGTACTGTATGTGATTTACCTCCATCTGAAACGCCTCGATTTACCCTCGTTGTTGTCATTTTGTTCTCAGACTCACACATCAAAGCGATTTAACAGTTAGGACCATTTTAAGATTTGTTTTATAAAAAAAGTTACATGGTATAACTTTAATGACTAGTATAGTAGTATTAAAATGTATTTTTTTATGTTGAATGTATTTGTATTTAAACTCATGAATGTAATATGAGTGTATAACTAAATGCGTTTGAAATTAAATCAAAATGTTACAATTCAGGATTCCAATTCAAAAGAAGCAAAAATAGCCGATCTACAAGCTCGTTTTGAGCTTGTAGATCGGCTATTTTTGCTTCTTTTGTAGGAGATACTAGACACAGACACACACACACACACACACACACACACACACACACACACACACACACACACACACACACACACACACACACACACACACACACACACACACACACACACACACACACACACACACACACACACACACACACACACACACACACACACTCTCTCTCTCTCTCTCTCTCTCTCTCTCTCTCTCTCTCACACACACACACACACACTCTTTCCTACTGTTTATTACGCCAATTGAGTGATAGCACCTGGAGAGTTGAATCCCATTACTTTCAATTACATCGCCAAGCACAACAATCCCCAACTGTTTAATATGTGGATTTGACTATAATCCCTGTGGAGAGGACGCACACACACACACACACACACACACACACACACACACACACACACACACACACACACACATTTTAAAACACAAACGCCGACACACTCGTACACGCATGCATTCTATCTCTCCCTCTATATATGTGCATGCGCACAGGCACACACAAACACACATAAACACACTCACAACAACCACAGCACCCCAGGCAGTGACTAGCACAATGAACACTTTGAGAGAGAATGGATAAGAGGAGAATTTACTTGATTTGATCTGCGGCGTTGTTTATATCCCACGGCAGAGAGAGAGAGAGAGTGACAGAGAGAGAGAGAGAGAGATAGAGAGAGACCGACCATTAAGGGCTTTGCACACAGGCGCGATTTTCAACCATTGCGTTTTTTGCGTTTGCTGCATGATTAAAACACATTGGATTTGGTGTGCAAACCTGCGCGGAATCCACACTGCGGATCCGAAAAGGATTCATAAAAGGAGTCAATGAGTTTTATACCGCATGCGACAAGACGCATGAATCGAACTGGGTTCGATCGGGAAAAAAATGCACTGCCGCAGCCACCTGGGGGAAATCTCGCAACCATCATTTTGACCGGAGGGTTAGCGACTCACCCCACGGAGGTTAGGGTAAGGGTTAGAGTTTGGGTGTCGAAAAGATGACATGTAGAAACAGCGAAGCGCTCCCCAGCCACCTGCCTCATTGGCAAATTCGGAGCCGGTGTGCATGAGGTCATAGAAAAATATTGTTTTCTTTAAAAAAATGAAATCGTCCCTTTTTCCTGTGTGAAAAAAACGTGTGTGTGTGCAAAGCCCTTTAACGCTCACAGCCCTGTCACAAACTATGTCAGCATGCCATGTCCGTGGTGCATCCCTAGACCGCCCAAATTTGGAGTGCGTTGTCACGGCATCAGGCGCAAACAACTCAGTCAGCTCCATATGGGTGCACAAAGGGGGCATATCGTCGTTGTCGGGTGGAAACCTCGTTTCTCCAAGTTTCAACTGTGTACATTCTAGTAGTGAAAACAGCAGATCTACCAGCACAGATCGGCTGTTTTCCCTAGTTTAAATAATTTTTTAAACTAGGGAAGGTTTCCACCCGACAACGACGATATGTAGGTGTGAGGGTGCATATAGCGGCCTGAACTTCTAATCCAAAAAACTGGCCACAGTTTTTACTACTCCCATCGGAATATGGAGGTTGGCACAGCAGCCATGTCACCTGTTGATGAGTGCGCCTCAGCCATAGTAACAAGGTCATTTTATCCCTAGACCATGTCCCCCTGTCTCCTGGGTGAGAGTTTTCACAGTGCTGGACAACAGACAATCAGTGGTTGCAGTCAGGCGTCACAAGTGGGGGGGGGGGGGAGTATATCTTTGAATGTGTTTTTTTAAGCGAACATTTGTAACTCAAATTTTGCTTCTGGGGGGGGGGGGGGGTGTCCCTGAAACTAAATATTTTGAGATGGGGGGGATCCGTGGCCAAATACATATAATTCTGGGGGTCCTTCAAATGAAAAAGTTTGAGCACCACTGACATAGAATTTTTTTTTCCAACATTCATTGAAACATTCAAAGACTTGCACAAAATGTTCACGATTTTTCAAAAATAGCAGATCTACAAGCTCGCAGTGAGCTTTTATATCTGCTATTTTTCAATAGTTAAAGCACAAAATAATTGTGCGGGCCGGGGCCTGCAGTGAATATACTTGTACCCAGGGCCCAGAATGTTGGTGCGACACCACTGGTTGCAGTGTGGCCCGCATGTCTCTCTGGGGATGGCAGGTGGGGATGCAGAGAGAGGGCAGCGAGAGGACAGAGCTCGTCTGCCCGTCTCTGGAGGATGGAGGATTTCCTCTAATCTTTCCTCGGAGCAACAGAGAATTACCCGTGTTCATCCTCCAACTCCCCCACTACGCCTTTCTTCACTTTCTGCAGCCAAGTCCTTTCTTCTCTCTCCCTCGACGTTGCTTAACCCATTTAGAAACGGGTACACATTATTGTGTATCATTATTTTATGCTTTAACTATTGAAAAATAGCAGATATACAAGCTCACAGCGCGGCGAGCTTGTAGATCTGCTATTTTTGAAAAATCACAAAAAATTTGAATTTTGACCCGATTCTATAAGTGTCTTTTGAATCCTTCTAAGATTTTTTGAAAAAACCTATGTTTCTATGTCAGCAGTCTGGTTAGCCATCGTCAAAGAAAAGGTCCTTTTCACTTAACTGGAGCTCAGTTAGTCTGTTCTTGAGAGACTACTATGTCAGTGGTTCTCAAACCTTTTCATGTGAAGGACCCCCAAAATGATATGTATTTGGCCACGGACCCCCATCTCAAAGTATTTAGTTCCAGGGACCCCCCCCCCCCCCCCCCAGAAGCAAAATGTGAGTTACAAACGTTCGCTTTGAAAATACATATATTGAAAGATTTGCACACATTTTCACGACTTTTTCAAAAATAGCAGATCTACAAGCTCGCAGCTGTGAGCTTGTATCTGCTATTTTTCAATAGTTAAAAGCGTTCAATAATCCTAGTCCTAAATGCGTTAAAATCCAACTTACTCCCCTCTCTCTCTTTTATCTCTCTCTCTCTCTCTTTGCCAGGTTCCCTCCATTACCCGGTCCGTGGGCCGCGAACGCATCTTGGCTCTCCGCCAACAGACCCAGTTCCTGTGGGATGCATATTTCTCCTCTGTAGCCAAAATAGTCTCAACCACGCTGGAGGTAAGCCTGCCAAAAAAAACACGCTTAAAACAGGGGGCTTCAGATGCAATATTGGGAGGGAGGAGGTGAGCATTATTTATTAAAAAGCATCGTATTCTTATCTGACTCCCAGCACCGAATACCAATACTCTCACCTCCAAAAGCGATCTTACGTTTTCCAGCCAACAAACATTCGACACTGATGGTAAATTTGCACTGCAATTGAATGACAGGCAGCTTTCATACAGTACCGTGCATTAACAGCTTGGCTGTCATTTCACTCATCTTGGGTGTCCTTAACACAACTAGTGCCTCTTAATCTGAAGGTTGCTTGGTGCCTCGGTGCCACGCAGTTTCCTCCATAGGCTGCCGCTATTATTTTGAAGGGCTGGAAGGGGGTTGTTTTTGTTTTTTTGGATTATCACTTGACGGCAACGATTACGTCATCTAGTCACATGACAGTGTGGGACAAGAAGAGGGAAGATGGCTGCGCCCTGCCTTGTGCCTTGTTTACATTTAGATCTGCTGCAAAATGTCTCAAAATGGCTATTTTGTTTAAATGAAGTTTCTTTATGGGCCTCTCCATTGACTTAACATTGAGGAGCTTCACTTCGCGTGCACGCCCAACGTGCGTTGTAAACAAATCGCCGACATTACCGATGCGGGCGGGACCGGAGCGACGTACAGTAAGTAATCATATCTTTACTGTATATACAGTAAGATTCACAGTCCTCACCGTCAACGGCGCCATGGTATTAACCCTTTCAATGACGGTGAGGACTGTCAACGGCAGCAGAACAGTTAATACATTTAGGCCTAGAATTATTGAATGCTTTAACTATTGAAAAATAGCAGATATACAACCTCGAGTGCCGCGTTGCGAGCTTGTAGATCTGCTAATTTAAATATTTGCTTCTGGGGGGTCCCTGGAACAACATATTTTGAGATGGGGGGTCTGCGGCCAAATAAATGTAATTTTGGGGGTCCTTGGTCCTTGAAAAGTTTGAGAACCACTGATCTAGAGGAAGGATTTATAAGTCGGGTCAAAGATCGAGTCAAAGATATTCAAAGACTTGCACACATTTTCAAGATTTTTCAAAAATAGCAGATCTACAAGCTCGCAGCGCGGCACTCGGTGCCGCGCTGTGAGCTTGTATATCTGCTATTTTTCAATAGTTAAAGCATAAAATAATGGTTAAAGTGGTTAAAATCCAACGCAATTCAGGCACGTTCCGGGTATTTGAGGGTTAATACACCCAGGCGTCCCCTCCCAAAGCTGAGGGGGGACGGGATGTTCTTTGCACAAAAGTGTGCCTAAACAACAGACGTTTACTGCCTCCAATTATAGCTTGTTCTGGAAAATGTAATCCGCATTAAATTGCAAACGGCATTTGCACATTTGCAGCACCATCCCGAGCAGCGATGGGTATGGTCATAACAATCTGAAAAATGTCCATGCCTTTCGCTCACGCACTGCACGACACGGCAACAACTCTTGATTAAGTAGATTGGCTATTTTTGCTATTCATTCGAAAGTAGGTACATCTTAATTTAGTGAAGTTGAAACCTTAACATTATTGCAGCAGAACTGACCCTAAAGCCACAGCAGAAACAAGCGCTACACCGGTGTTGTCACCAGATGCCAGCGTGGTTAGTAGGGTATGAAATTAGACCGGGGTCCACTGGCGGTCATTCACTGCTGTCCAGATGTGCTAAAAAACTCAGAGCCAGCATCATGCCATCAGGCTAAACATGTGTAATGAGCCGTTGTTGATAGCCACACACTGAGGATCTCTGTGTGTGTGTGCGTGCGTGCGTGCGTGCGTGCGTGCGTGCGTGCGTGCGTGCGTGCGTGCGTGCGTGCGTGAGCATACATGCATGCACGTATGCGTGCGAGCCTGTGTGTGTCCGTGTGTGCATTATGAGTGCCACGGTAGCTTTTCATTGTTTTGGGAGACATCACAACATCTCAGAATTAAATGTAACAGTTGTTTTTCAACTAATTATTGGAATTACTGTATCTGATTTGGTCTGTTATTACAGTAGGTTCCTGATGTTAGCTACAGGAAGCTAACATCAAGCCAGTCTTTCGTGTACATGATAGTGCTTGATGCTTCATATATGAAGCGTCAGCGTTAGTTTATGCAGGACACAGGAGTCATTCCGCCCAGCTGTAGTCAGCTGTCAGTCAGCTCTGTTCTCATACCTCATTATCATATCTGCTGGTCATTACATCACATGACTGCCATACTCCAATCAAAGCTCTCGATCAGTAAGGAAGGCTCCTTTAAATACGGCTTGCTTTCTCTACCTATGCTTGGTTTCCGAAGCTTTGGAATCATTCGCTGCTAGCTGCCTCCTTCTATAGTTTAATTCCGCTCAGTATCGCTCTGTTTTCATCTTTTTGTGCATTTCTGCCGTGGTTTGTTTTTGTATTCAATATAACTTTTGGGGTGGTTGTATTCTGTCTCCCTGCTCTTCTTCTGAGACATTTAGATCGTTTCAAAGGTCATGCTTCATCCTACTGTAGACACAGGATTCCACACAGTTTTGACCTGATGGTCAAGATTCAATTTATCCCACTATTTTTACCATTAAAGGAAAATTCCAGAATAAAACATATTAATCCTTAATCAGCCTTTTATCACGTCTGTACATACCTGGTATGATGGATTTTTATCATAGTCCTTCCAGTTTTTACTTCTCCTGGACTCCTCAGATCTCTCTCCCACAGCCAAAACGGCGGTCAATTGAGGTCCTCCAAAAGCGCTAATTTTCACCGCTGCAAAGTTACTTTTTTCTTCATAAATCTTCTATTTATAGTTCAAAGAGAGCCAGTAATCCACTGTTTTATCGCAGCTTGAGGGAAATGGCCGTTGTTTACATGATCCCAATAGTAGCACTCACAGAAGAAGAATGAAGTCTCGCGTCTCGCGTGATTACCGCACCCCCTTTAGCTTTTTCTTTAGCGCAAATGAAAGCCTTCTCCTGGAGTTATTACAGCCAGTATGTACACAACAAGGCATCGTGGTATATATATAAAAAATAAGAAAGCAGAAGAATATAATCTAGTTAGTCTGTTGATCGCTAGAATCTAGTAATATGACTGAAAAGGATTCACAACAAAGCATTTTAACGGACTTCCTGTAGTCATAAGGTAATTCTATTACCTTTATTTATTTTTATTTTCCTCAATACATTTCTTCGATTTTATTTATTATTTATTCATGGAATTACTTACAAAATGTATTATTATTTGTAAACAATGTAGGCTACAATATAATCACAAAATAATCGTATTTTCCTCAAGACATTCTGCAATGCCTCACCAAATAAACTTTAGGTAAAAAGTACCTCATGAAAGACACGTTTCTGTGGAATTTTCCTTTAACTTAATAGTAAAGCATTTCAGCAGGAAACTGGCTTCAAATCGTAGAAGAGGATGCTTTAATGTTAATTAGATATCATACGATTTAAAAATGAAATCCTTTTTTTAAGACTAACCGTGTCTTATACGCGTATTAAAATAACTTTTCCTTCTAATCAAGTTCTGATGAGAAAGCTCCCCCTCACACACGCACGCACGTGCGCACGCACACGCATGCGCACACACACGCATGCGCACACACACACACACACACACACACACACACACACACACACACACACACACACACACACACACACACACACACACAC
The DNA here is from genome assembly GCF_963921795.1 of Nannobrachium achirus. Taxonomy (NCBI): domain Eukaryota; kingdom Metazoa; phylum Chordata; class Actinopteri; order Myctophiformes; family Myctophidae; genus Nannobrachium; species Nannobrachium achirus. Next base: position 51,943,146 of record NC_137823.1, read on the forward strand.
ACACACACACACACACACACACCTCTTAGCAACATACTGTACAGCTGTGAGAAAAGACTACCCATCTGTAGTGCAAAGACATAAAAAGTAAAGCAATCACACCTGTGTAATTTACACCCATCTTTTATAGTTCAGTTTAGAACACCTGTCTTCCAAACTGTGGAATAAACTCCCACTTGCCGATTCATTTTCCACAGCTGTCTGAAAACTTTTTTTTAATAGATGTTAATTTATAGGGGTGTAACGATACATTTCAATAGCGATTCGATACATATCACGATACATGGTTGACGATACGATACATGGACGATATTGGTTCATTCATGGTGATACAGTACGATACGATTCGATTCAATGATTTAAAATCGATATAGTAACTATTTAGCAAAGACATTAAATCTGTGTGAAAGGTGTGGATAGTGCAGGTTTTTAAGGGAAACATGTATTATTATGGATATAAATAAGTAAACACAGTGATGATCTGCCAAATACATGGTCATTGTATATTGACAAACCCGCACCTTGACATGAACCCAGAGATTACACACATTTATCGATAGACCAGTGTAGCTATATGGAAAGGAAAAGTAATTAAACCCCTCCTTTACATTTTTTCTTCTTAAAAATGCTAAATACAATGCACAAGTAGGTAGTATCGATACAATCGATTCTTTGCACTGCCGATTCGATACGATACAAAATAAAACGATACGATTCGATTTTAGCTGTTTTCATTTCGATATACTTCGATTTTTTAAGTTAAAAACGATATTTCGATACAGTTACTATATCGTTACACCCCTATTAATTTAACTATGATCATTTGGTTACTTGTTACACTTATTTTACTGTGTAAGATGGATACATTTTGTTCCATTCAGGGGTTGACACTAATGTCTCAGAGGCACTTGCCCGTCGGGCAAGTACGGGTCATGTCCTACTTGCCCAAAAGTCATGCCCACTTGCCAGAAAAGTTAATTGTTCATTATAAAATGATGGGCAAGATTTTAATTACCGCTCTAAGACATATTTCTTTACTTTCTGAGGCTGTGCAATAAAAAATGTCATACCTCCAATCCAAATCCAAATACCTACATAGCTACGATTGAATATGTCTGTGGTTTCAAACGTTATTTTATATTTTAAGTGTAGCAACATTTAAAACAGCATATTATAGGCAAACCATGCACTTATTTTAAATTCCACAGACCAGAAGACAGCCCTCTGGCCACGTTCAGGTGTTTAGACAGATATCTTGTGTTGTGTTACGGTTGCGTACCCTCTCAAATGAGCACTTGCCCGGTCGGGCAACCTGAAAGTAAACTTCACCTGCCGGAAAGGTTTTATTTACCTGCCAGGGGCAGGTGGGCAAGCCTTAGTGTCAATGCCTGCCATTTCACCAACCTTAAGAATGTTATTTAGAACAGAAATCTATAAGAAATCATGTATGGTAAGCAAGAAATCCATGGGAACTGACAAACTGTAATGACTTGCTGGCTCTGAGTCTCTGAGTAGACTATATATTTTGGCTCAGAACCTCTCAGATTGATCAATTTTTTTTGTGTCAAATGGGTGGCTTTAACTTTCTGGTGCATTAGAAAATCTGTACATTAGAAAAATGGCATAGGGCTAATGGCCCTCATTTATCAATGGAACGTAGAAACCAGCCTAATTATGAGCGGGTTGACCAATTATTTGTGGGTTGGTGGTTCAAATCCCGGCTCCTCCTGTCAACACATCGAAGTGTCCTTGGGCAAGACATTGAACCCCTAGTTGCTCCCGGTGAGCTGGCTGGTGCCTGGTTTCCTTCTGCCATCGGTGTGTGAATGTAAAGCGCCCTGGATAAAGGCGCTATATAAATTTAACTGTAGTAAAAACAATGCAGTGTGGAAAATCTTTGATGTGGAGATACAGTAGTAATTTACTACTAGTAAATCACTCATCTCATTCGTGAGTCAGATTCCCGAAACTCATTAGAAGAGAAGAGAAGAAAAGAGAAGAGAAGAGAAGAGAAGAGAAACATAACAAATCAAGAACAGAACAGAACTAGATGCTAAGCCATTAGTGAAGGAATCCTTTCATCCTGACAGAGAGGTTTCTCAGCTACAACATCGGTGTCACTCACTAGCTTTCACCTCATCCTCAAAATAGAATGAAACCTGTCATCCTTTTTGTGTGTGTGTGTGTGCGCGCGCGCGTGTGTGTGTGTGTGTGTGCGTGCGTGTGCGTGTGTGTGTGTGTGTGCGTTTGCGTGTGTGTGTGTGTGTGGTGTTGGGTGACAGGTGCATGCAGGGTAGAGATTCAGGGCCGGTTCTAGGGTTCAGGTGGCCCTAAGCAAGATTATTTAAGGTGGCCCCCCACTGACGGACGTGCAAACTTATTAACTGTCTTTGAATCGCCAAAACCAAAGTTATAAATAATAACCTCTCCTTCTATCTAGTAGAACATGTGGTGTCTGTTAGCACTCAAGCATGTATCTACTAACTACACACATAGGGTTGCCAACTCCCAGAGATTCAAATATGGGATACATCCTGGCCGCGGGCGGCCGAAAAAAATGTTTTGAGGGGCGGTCAAAACTCCAGAAATGCATAGAAATCTGCATTTTGGCACAGATCAGACAGTTCTACCTATAACACACAATAACGTTTACAATGGAGGTAAAACATTATTAGATCATTCTCTCTGGTTAGTTAAAAGCTATTAAAACAAAAACATGTAGGCCTATGCTCTAATGTATAATACATATCTATTTCTAGACACTGTTTAATTTGTCCAAAAACATGAGTGTAATGTTATAACATGAAAAAACAATTGATTTGAATCAGATTCATACAAAACATCACACACCTTCATCCTGTGTTCTTTTGGTCTCAAATTGCAACTTGTAGGCCTATTCAACTCTACAGTATGTGGCATATTTTCAATTCTGTTGTTCTTGTGTGAGATCTTAATTTTATTGCACATTAAAATAATAAGTAGCATTTGGATAGGGTAGGAGTGGGCAACTTAGATGATGGAGAGGGCCACTATATTTCACAATCACCCCAGAGGGCCACAATGCATATTGTAAAAAAATAGATCTTCAAGCATTGCGATGATCCATTATTTTCACATTTTTTTTACATTGGAATCCTGTATTTCTTTAAGCAATCTTTTAACTGGAATCCTGAAAAGTAACATTATTATTTAATTTCAAATACATTTATATGTTCGTATGTTAACCTTATGAAATGCAAATACATTGACAAAAAAGACTATAGCACTGGTCATATAGACTGAAGTAATTAAAGTGGGTAACAGCTGAAATCAATAATATATCAGTATTCCAATATTAACCTGCGGGTCTTGGCCACATGTCGAGAGGGCCACTTCACACTCACTCCACAATGCATATAGTGAAAAATAGCTGATCTACAAGCTCAAAACGCGGTGCAGTCTTCTCCCTGTGATGTGGCCCCCTTATGGTTGTGGCCCTAAGCGATCGCTTATGTTGCTTAACCGGCCCTGGATTTAACTCTTGAGAATGTACCTGTTTACAGAAAGACAAGAGAGCAATTATTTTTTCAACCTCCATACCACGGTGTGTGTCTCTCTCTCTCTCTCTCTCTCCCCCCCCCCCCCCCCCCCCCCCTCCCCTTTTCTCTTTCACACGTTGCCACTTTTAATTTTTAGTGAACCATTCAAATCCTCCACAGCCAAATGCTGGAAAATTACCCGGACTGGGAACACACTGCATATGCCTGTGTGAAGAAAAGAAAACGCTACACATCTGTAGTGTGAAGAGATAATAAGCACAGAAATCACACTATTACAACACCCATATTTCACGTTTTTTGATCTTTTTCTTTCTGTCTCTTACTCTCTTCCCACCACGTTGCCCTCTTTCCCTCTGTTTCTCTGTTCGTCTCCTGCCACCCATGTCCGTTGCTGTCCACCTCTTTCCGGTCTTCCTTGTGTTTTGTGTTACCTCTAACCGCCATCCAATCTCTTCACTCAGATCATACAGGATCGTATCCAGTCTCACGTGTCGAGGAGCAAGCTGTTGTGGAACTCGCTGCCCGGTGGCCTGTACGCTCTGCCCCAGTTCTCCACTGACCCCAGCCTCTTCCCCTTCTACTACGCCATACTGGGTATGTATGGAAGCCTTGACTGAAAATGTTAAAAAAAGAGATTGGGTGGGCGTCACCAGGGACGGATTAATTGAAAGATAGGCCCTGTGCGCCCAGATCGCAAAGGCCCCCCCCCCCCGCACCTCCACCTCCACGCCGCCCGCCCGCACGCGTCCCGCACCGGGCCGCTCGCATCCCGTATCGGCCCGCGACCGCAACGCACCGCGGTGCTCGGCAGCAGCTAGCGGAGTCTCGAGTCGAGCACTGCTTGGACACGCACCGCGGTCCGCGGGGCACCCCAACAAGCCAACACACAATGTGCGCACAAGTTGCGTCACTGTCTGGCCAAAACCTCTTAACTCCATTTTTTAACACCCTTTACATCTGAGTGTTTGAACCAATGGAAAGTAGTAAAAAGTGCTTGGGACAAAACCTCCTAACTCCACTTGAGCTCATTTTCACATTACAAATATCTCAGGAATCTCTGGCATGGTGGCCAAGAACATCAGGAATATGTTGGGAATCTCGGGTGAGGAAGCCAATAAAACACAACACAAACACAAAACACTTAACGTGGACCTGTTGTCTGTTGTTCACAAGCAAATGCATATGCATGTATTCCCACAGCTGTCACTGCCTTAGGTTTTTCCAACCTGCCTCAGTTTATGCTACAGTATAATACAGTATCTACAGCGCCGCCGCTACTATGACGCGCGTGCACCCAACAGCCAGTAGTCAGGCACCAAAATGCCTTGTGGCGGCCCTGAGTATCTATCTCACTTTTACATTTCTGTTCTCTATGAACGAGGTGTGTCATGAGAGATTAAAAAACTCTGATCATTTTGTTTTGATTCCCAGCCTTTCCATCAATAACCATTTGAAATCTAACGTTAGTAGACAGAAATGTAGAACACTGTCCCAGCTATAACTCCAAAATGTTAAACCGGACGAATTGTTTGTTATCCTTCATAAGAAACAGTATTTGACACATTATAATGCGTTTTGCTTACACACTTTTTGCATTCTGTGGCCTCCTGTGTACAGCATGTGTCATATTGTTCTTTGTGTGCGACATCTCATAGTGTCAAGTGAGATAACAAGCCAGTGATGCTAGCATAGTGAGAGTGGGTTTGACATTGATCTCAGAGAAGAAAAAGCAATCGTTCCAATTATTGTCGAATAACCTTCGACATCCACTTTTCTGTTCTTGTACAGCATTCTGAACCACAGCAGCAAGCAGTCTCAGATTGGCTAAATGGTTACCTGGAGGACTCTATTTATACTGTGTCTGATGACTTTGAGTTTATGCAAAGCGAGAGCAGCGAGCGGCAAGGAAACCGCTGTCTATTGTAATGGTGTTTACACAACAAGCTCGCCGGCGAGGAGGAGACAGGTACAGACAGGGGTGTCGCACCACATTCTGGGCCCTGGGTACAAGGATTCACTGCGGGCCCCACATTAATGTTCTTCATAGGGGGAGGGGGTTTAACCCATTTAGACTGGGAACCCATTATTATGCATTATTTAGTGCTTTAACTATTGAAAAATAGCAGATATACAAGCTCACAGCGAGGCACCGAGTGCCGCGCTGTGAGCTTGTACATCTGCTATTTTTGAGTCTTTGAATATTTCAAATCCAAAGGTTTTTTGAAACACCTATGTTTCTCATCTCAAAATATTTAGTTCCAGGGACCCCCCAGAGAAGCAGAATTTGAGTTACAAATGTATGCTTAAAAAATACATAGAAATACACACACAGATTTGCACACATTTTCACAACTTTTCAAAAATAATCTACAAGCTTGTTATAATCTACAACAGGGGTCCCCAAACTAAGGCCCGGGGGACGGACACGGCCCGCCTCCACATTTGACCCAGCCCCCTGAACAATGACGCAAAAAGAAAAAAAAAAATAATAATGTTGCTACTACAACCTCACTTTGCCCTAGTCATAGAACGTGAACGTGAGCCCCCCAGAACGGAATAATGGCAAAAAGGTTGAGTAAGACTAAGAGGAAAAAATAGATTCAGAATGCAGGATATTTAACCCGCAGTGGACACACGATTATTTTTTTGTTCAATGCAAAGAAAAGGCTGTTTGTCTCATCTGTCAAGACACGGTGGCGGTATTCAAAGAATACATTCTGCGCCGACATTATGAATCCCGTCACAAAGACAAGTATGATAGCTTGCAAGGCCAAATGCGAGCAGACAAACTCTCAAAGCTAAAAAGTGGACTGTTAGCTCAGCAGACTACATTTGTACGCCAAACTCAGCTGAACCAATCGTCAGTTCGGGCCAGTTTCCGTGTTGCTCAGCTGATCGCAAGCGGCGGTAAACCTTTCACTGAGGGAGAGTTTGTCAAGAAATGTTTGAATGTTGTTGTGGAGGAGGTGTGTCCCGAGAAGAAAGATGTCTTTAATGCCGTGAGTCTGTCGGCGAGTACAGTCACCAGACGCGTTGAACCCCTGCGATAGGCACCCCTGCGATCGTCACACTTTTTCTGTTACAAACTGACCCTGGCCCCCCATCAGAGAAGGGAAAAGTTATGTGGCCCTCACTGGAAAAGTTTGGGGACCCCTGATCTACAAGCTTGTAGCAGTGCGGCACAGAGAGTGCCGCACTGTAATAGCTAAATAATTAATGCCCCTCCACCTTGGGCCCTAGTGACTCAGTCCCACTTACCCCCCCTTGTGACGCCCCTGAGTGGGAGCAGTAAGAGAGGCATCAGAAACACTACTTAAATATTGGACTTTGGTTCCAATGGATAGTGGTTCTTTTTTTCTCCAAAAATCATCCAGCGGGCCGGAATAGACCTTTTCACCCACCGGCCGCCAGTCTGACACCTCTGATTTATACCCTGTGATAATGGACGTTGTGTGTACTAACTGAAGCAACTGCTACTGTTGTCACTCTAGATATAGAAAGCATAACATGTAAATGTAAGGCAGTTGCACTGTGTACTGTAGGAATGATTGTGACTGTGTTGTGGAAGCAGGCCAATAGAAAACGCACTTATCATATAGCCGACATAATGAAACCATTTATGAAAACATTTCTTAATTTTTAAAGGGTGCAAAAAAGAAGGTGTGATCTCAGGGCAAATTTGGGGTTGGTTGATTAGACTTCACACACTGGTGCACTTTCATGAATCTGTTGATTTGGAAAAGCTACCAACCATCAGAAGGAGAGCAGCAAAACATTTATGACTTACGGCATACTATATATATATCTATTTTATAAATATTCAATAATAGTATGGATATTTGTACAAAATGCAAGCATGCAAAAAAGAAAAAAGTGTTAATTTAGCAAAATGTGCCATACGGTACTTCAAAAGTATTGAACTGGCTGAGATTTACCCTTTAAGCAAAGTTTCCCTGTTCTGTTTAGCTAATGCACCGACACCACATTCCATTACAACACACTGACCCCTGTGAGAATCTGGCTTGGTATTTAGCCAGGGTCAATAGCTGCAGTCCCATTAACCTCTGTAGGTGAGTTGTTGGTCTGCCTCAGCGCTCGCTGCCATGGGGCTTTAGTGCAGCCTCTAACAGGGACGTGCTGGCCATTGGGAAAAGCGGGAAACTCCCGAACGGCCGGTTCATTCCCGGCCGGTCCAGGCCGGCCATTAGGAAAAAATTAAAAATAAAATGTCTTCGTTCCATTTTGGGGGCTGGGCGGCCAACAAAGTAAATCGTCACTGTCGGGCAGAAACCTTGTATCTCCAAGTTTCAAATGTATACATTTTTTCGCAAAGCAAAGCCCTGCTTCGTCATACAAGGCCATTGCACAAAAGTAGTGAAAACAGCAGATCTACAAGCACACAACGCCTCGCGGTGCGAGGCGTTGTGTGCTTGTAGATCGGCTGTTTTCACTAGTTTAAATAATTTTTAAAATGATAAATACAAAACAAACGGTTTTGGACATACAAGGTTTCCACCCGACAACGACGAAATATAACTCATGTACAGTAATTGGCCCACTGGCTTGTCACTTGTCATGATCTGAAATGGCAAATCTTTGAGTAGCAGCAGCGCTATAGAGAGAGATCTCTCTCTATAGCGCGCAATGAGGGCCTCTCCAACTCTTTTTCCCGGGCTGAATCAGGGGCCCAGCATGTCCCTGGCCTCTAGTCACCTAGTGTAAACTGTAAAGGGATAGAAAACAGAAGAGACCGCACGGAGGGAGAGATGGTGAACGTTTAGGACAATGCACAGTAAAACCCTCTGTGTTGATTTAACTCACAATGGACACACTAACACACTAACACTTTGTATTGGCTGACAGCCACCCTCAGCAATGCCACGGTTTATAGATTGTATCACTGAATAAATTACTTTAGATAAAACTGTATTCATTCCCGGAGTGAAATTCAATTGTTACAGCAGAATAAAGATTAAGGAGTAAAGGCAAAAGAATACTCGGATTAGCATCGCTGTAGGCCTATAGACAAACAAAAACAAGAAGAAGAATATAGCTGCAAGCAGCAATACGGGGGCCAAGAAATGCAATATACAATATGCAAAACGCGATATGCAATATGTGTAATAAGTCATATAAACATAATAGACTGAACTTGAGAGACAGAAGAACAAAAATGCATTGGAAACAGCTGGACAGAGGTCTGAGGGATTGCGGATATTAAAATGCCTTTTATCAAATTATCCAAAGATCATGTGTAGAACATTTCACGCATATTGCTCTAAAGTCCCAGGAGAAGTATGGCTTTAAGTGTTTTTCAAACTACTCAAAATGGTTGGAAATCTTGGAAAGAATATAGTGGAGTGTATGTTGTTTTGTCTCGTTTTGGGATCTTTTGGGAGGACTTTCCACCCGCTGAGGGAATATACAGGAGACAACAAAACATCTTTGCTGTTGGTTAGAATCCATGTTGTCCTTGATGCTCGTGTCTTCTTGACATCAAGAGTTTTAACAAGTTTCAAGGGTTGATGAAACTTGAGCTTCACTTGAGTTCAGAAGCTTTGATGGTGCCTGAGAAAGGGAAAAAAAGGGAGGCGAGCGGAATAAGATTGAGAGGCGGTGCGTAGTCGATGTGTGTGTACGTGTACACACATCGTGCGTGCTTGTGCGCGGGCGGACCAAGCCAATTCTCAGCGGGATAGAGACCATAACTCAGATAGATGTTTGTCTTTCTCTGAGGGCTTGTGGACACGAGGGATGAGAGAGGGGGAGGATGGGGTGATGGCTAGAAGGAGGCCCGGGCCAGTTTGGTTTATGCCAGCGCCGTAAATCACCATTTTAGCTGCTGTCGTCTGCCACACTCCTGCTAGGGGAATAGCTCGTCGTCAATGTCATCTATATACGACACGCTCCCTCTGCTAAGTTTCCATAATATTTTGATGGCGAAGCACTTATAACTTTTCCCTGGTAGTTTGCAAAGTTGGGCTTACTCTTTAGCAGCGAGGAAAGATGTTGTGGCTGCGAGGGAAAGCTTTATTTGACGGTTTTTAGTCACAGCTTAAGTCCAGTTTGTGCATTCTGTGTGTGTGTGTGTGTGTGTGTGTGTGTGTGTGTGTGTGTGTGTGTGTGTGTGTGTGTGTGTGTGTGTGGTTTTGTTTTATGTTGTGTTGAAGTTTCTTTGGTCCACACAGTGCTACATTACTTGCTGCTGTGATATGCAGCACAATGAGGTTTTTCAAATCTTGGGGATTTGCTTTGTTTATCATGGATGTATGCAGCAGCGGATGAGTTCCAGGGAAGAAAACCGCGGAACAAAAGCTTATAAATGAAACGTAATGTATGTATATTTGATACGTTTTTTGGAGCAAATGCAAGCATTCCACATCCAATCTCCTAAAATAAGCAGTTTTTCTATGACCCTGGGGAGGCACGGATGACTTGTGTGCATGTGTGTGTAATGTATGTGTGTGCGTTCACGTGTGTGCATGTGACGGCACTTTCTAGTGTTTAGGTATCCACTTACAGATGAGCAGACAGACCTAACCAACTTGCACACGTACTCTATCACACACGCATGAACGCACATACTGTACGCACACCCACGCACACATACTACAGGCACCCACTATCATGTCGTTTCCAGGCCCTTAACTCCACAATCCTCTTTCAGTTGGCTTTAACACTGCTGTGGACCCATGAGGATGTGCCAGGCCCAGCACAGCGGAGGCTGAAAACACTGGGATGTCACTGATTTAAAACCGAGTTAGAGAGAGTGCACTGTAGAGCACTGGTTCCCAAACCATCTTTAATTTCAAGCACCCCCAGAGAGCGCACTAATGGAACCAAATGAACCCTTGCGTGGATGAATAACTGAACCAATTACTCAATGACTGAATGAATGAGTGTGTTTTTTAATTGAAGAGATTGATGAGAGATTGGTGAACACATTTGTGAAAGACTGGATGCTTTGGTTAAGTCTATGATAAAATAAAGAAAAATCTCATTGATCTCCTCATACATTTTTCTCCTCTACACCTTTTTGCTCACAATAGCCGATCTATAAGCTCACAGCTTGTACTGTACATCTGCTATTTTCACAAAATGTTAGCCTAGTAACATGCCCAGAATAGTGAAAGTAGGGTTCAAGTGGTTAATAGTGCCACTAAGGGTTTTATAAAGGACAATAATTGAAAGCAAGTACTGTAGCAGATCCAGCCAGGCTGGCTCTGAAGACTTGATGTATCGATATAACACTGCTGTTGTTCATAATCATATGGTATTTACAGGTAGTCAATAAAGCGCAGAAGCTTTAATGACAAAAACAGACACATCAATTGTGTGAAATTGCACTTGTGCATTCACCACAGAACACATTTTTAGCTTTTCCCAAATGTAAGTGCAGTTTAATCGATCTTTTGCCAGGCTATGGAATCTGTAGTTGTAGCCGTGGTTCCAAGTATTGACTAGTAGAGTTTATTAATGGATACTTTTTTCCACCAATATGTAAATTATTTGACAACTACTGTATAATAACAGTAAGACACCTAAGGGCGAAATCTGTCTTGGCCATCTGTCTTGGCCATGTATGGATTCTGTTAGTGTGGTTCTCCACAAATCCAACACACCGTATACAGAGTGAGTCCAAGTAATATAAATGTAACTTGGGTTTAAGTCATATCTAATGGAGAGACATTATTCAAAACAGATTCATTTTGACCCATTGCCATGATCATTTACCTCCGCTGCGCAAACGCTGCCACAATATAAAAGCTGACATATCACTCCATCTCGTCCACAGGACAGAGAGAGTAATGTGATCTTTAGACGGCCCTTCGTTTGCTGAGCACGATCTTTCTGGTTCTTTGGCGGCAAGCTGAATGTTTCATTTGATACTTGACACTCATCTGCTCCGCGGATAATGAATTCTTCTGTCCGGCCCGTGAAGAAATGTCTCTTCATTAGTTTGTCATTGTGCCTGTGGCTCTTTGGCTGTAGGTTCAGAGGGTCGATGTCTGCTACGTCTTCACTGTGACTAGCAGCTGCGCTGGTGTTAAGGCTAATGAGGCGCCGACACAGACACGCCCCCAAACAGACAGGACAGCACAGAAATGATGCGTTTCACCAGGGACGTGCTGGGCCCCTGATTCAGCCCGGGAAAAATAGTTGGAGAGGCCCTCATTGCGCGCTATAGAGAGTGATCTCTCTCCATAGCGCTGCTGCTACTCAAATATTTGCCATTTCAGATCATGACAAGTGACAAGCCAGTGGGCCAATTACATGAGTTATATTTCGTCGTTGCCGGGTGTCCAAAACCGTTTGTTTTGTATTTATCATTTAAAATATTTATTAAACTAGTGAAAACAGCTGATCTACAAGCACACAACGCCTCGCGCGTTGTGTGCTTGTAGATCTGCTGTTTTCACTACTTTTGTGCGACGGCCTTGTATGATGAAGCAGGGCTTTGCTTTCCGAAAAAATTTACACATTTGAAACTTGGAGATACGAGGTTTCTGCCCGACAGTGACGATTTACTTTGTTGGCCGCCCAGCCCCCAAAATGGAACGAAGGCCGACATTTTATTTTTTTTCCTAATGAACCGGCCGTTCGGGAGTTGTCCCGCTTTTCCCTATGGCCAGCACGTCCCTGCGCCTGCGTTTCACAGCATCACTTTTTAGATGAATCCTTCTATCTCTATCTCTTTTAGTCTATGTCAGTGGTTCTCAATGTTTTCATTTCCTGGACCCCCATTAGCATTAGTTACAGACCCCCACAAGGAACCCTGTAAGCAACTGTATTTCTCACAAAATACTTTATTCATTTTTGTTGGACCATGGGTGAAATGATATTGTATAAGCTTTTTCAATCCCATATAGCCTGGAGGGTTGATGGATCTGTGGTTGGATAGTTTGTTTTTAGGCCAACCGGCCTAAAAACAAACTGTTGCAATTGTTGCAACATTAAAAATTATAGTAGGTTGATACCCTCACAAAAACATGCAGTAATCCTGGTCTCAATAATGCCTCCCCCTGGCCAGCCGGGGCGCCTGATGGAGGGGAAAGGAACTGGTTGGAATAACGTGTTCCTTCCACGCGCTACATCCATACCAGGGAAATCTCCACTGTCAGGTGAAAAGAAGCAACTTGGACTCCTCATGCATAGAAGGAAGCATGAGGTCAGTCCGTTGTCTCCCCAGGTGCGGCAGAGGGAGAGCAGAGCCCAGGATTACATAGGCAATTGGCACTGGGTGAAACAAATGGGTTAAGAAAATTGTGGGATAAAAATGTAATTAAAAAAAATCACACCCGTGTGAAGTGAGCGGTGGTGGGTGGGTGCAGCGGGGGTTGCAGTGCTTAAGGGTAAAAATACGCGACCGCAGGTTTCCCGGGGAGATGCGTCTTGACCCAAGGAATCCAGGGAAAACATATTTTTAATTTTCCGACCTACGGTTCCAGAGTTGCGAGGCAAGTGGTCCGTTATAGCGCCACCATGTGGCCAAGTGGAAATGCTTTTGGGGATTCGTTGAGTATGCCACCCCCGACCTGTAGTTGAAATTCAGTGTTGACTCGACGGTTTGTTTGTGATTTATGGCTATTGTTTGCAAAACGGGCCCCTCCCGCTAACTTTGGAAGCCCGTTACGAACGAACGGAATGGACTATCGCAATATCCCTTGAGTATGTTCATTGCATGGGTTCATAGATCATGTGTACCATTTTTTGTGCAATTTGAAGAAAATATGTCGGAAAAGGAACAAAAAGTGTGTTTTGGAGAAAATTCAAGATGGCGGAAAATCTATCCTGGCGCAAATGGGCGTGGCCTATATCGGGAGATGCGTCTTGACCCAAGGAATCCAGGGAAAAAAGAATTTTAATTTTCCGATCTACGGTTCAAGAGTTACGGGCCAAAACGTAAAGTGGGCCGTTATAGCGCCGCCATGAGGCCGAGTGATGTAATTATTTTTCGATTTATTCTTAAAACCATTATGAATCTCCTCTCCGAGGTTTGAAACTGTAGCTCCTATGGTTTACGAGAGAAAAATACTTGAAAGTGATTTCTTGCATTGTCCCATTATAAGTCAATGGGGACAATTAAGCGTCGTTTTTTGCCGATTACGTCGGCATGGTAAGGCGGATCGGAACGAAAGGTAATAGAACACCTTTCCCGGCCGAGCCGCACATTTTGATGTATATATTGCGCGACTGGCGTAAATGGTGCGGCACTAGTTACGCGCCGAAGTCATGCTACATACAGACACACACACACACACACACACACAGACACACACACAGGACCACACGGCCACGTATAGGAGCGGTCACCACCGCTCAAAAAAATGAATTATAGTACATACTGCACAGTAGCTTTGCAATAGCTCGGTACCTTTGGACACAGCATCTTCGTCTGTACAAATATACTCAACTTTAATCATCAGAAATGAACGAACCGCGCATCAAAGTTGTCAGTCTATCTTGTCACTGCCACTGGAGCCAGGCGGGTGCTCCTCTAAAGGACCAGTCGTGTTCTTTTAAACACCAGACGGGCACACCTTGCACGTCCAGATATAGCCCTGGGCCCACCTGAGAGGTCTGGTTGTGGGGCATGGTGTCAGAGAGATGGATAGAGCTACACCAAAGAGCACTCAGGCTCCAGTTAACCATGATGATCGTTCTATTCCCTAACTGCCACATCCACCTACAGTAATGCTCAACCAGGCCGCGTGCCTACAGCGCTCGCTTCCTTTGGCACCATGCCACGTACGGTACTGTTCTGAAAGGAGTAGTAAGGTATATTGACTCTATTGAGAGTTACTTACAACACTCCCTTAGACTTCTGTTGTAAATGAAGAATATTCAGAAAATATTCAATATCCAATTATTGTTTATTGCCAAAACCAACTTACAGCGGATTTGGAATTATTTTTGTTTAAGTGTGCTCAGACATAACAACAAGAACAAAAAGGATGCAGAAGTAACACCAATAATAATAGTTCAAAACAAACATTGAATCCTCATAATGGGCGTTGATGAAGCACACGCAATTTCAGCTTGACCCACCTGATGGCTGCTCAGATGGTCATGATCAGCTCTCAGCAGTAGGGGGTAATATGCTCTATGTACGTAAGGAAGGGGCCCAATTTATTTCCAACATGGCTGCTGTGCATAGTGCAGCCCCCTGAAAAGGGGGTCCTACTGGAGCCAAGGTTTGGGTCAGTGATTGGGTATCTGTCCTAGTTTCTTCAGCTCCCTTTTTCTTCCACAGTCCAGTGTCCAAGGGCTGCCATATTCTCTTGATCCATTATGACATCATTGGTACATAGTTAGGAAGGTTGGGAAGCACTGCATGGACTGACACATAAACCCACAGAGCCGCTAGCTGATTAACTTGACAGGAAGATATTATGTGAATTAAGTGACATTTGTTTGGAATATAATTAAAATGTTTAATTACTTTAAAATGTTAAATGTTAAAGCGTGTGTTTAATTGTTTATAGTTTTGCTGAGGGACACTTCAACAAGTAGACATGGGAGGATGCCAGGAGGTTTGATTAACAGAGAACCTCTCTTTCCACTAAACCCCAAAGATGCCCCCCATATCCACCCACTTATTGATATCCACACCTACTGTGTCTGGCTTTCTTCTCCTTTAATAACATTTATCATTTTTTAACCACATAAATTAAAAACTTCATGAAGTACGGCATTACATTTTATTGAGTGTCTTTGGAGAACATACTGATGGCTCAAAGTGATTAATAGGAGTGAAGTTCAACAGGTTGTCATAAAATATAGACTGTGCGGCAAACTGCTCAGCACTAATTTATACTGCATGTCATTCTCACCTCGTTCCTGCTCTCTTCCCTTTCTCTATTATCCTGAGGGAGGAAAGCCATAAGGCCATCTTTTTTATGAAATAGAAAAGAGAGAGAGAGAGAGAGAGAACTCGCATTTAGGTTCTTTTAATCTTAAGCACCGTAATATACGACGGAGCAGTAGATAGATCCTTTCTGGCTTCTGGCTGCCGAGGAAGGAATCCATTCCTCACCACAACCCCGGGCGGCCATTTACACGCTGAGTTATGCCCAAGATTATTCTCACAGGGTGGTCATTTAAAGTTTGCCTCTTCTTTGGGGAGTTGGCACTCTAGAGCTCTCGTGGTTCATTTGTTTGCCTCTGCAGTGCTCACGGGGCTGTGGCGTGAGAGGGTTGTGTGCCGCTGCCTTCACGCACTGTATAGGTGTGCCATCCTCGCGCCGTACTTGCTAAAAAGAGTTGTTTGAAACCTTAAATAGAGCAACAGTTTGACGTCATTTACACATCCTGGTTCACGTTCCCCCCCCCCCCCCCCATTCTGAGTTCCCATAGACTTTTTTCATATCGCGGCATATAAGAACTGTGTTCCAAACATAAACAAATTATCTCCGCGGTTTGACTCATATGGATATGAAGAATCAACTGATGGTGAGAAAACGCTAATGTTACTGTCGCCGAATTAGTTACATTTTCGCTAGAAACAGACTGTATCAAATATTAGTGACTGACTATAATAAACCATACAGAGCCACCTCCCCGAAAATATCAAGGAGACCGTTTGTTTATTTTTGGACCGCAATGCTTATATGAGACGATTTTAAGATGACTCAATGTTATTCTCCATAGAGAATTAAATTACTTATGTGAACCGGGGGATGAGCAAGTGATGTCATGACTTCATTACTCTATATTCAGTCCCAGAATGAACCAGCCCTAGCAGATCTACAAGCTTACAGGATGTGTGTAAAAATGTCAATAGGCTACACTACAGCAATACATTAAAAAATATATATATATATTAAAAACGTAATTTGTACTTTTGAACACTTACTTAAAGGGGAAGACCACCCATTTTCAATAATGAACTATGTCATTAATATACCCTAGATGAGTTGTGTGATAATAGAAAAAAAGTTCCCCCTCTTCTGTGTTGCCTAGAACTGGAGGATTGATTTTGGGGTTTGTATTGTAAATTACAACTTGATGACATCACACATTGTACTTTACAATACAAACCCCAAAATCATCCTCCAGTTCTAGGCAACAAAGAAGGGGGGGACCTGTTTTTCTATTTCCACACAACTCCTCTAAGGTATATTAATGACATATTTCAATATTGAAAATGGGTGGTCTTCCCCTTTAAGTATTTTTTAAAGTGCGTACTCCAGTACTGAAGTCAAAAACCTTCGCTTGTAATATTCGACCAGAGAGTATCTACTTTGACTCAAGTACAGAGGGTTGATACTTGTTAAAAAGAGTTGTTTGAAAGTCTATAAACGTTCAGTTCCAGAATGAACCGAGCTGTTGGATGTGTTCGTTTGTACCTGGTCATGTGAACTGAGGGTAGGCGTACTGTCAGGAAGATGGATTGGGGTTACAGCAGAGAGTGCTGTGTCCAGCTAAGCGTGACGCCATTTTTATGGAGAGCCGTGTTCACCATGCAAAGAGCTGCTTTACTCCAATTACTCATTGTATTTTTCCTTCCTGTGCGTGTGCGTGTGCGTGTGTGTGCGTGTGTGTGCGCGTGTGTGTGTGTGTGTGTGTGTGTGTGTGTGTGTGTGTGTGTGACCTGCAGGTAGGAGTCCATCCCAACAGTTTACAGCTGTGATCCATGTGGTAACACCTCTCCAGGCCCAGATCTCTCCTGTGGTTAAGCTCATCATCGCCGTAGCCAAGTCCAAGTTCTGTGCACAGGTGACACCCCAAGCCTCAGTGTTACTGTTGTCTGTTCATTACTGGTTCTCAAACCTTTTCATGCCAACGATCCCCAATTGAATAGGCCAACATTTTTATTTTGTAGATCTGGAGTTGAAGTGGTTAAACAGATTTTGATGCTATATTAACTAATTCAGCTGGGGAACCCCTGGAACCCACTCAAAGAAGCCTGGGGCTCCCCGGATCCGGCTTTGAGAATCACTGTACAGCAGGGGTCTTCAACATTTTCAGGCCAAGGACCCCTTAGCTGAGAGAGAGATGAAGCAGGGACCCCCACAACCTTTTCATAGATCCCATAGTTTCATTGTTTGATAGCACGATCGATCGATCATCAGTGTACTGATGTTCTCAGAATATGAACACTAGGGTTCAAATGGTTAATATATATTAAAAAAAGAAGAAAACTATTTTCTACCACAGAAAGATTTGGAGGACCCCCTAGTAACTCTGAGGACCCCCTAGGGGTCCCGGACCCCCTAGTGAAGACTTCTCTTCTCTTCTCTTCTCTTCTCTTCTCTTAAAAAGTGCTGATACTTTTCTTAGGCAACAATATAGCACAATTGTATCCTAATTATAATGTGATAGCATTTTCTGGTGTCTATACAACATTCACACTGCGAGTTCACACATTGGCTCTATGTATAATGTGCTGCCATTAGCTCGCTCGCTGTGGACTTGAAGTTAACTTTGAGCCAGGAGATCTGACATTGCATGTACTCTAGTGACGCCAATATATCTATTTTTGCACGCATAATTGCTATCATTTGACTCTCTACATGCTTTGTCCCTGCAGGTTGTGGTGCTATGGAACTGTGACAAGCCTTTACCTCCCAGGAACAAGTGGCCCTCTACCAGTGTGCCTCTTACTGTCATTGAGGGACAGACCAAGGTAGATGATATGATCACATAATATTACTGTACATCCACCACGAACCTAATGGTTGGTCATGACATACTTTTACTTTATGTAAATATACTGTACCAGACAAGATTATACTGTACCAGACAAGAATATAATGTACCAGTAAGACTCCCTAATCGGGAGATAAGCGACCGTAGGTCACTTATCTCCACAAATAGGGCAAAAATGTGTTTTTCCAAAATCTTCCTGATCCATGTTGCTGACATGAGTGTAGACATAGTGTGTAGTGATTTTCGTGATTTTAGGGCAAAATCTGTAGGAGCAGTGTCCAAAAATGTGTTTTAAAAATCGGCCTGAAGGTGGCGCTAGAAGAGGGGCATGTGAGAAATGAGGGGTGGGGTCTCCGCGTTGCCTTGGCGGACGAATAGGTACCGGGCCCGGCTCTCCCGGACGCTCCTAGCCCGAGTTACGGCATTTTATGTGAGCTGCAGTGGAGGGGGTCCTCCACTGGGGGCGCCACCACTTTTGCATCCGTTCTGGAGCAGCAGGAGTGGGTGGTCCCCAGGAATTCCCCGTGAGCAGCCCCGTTGGGGTGGTCATTTGGTCATTTTTGCACATGTGGTCATTTTTTACACCTGGGGGTCCCCCAGGGACCTGGGGGTCCCTGGAGCTCCGGGGGTCCTTGGAGGTTGTAGTTTGGCAGGTAAGGAGTGTGTGTGCAAAATTTGGCATGGATGGGGGCAACGGTTGTGGAGATATGAGCAGGACAAAAGTGTGACGTGTGACTGACTCACTGACTCACTCACAGACAGCCCGTGGAGCTTTTGATAGTAAATGCGACCTACGGTCGCAATCATGAAAAAAAAAAATCCATATCAGGGATTTTTACATGAACCACTTGAACCCTAGCATCCATATTCGGAGAAAAAAAATAGCAGATCTACAAGTTCACAGTGAGCTTGTAGATCGGCGTTTTTCGTTGCGAAATGCGTTTTTCAGGGCAAGGAGAGAGAGAGAGAGATAGAGAGAGCAAGGGACCGAGTGGTGCGCGAAACGGGCGGCGGCAGTGTGCAAACGTGATTGACATAACGTGAGGTTGATTTTTTTATTTGCATGCTCCGAAATTCACTCCGATATTCGGCCCGAAAAACGCAGCAGTGTGCAACCAGCTTAAGTACAGAGTGAAAGGTCAAGTTTATTTTGTATTGACAGTTCAAGTGGTTAAATATCTGAAAACAAATTGACATGAATCCAAAATACACTGATGATTGTGCTGTCAATAAATGAAACTATATGGAATCTGGGGGTCCCTGCTTCATCTCTCTCTCAACTAAGGGGTCCTTGGCCTTAAGTCATTCTCCACACCAGTGACACCACACATGTTACAAACGCTACACACGCACGTGGATACAGTAACGTCATTTTGTACTTTTTTATTTCATGGCATTAATATAATGTAAGTGAGCAAGACAAGCTATCAAAAACTGAATATATTTTACACAAAACAAAGTAAGTAAGCGATAGCAGCGCCTCGACCACTTTTGAGATGAGGACTGAAATAAGCAGGCTTGGGTCAAAACAACCCAAAACTGACTAGAGCATTGGTCTTCTGGCCAAGGACCCATTAGTTGAGAAAGAGATGATGCAGGGACCCCCACAACCTTTTCATAGATTCCATAGTTTCAATGTTTGACAGCACAATCATCAGTTTATTTTGGATTCCCGGAACAGAAAGATCCCATGATTGGCCGCTAGTTGCGCTGTTTTTCGTCCCGCGAGGTACCAAAAAGAATATTTCTCCATTGGACCCCAGTCATTTCCCCCTTTGATTTTCTAACCTTAATAAACATCGTCATAAATACTTTATTGTTCCTGTCTCTAGTAAAAAACTGCCTTTCAATCACCATGATATGCGTTTTGTGCAATATGGTCCCATTTATGTTCAAATTGATGATAAAGTTGCGTGGACAACTAAACTGATACCAGCCGGCTGTGTTCTTCTTCGTGTGCTTTATTTCGGGAGGCTCAACACCACATTCTCCCATGTATCCCTGCGGTTCCAAGTGACTGTTGGCAGCCAATAGCATTCCTTGATTCCTTGGGTACCATTAAAACAATGATGGCGGCACCCATACAAGGGACAAAAAAGCGTGAAGCATAGAAAGCAATGGCTTCGCGCCGTCCATGTTTTTTTACAGTCTATGGTCAGGACAAGAAATCAGTGTGGAGACTGTTCACAAGCCCTTGAATGCATTGTTCCAAAATACACTAAATGACTGTCCACGCCGCATACAACGTATGATCAGGTTGCAACGTTACTCACTGAATGTGTCATACACCCCCAGTAAGCTAATGTATACAGCTGACACTCTATCCAGGGCTGTTGACCCAAAGGAGCATGCAAACACTAAACTGGACGAAGATGTGAGTAGCTTTGAAGGGGCGGCATAGCTCAGGGGTAGAGAAACCGATATTAGAGCACGAAGGGTTCCCAGTTCGAATCCGGGCTCCCCCTGAGTTAATGTCGAAGAGTCCTTGAGCAAGACTCTGAACCCCTATTGCTCCCGGTGAGCAGGTTGGTGCCTTGCATGGTTTCCTCCGCCATCGGTGTATGAATGTGTGCGTGAATGGGTGAATGTAATGCACAATCTATGTAAAGGGCTTTGGATAAAAGCGCTATATAAATGCACCATTTACCTACGTACACATGATCACAAGTGCACTGCCAGTAGCAGATGCAAAAATGGAGCTCATACGGACTGAGACTAACAAGGATGAGAGTGAAAGAATCGAGACAAATCATCAGGAATGGACGGCCCGACGTGAAGCAGAACTGCTCACCAGGAGTAGCAGAGTATTGGAACTACAGGGCTGAGCTATCTGAGGTTGATGACATCATTTACTAAGTCAGTAAAATTGTGATTCCAAAGAGAGGGAGATGCTCGAAAGGATTCATGAAGGACATCTGATCTGGGAATCGAAAAGTGCAGGAAAAGAGCACGAGAAGTGATGTTCTGGCCTAGGATAAATCAAGATGTCACAAATGAAGTGTCAAAATGCACTGCATGCCTCAAATATCAAACAAGTCACCCTGCAGAACTGCTACACCCACACCAAGCACCAGCCAGACCATACCAGAAGGTGGGTGCTGACCTGTTTACGTGTCAAGGTAAAGATTATCTTGTTGTTACAGACTTACTCCCTGTATCCAGAGGTCTGTAGACTAAGCACCACCACCGCAGAAGCATGCATGAAAGCCATATTCTCTAGGCATGGTGTGGCTAGCCAGGTTTTTTTTTTGGACGGTGGAGCGGTCCACAGTTTGCAAATTTAATGCAATTTCCGAATATTTAAGTATAAAATACAGCTAGCATGATCAAGAACACAAGATAGTAAAAGGCACAAAGCGTTATAATTTACTTTACCGTTCGAAATAATGATTTGTTGGCTTTAAGTCCAACAATTTCTGTGTTAATTTACCCTTCAAAGCTGACGTCAGCACCAGGAAGTTGCTGAGAAATTTGCTGAGTGCGCGTGCGTGGGCGGCCCGTAAATAGGGTCTATTGATACCATTTAATTGCTTATTTCTTTGCAGAGTGATGAAAAAAAGAGAGAATATGAATTGGGAAAACTGAATCCTCTGCATTTCTTGAATTGTTTATTGTTCTTATTGGAAAGAGTAATAATTTCTGAAGTTTATTTGAAGTTCATTGTTGGTATTTTCTGTGAAAAAGAAAAGAAAAATACTGTGAATTGAAAAGAAAAGGAGATGTAATGATATGAGCAGCACATCATATTTGCCTGCTTGATTGTTAATGCCTGTTTTGATCAGTAGTATTGTCAGTTGATGCCTTCCCAGCGTGCACAAGCGTTGCATTATGGTCTAAAGCCTGCGAGAAAACACACTGCTGTTGTTGCCTCTCCTGTAAACCTCTTATAAACGGGGCTGCTCACAGGGAATTCCTGGGGACCACCCACTCCTGGTGCTCCAGAACGGATGCAAAAGTGGTGGCGCCCCCAGTGGAGGACCCCCTCCACTGCAGCTCACATAAAATGTCTTAACTCGAGCTAGGATAGGAGCGTCCGGGAGAGACGGGGCCGGTACCTATTCGTCCGCCAAGGCAACGCGGAGACCCCACCCCTCATTTCTCACATGGCCCTCTTCTAGCGCCACCTGCAGGCCGATTTTTAAAACACATTTTTGGACACTGCTCCTACAGTTTTTGCCCTAAAATCACGCAAATCGCTACACAGTATGTCTACACTCATCCCATCAACATGATTCTGTCCCATATAGCGCCACCTTCAGGCTGATTTTTAAAAACACATTTGTGGACACTGCTCCTACAGATTTTGCCCTAAAATCACGGAAATCACATTTTGGAAAAACCCATTTTTGCCCTATTTGTGGAGATAAGCGACCCTAGGTCGCTTATCTCCCGATTAGGGAGTCTTACTGGTTTCTATCAGTAAAGAACCTCTACTCTTTCATAAACTGTCTTATTGAAGAAACCCACAAACATAAAATAATACAACACAGACGGAGACAAGCTACGACATTTCCCATGGTAAACTGCGCCCTTCGGTCGCAATCCATTAAATGGAATCATTCAAAAGGTCTGCACATTCGTTTGTACGTTTTATTTAGCTTTTCTTTTTTTTTCTTTTTTTTTACCATTATTTTTTTTTACCAAATATTTCCATTTCCTACCCCCCTCAGTTCCAGCAGGTGGTAGATGGTGGAGTGATTTTGGATATTATAGTCTGACAGGGTACGGCCATCTTCCAGTACTTTGCCATAAAAGATCAGTCTCTGGGGGTGATAGAAGATGCCTTCCTTCTCCTGGATCTTGGCCTTGACGTTCTCAGTGGTATCACTTCGCTTAACCTCCAGGATAAAGATCTTGCCAGCAAGGGTCTTCACAAAAATCTGCATGTCTTTAAGAATGTCCTCTAGTTTATCCCTCATCTTTGACAAGCCCACAGTCATATCTTCCAAGTCTTTCAGAGGACGGGCGTTGCTGCTGAATCTATATTCACTGATGCTTGAGAGCGAGGTGTAACTGTCTAGGAAATGGATGTGGTCCTCTGTGTGTGAGATCTGTTCCAGTTCAGCGTGTCTCCTCCTCAGTTCAGTGAGCTCCTGCGCCACATGCCTCCTCTCTTTTTCAGCCCTACTCACCACACCTTTATGAACAGCTCTGAACAGCTCCTTCACCTCAGATCGTCTTCTCTCCATGGAAGAGATCATGTCCTTAAAGATGGTGTCACTGTCCTTCACTGCTCTGTCAGCACAGTGATTGATGGACTTCACATTCTTGTGAAGCACCTTCACATCTTTCACTCTCTGCTGGATTCTACGCTTTATGTTTTGCTGACTCGTATGAAGCTCTTTCTGTCTCTCAGTCCTCTCTGACGCAGCTAAGACAATATTGTGACCTTTGTGTTTTTCGACGGAGCATAGAGAACAGATGCACTGCTGATCGGTACGACAGAAGAGCTTCCTCACCTCGTGGTGACGAGAGCAGATGTTCTCCTGAAGCTCGCTGGAGGCTTTGACCAGCTTGTGTTTCTTAAAGGCAGGAGACTGATAGTGAGGCTGGAGGTGAGTGTCACAGTAAGAGACCAGACACTGAAGACAAGTCTTCACAGCTTTCAGTTTTCTCCCCGTGCAAACATTACAGGCCATGTCTCCAGGTCCAGCATAGCAGTGATCAGGAAGAACATCTGCTGTAGCTGAGACGATATCGTGGCCTTTGTGTTCTTCCACAGAGCACAGATAACAGATACACTGCTGATCAGTACGACAGAAAAGCTTCCTCACCTCGTGGTGACGAGAGCAGATGTTCTGCAGAAGCTCGCTGGAGGCTTTGACCAGCTTGTGTTTCTTAAAGGCAGGAGACTGATAGTGAGGCTGGAGGTGAGTGTCACAGTAAGAGACCAGACACTGAAGACAAGTCTTCACAGCTTTCAGTTTTCTCCCAGTGCAGAAATCACAGGCCATGTCTCCAGGTCCGGCGTAGCTGTGATGATCAGGGGGAACAGCTTGGAGTCTCATCCTCTCCAGCACCTCAGCCAACATGATGTTTCTCTTCAGAACAGGTCTTGGGGTGAATGTGTGTCTGCACAGTGGACAGCTGAACCTCCCTCTCTGATCATCCTGACTCCAGAATCCCTCGATACACCTACTGCAGTAGCTGTGTCCACAGGAAACACTCACTGGATCCTTCAATGGATCCAGACAGATTGAACAGCAGAACTGATCCAGACCCAGTTGAACTCCCTGGTGTGCCATTTTACAGTTGGCTGACTGACCCATCGAACAGACCGAGTTCAGTTTGGTTTTACCTTCCTGAATTTGAGAGCTCGCTAGCTGGACCCGCAGAGACAAACAGGATTCTTTAGATGGCCAAGGCAGCAGATGAGACGAGAACCTGAGCCAATGAGCAGTGGTGAGATATGGATCTTTTAAGTGCACTAGCTGAGTATCTTAAGATGGTTGGATGTGATGATAAGCTATAAGCTTAGTTGATCCTGGCGATAAGGTCTGAGTCGAGGAATTCTCTGGTGAGAATTGCCCCTTTATATAGGGCTTGTTTGTGTATTGTATGACATCACGCCACATCATCAGCTGTGGACTCTGTGATGTCGCCACATCATCAGCTGTGGACTCTGTGATGTCATCGTATCTATGAGTGCAAAGGTGTGACGTGTGACGTGTGACTCAGGGACGGACGGACGGACGGCCGGTGGAGGTTTTGATACTAAACTGCGACCTCACGGTCGCAACCAGGCAAGAATACTAATTTCCAGACATAAAAGTCCCCAGACATAAAAATAAGCTACACAAACTTAAAGGGATATTCCACTTTCAAAAAAACTCTGCCTTGCATGGGTCTGCCTCCCCAGGCTCAGGGCCTCTCCACATTCACACCCATTGTAACTTCAAACTCCATTTTAACCACTAGAAGCAAAAGGGCGGCCCAGCGTCTAGTCGGCGACCTGGCCAACTCGGGAACGATGTAAATAGGGAATGAATGCCCTGCCCTTTAATGCAAACCCCATTATACTTGTTGTCATAGGACCCGTTTTGACCATCTGTTTGCCTGTGTCCATTTATGCCCATATATGGAGATATCTGTATCTGTCTGTCTGTCTGTCGGCGTCCATTTTATGTCCATATATGGAGATCACTGCAGATATAGTTCTGGGTCCATTTTATGCCCATATATGGAGATATCTGTCTATTTGCGTCCATTTTATGCCCATATCTGTGATGTCATCGTATCTATGAGTGCAAAGGTGTGACGTGTGACGTGTGACTCAGGGACGGACGGACGGACGGCCGGTGGAGGTTTTGATACTAAACTGCGACCTCACGGTCGCAACCAGGCAAGAATACTAATTTCCAGACATAAAAGTCCCCAGACATAAAAATAAGCTACACAAACTTAAAGGGATATTCCACTTTCAAAAAAACTCTGCCTTGCATGGGTCTGCCTCCCCAGGCTCAGGGCCTCTCCACATTCACACCCATTGTAACTTCAAACTCCATTTTAACCACTAGAAGCAAAAGGGCGGCCCAGCGTCTAGTCGGCGACCTGGCCAACTCGGGAACGATGTAAATAGGGAATGAATGCCCTGCCCTTTAATGCAAACCCCATTATACTTGTTGTCATAGGACCCGTTTTGACCATCTGTTTGCCTGTGTCCATTTATGCCCATATATGGAGATATCTGTATCTGTCTGTCTGTCTGTCGGCGTCCATTTTATGTCCATATATGGAGATCACTGCAGATATAGTTCTGGGTCCATTTTATGCCCATATATGGAGATATCTGTCTATTTGCGTCCATTTTATGCCCATATATGGAGATCTCTGTCTGTCTGTCTGTCTGTGTCCCTTTATGCCCGTATATGGAGATATCTGTTTATCTGCGTCCATTTTATGCCCATATATGAGATCTCTGTCGGTTTTGTTTGTTTCTTCTGTAAGCAGAATACACAGCCTGCTTAAATCTGCATCATTCAAGTCATCCTCCCAGTCCCACGCTTTGTTGCTTGTCTTATGTTTGTCTTTGTCTCTTTTATTTTCTTTGTTGGAGCGGACCCCATGAATGCCCCACCCTTTAATGCAAACCCCAATATACCTGTTGTCATAGGACACGTTTTGACCATCTGTTTGCCTTTGTCCCCACCCTTTAATGCAAACCCCAATATACCTGTTGTCATAACCGTTTTGACCATCTGTTTGCCTTTGTCCCCTTATGCCCATATATGGAGATCTCTGCACACACAGTACCGGTTGCGGAAAACTCTGATGTCAGACATCAGCTCCGCATTCGGGCATTCATTTTATGCCCATATCTGGAGAACGCGCGTGCCGGTGGGAAGAACGGTTCTCGAGATACGCGGATTACATACATACATACACATTCACAGAGATTATTTGTTGACTCATGTGGCGTACGTGATGTCAGAGCCTTTTATGAAGTGATGTCACAATGAGTCAGCGATTGCGCCGATTTCCTCCGGAACAGCCTGATGTCAACAATCAGCTCTGCATAAGGAGATTCACGGCAGATAACATTTACTTGACATGAGACATGTTGTTTTTGAAGCGGTGGAAACCGCTTCCAATGAACAGCTTTGTGTGTATCACGCCCATATAAGGTCACTTCAGTTCAGAATGAACAGTCTTTTTCAGAAATAGATTTTCCGCTCCCTTATTACCTTATATGGTCAGTCCAGGCCAGAATGAATAGGCTTTCTTGTCCTGTATGTGCAAAATATCAGTCCAGGACCAATAGGTGTCGTAATGTGTTTACCATGTTCATATATGGTCATTTCAGTTCAGAATGAACAGGTTTTATCTGTCCTGTATGTCCAGAATATGTATGTGTGTAGTGTCCCTCCCGGTCCGATGAATGGATACTTTGACGATTGGTCAAGCTTCACATGATAATTTAGCCCTCCATTCTTTATATATTCATTCAGAATATATAAAGAATGTTTAATTCAGAATATATTAAGAATGATTAGCTTCTCAAAATGTATGTATTTTAATCTATATACCTGTTTAGACCTATCTCACTTTGAGAACCACCACGAACCACTTGATAAGTCCACAGTGTCCCTCTGAGAGTCCCCCGACCTCACTTTGAGAACCGTCCATAGACCACTTGATAAACCCACAGTGTCCCTCTGAGGGTCCCCCGACCTCACTTTGAGAACCACCACGTCATACAAAAACCGACCATGGACCACTTGATAAGCCCACAGTGTCCCCTCTGAGGGTCCCCCGTTCAGAATGAATAGGCTTTATATGTCCTGTACATCCAGAATATGTGTGCGGTGTCCCTCCCGGTCAGATAAATGGATACTTTGAGGATTGGTCAAGCTTCACATGATAATTTGGCCTTCAACCTATTATACCAACTGTCATACCGGCTCTCCAAATACATTCAGAATAGAGGTTTTATCTGTCCACCGCTTCACTTCGAACCGAGGTTTGATTTTTGTATGTACATATTGACAACATACACAACATGCACACATGATGACACACACATGTGATCAATGATGCACATGCACATACATACCGTAGTACACTGAATGTGGTGATATCTATGCGGACGCTAACCTCAGCATCTCTCTCTAAAACTCAGTGGTTTGTGTCCTAATTGCCTCTGTTGGTTGCCATGTAAACAGCTCCCTATTGAACTAGGAGAACAATGTGTCTCCACTGCCGATAATAAAGTGTGAGGTTGCTTGTGTGTGAGTGTGTGCGCATGTGCACGAGCGTGCGACGTGCGTGAGTGCGCGCCTCTCCAAACAGTGTCTGTGGACCAGTAATTAGTCATTTGGAGTGTTGTAGCAGTGCCCAGACAGATGCTCTTCAAAATAGCTTCTCCCAAACACTCACTGTGTTTGGTCCCACTACAATCATATCTCGCACGCATACACATGCACGCACACGCACGCACGCACGCACGCACGCACGCACGCACGCACGCACGCACACACACACACACACACACACACTGTGCGTGTTTAATACTCATTTGCCAGACTAGAACTCAACGGCAGCTATATTACCACTTGAACCCAAGCATCCCTAGCCTCTGAGGCTAGCAATAGCTAGCAGCAGATCTACAAGCTCACAGGAAAGGCTTGATATTTCTATGTGTCTTTAGTACAACTAAGGGTTAGTGTTAGGGTTAGGTTTAGGCATAGTTTTACTGAGGTTGGGGTTAGGGTTTGGGTTAGGTTTAGGCATAGTGGTTAACATGCACCCGGTTAACATTCACCAGTGTCGGCAGGTTAGCATTTTATCTGCGTCAAACTAACGGGAGGTCAAAAAAATGCACCAGGTTAGCATTCACCAGCTTCGAACTAACAGGACGTCGAACAAATGGCAATATCGACACGCTCCCCAAGCTCACAATGAGTCAGAGCAACACTTTGTGAGCTTGTAGATCAGTTTGGCAAAGATATTTAATGTAGCGTGAAGAGAGGAGAGGTGGAGTCCTTAGGAAGCTGGTCACCTAAGTACAGCAAGGGTCTTCAACAGGGGGTCCGGGACCCATAGGGGGTCCTCAGAGTTACTACAGGGTGGCTGCCAAATCTTTGTGTGATAGGATCATGTTTTTTACATTAACCAATTGAACTCTGG